>NC_068946.1:40103177-40410249 GCF_026419915.1 Harpia harpyja
AGGGATTTTATACCCATTGCTAAATCAGTGATGAAAGTGCAGATCCAAAATAAGCCTCATCCTAGAGCAGCAACACTAAAAATACATTCAGGCTTTTCCCCTGGATTGAAATTTTGAGATCTGTCAGTCAGTTTTTAATTAATTCCTGCTCTATATATTGTTCAGTGCTCACTTGTTTTAAATCAAAATATGGAGCCCTAACAATTCAGTAAAACTAATGACAGTAATCCAAACATACACCATTTCTAATGAGCTCTCAAATGAGCTCTTTAATGAGCTATGTTTAATTAAGGCTGCTAAGCAGTAACTGGATTGTGATTGCTGTTTTCAGAAACCATACTAACTTAGAAGTTTTGTCAAGTTTTAAGAGGATTTCTGTGTCCTCAGTGGGGACATGACTCCTTTCTCCTTCCAGGATGGGGAAGTTTGTTGCATCAATACCTACATTTTTGGAGGGTCCCACACCCTACCCTCCATGACCACGCCTGGGTCTTAATTGTGTCAAATACCAAATCACAAATCTTTGCCACCATGTTCTAACAGAGGATTCGGTATGGCAGTGAAAGTTTAAGTAGGTGGGAACAGTAATAGTTTTTCCACTGATTTGACTTACCTTACGTCTTAGAGTCAGACTTAAACAGTAGGTTACCCTACAGAATGGCATCAAGTTTGTTTGACAAGACCTGTTGTCCAAAGTGGTTTACTTCTATGATATTTCTTCCACATTTCTTTAATCAGGCTACTTTATATATAACTTTTTCTTTTTAATCAATATCTATTTAGTGAGTTAGTAGCCTCCTGAGGGCAAACAGAAAGATTGAAACAGGTTCCTGTGGCTCATCAATAGTAGGATCCAGGAAGAGAACTATCAGGACAGTGCCTGTACCTGAAAAGATGCTACAGTATTCAAGTTACTTTATGAAAGTCTATCACATCTCCATCGGGGATGAAGGATCTACCTTAAAAAAGGAATAGTAAAACAAATTATAGTAACGTATTAGCACTAGAAAGCTCTCAAACAAGTGCTATTAAGGATTAAAAAATCATATTTAAACACCTTACAGTAGTAGAATGAGAAAATGACAAGAATGTTTGTGGGAAATAATTCAGAAGAAATTGAGCAAACTGACTTCTGGATGCATGAGTGCATAAAACTATTGTAAAGCTTGAGGAATGAGCATAGTTCAGTTTACAGAGTAAAAAACAGAAGAGGGAAAAGGGATGTTTCAGGTTTCTCACAGTAGTTTATTCCCTTCCAGCTTTTAGCAAACCCTACCAGCTTTTAGCCCTGGATATAATGCAAGTATACCAGCTGCTAGAGAGAGAGGCTGCGCAAGGCAATCCATGCCATAGGAAGTCAAAGAGAACAACAAGAACTGAAACTCCCTCAGGTAGCAGAAGGGAAGACAAAGTCCCCTGCAGATTTGTCTTCATGGTAAGAGGTCTCTGCAGAAGTAATTAATTCATGTTGTGGGAGTGAAGTTGATGTTGATAAACACTCATTACTCAAGCTGCTGAAAGATCCCAAAGTGAAACAAGACACTGGGGAGTGTGAAACTGGTAATGATCTCTAGGAAATTATGAGAAAGAGTATTTTGATTGCCAAGACAGCCAGCCCCAAGGATACTGGCAGGTGAGCATTTAAGGCTTGCTGTGTAGACAAAAGGCAGATGAAAGCTGACCGTGCTTCCCAGCAAAGAAGGATGGAGAAGGCAGCTGTACATGATCCAAGAGCAAATGCTGACACTGTGGCAAGCGTCCCTCCTATACGTACTGGAGCTCTGTTCCCTGCCTGCTGCTGTCCCACACCAGATACCCATCCTCTGTTCCTTGTACCATTCTCTACTGGTAGAGCATCAACTTCAAATAAGAGGCTGGCTTACAATTAGAGACCATCATGGGAATGCAGAATTACTGTTGTATGAAAGATGCAGAGAGTGACTGTGTTTTACTCCATCTCACTCTGGAAATGAAGGACAGCCTTCTTTCAATTACTACCTATGGTGGTTTAAGTACTCGCTGAAGGCCAGTGACTTCTTTAAATGTAGCAGACTTTCCTAAGTGCCTTACCATCTGTTCAGTGCTTTTGACAATGTGTTTATGTTGTCAGTCACATAGGGGAAAAAAATCAAAGCGCTTCATATTTTTTGTTAATGGAATATGTTGAGATGACATTAATCATACAGACAGGGAACCCTCTACTCATAAGTGAATGCATGCGTTAAATACTAGGGCTGTTAATGGACCCTGTTTCTGATCACTGCTGTCATAAGTGATAACAGGCCTGAGGCCAATTAAACCACTTTCCACATTTTTCTCAAAGTGAGGGAGCTCTGGGAAGGGATCCTGGCAGCAGCAAGAGTGCTGAGGTGAGGGGCTTAGCGCGGTGGTAATGTGATCTGTCTGCTCAGACACTCCTGCGCTCCCCTCCACCGCACGGGACCCAAGCTCCTGTCTGGAGCTCGGACATGGGGCTTGGCTTCTCCCTAGCAAGGTGAGGACAGAGCAGGCAGCAGTTACCAGTTATCAGTAACCTCAGTTACTGATAATGGCGTCAAGGAATTCTCCAGTTTTAACATCCCACCTCAACTTTTCCATTTGCAGTGGGAAACCTGAAGCAGAAGCAAAGGTCCATCTGCTTTGGGGTACACTTGCAGTGGGTCAAGTTATCTGGGAAGCATTGCCTTGCAAGATGCCTGCCATGTTCTGAGTCTCTGTCTGACTCCAAGTACTCCAGCGCATGTGCAACAAATCCAGACTTGTTACTATTTTGCACAAGAAGTTCCACCTGGGTGGCCAAAATTTGCCTTTTTCCTCATGAACAATGTTACCAGTGAGAAACAAAAGAAGATGCATCCAAAGAAGCTTAAACCTGTGGTCACCCTGAATTTGTAAGGTCCTTGCATGTAGCTGGCAGTAGCACAAGGCAAGCTATTTTTGAATCAGCAGGAATTTGGTATTAGTGTATTTGTATGCTAGTGTGGACTATGTTTGGACTTTGAAAGTATAAGGTGTTAGTCACATAACATACAACGCCACTCTTCAAAAATCTCTGTATAACATCACTGAGTCCTGTACAAGGTCCCATCTTACAGATCTCAAAATAAAAGTGACTTGGGATGATCTGTCTCATAGGCAGCCCTATAGATCCAAGCACTTCTTTACGGTTTCCAGGAGCCATTTTCTCGAGTTAAAGATTGTATCTGCCAGGTGAATGCTGAGTTGGGATGGTAGCATTTCGCTGGTATGAGGAATGCTGAATTTTTCAGCAAGTTGTGAAAGTCAAAGTCCTCGCCAACTTTCCTTTAAGCTTTTTAGACCCAGTGTTTGTGTTTGCTTTCTGTTTCAAGTGAGGAAAGATGTGGCAGGCTAGCTAGGGTCTCAGTACCTTTGAAAGTACTGCAGCAAAGCAGGATACCAGGCAAACACAATAAAATGGTGGGAATCGCTTTCTGATCTCCAGCTCCCTGATCTGCATGTGTATTTCCAAGCTGTAGTATCTAAGTGTAACATAAATAAAACTAAAAAAAAAAAAAAAAAAATCAAGCAAGTCAGAGAGATTCAAACCCTCCTTTTCATTATATTGGGAGATTAGGTAAAAAAAAATCCTGTGATTTTTATGTGAGACATGTTTTAGGCTTGTTTTTCTTGCCTTCCAGGTTCTGAACCCGAGTTTGTTGTTTGAACTAGTATAAACTGTTTCTTTTGTGAAGGTTTTACCCCCAGAGATCTTCAAAATCTATTGCAGATTTGAAGAGCCTATTTAACCTTTTCTGACATTTAAAAGAAAACAGAAAACAAGCCCTGCCAGCTGAAAAGTGAGTTAAAGGAACCAGTCCAGTTTGTGTCCAACTGGATGAAGAAAGGATAGTCAAATTCCTTCCATTTTACACATAGTTAGTCATGAAATTGTACAAGAGAAATAAAAAAAAAGACAATAAAATAGCCGTATTGTAACAGCTGAAGCAAACCTTGGGTAACTGTCAGCAGTGAAATGTCCAGAGAGCATTTGTACCATTCCATTTCATTAAGCTGAAGGGTGGGATTGCAGACAGTAAAAGATTATAGCAGAGCTCTTCAGAAATTTACAGCTCACAGTGCAGCGAAGCACAAGGGAAGTCTCCCTTGCTTGTGTACGCAACAGGGAGCCTGGGTTTCATCTCTCCGGTGATGATGATGTGTAGGAAAAGAAGGCTGCCAGAAGCACCATTGAAAACTGAAGTGTGCTCCATGAACCCTATTTTTCTTCCCAGTGGCCTACAAAATGCATTTGCACAGTCAGTTTTACTCACTTCCAGAGCTCTTGACTTTGTGGGCTGGATTAGGACAGGAAGCCTTATGGGTGGTGTTTAGGGCAATGTTTGATGCTTTGGGGGTATAATGCATAACAGGAACAAGTGCAATGAATGCCACAGGAGAGGAGACACTTCTCTCCTTTCAAATAGGGTAATGAGCAGGAGCTACTCTGTTTTTTACCTACTGAGGATCTGGCCCGAAGACCATCACTGAGCTGCAACAGGAAGTTTAAATTCTGGTTAAATAGGAATATGTGTCTACTGCAACTGCAGCCTGTTGCTCTGTAACAGAGCAAATACACTGGGAAGGTAAGTTCTTTTTTCTCAGAAATCTCTTTGAGTTCAGTCTCCTCTCTATATGAGACCATCATCACCTTACGTCGGTGGAACTCCTGCTAATGTGCTGCAGAGTAAGAGAACATTTAGGATAGCAGTTATCTGTCAGCAGAAGAGACATAGGACTGGTGGGGAGAGGGAGAGAAAAAGAAGACTAGATGACTAGTCTTCTAGATGACTAACAGGCCTACATACTTTTACTGGTGATGTTTGGCTATAGCAGCTAACTTCCTCTGGCTCCTTTTTTCCTGCCTATGTTGATTCACCAAAAATGCTGGATTGTGCTTGTCCTTGCCAGAGCAAAGGAGGTACCTACCAACATCAGAGATGGTCAAGAGATGTACACTGGTGCAAGTTTCCATCAGGAATGGCAATTTCCACCAAACTGATTTTCCAAAGTGAAGAATTTTCAAAATCACGAAAGGAATGATGTAAAATGAAGCGTTGCAATGCAACCCAAGTTCAGAAAAGCTTGGTTTTCCTTTTTTTAATAAAAAATAATTAATTTTTGTCTTGATTCACCATGGCATTCGGCTTAATTTGCTTATTTGAGCATTGCCTTGTGGGAGTTTTAATTCACAACTCTCTTCTCTCTACTACGGCTCCATAGTCCTTTGGAGGACTGTAGCTCCCAAGAAATAACATGCACTTGGCTTGGCCTGAATTATGTGCTGTGTTGGATAGTCATATGACTCTAGTGCTGTATGAGAAATGTAATTTGGACAGAAAAGTTTAGCCTATAGGGAAATCTGGGGGTTCTGGCCTTTCAACTACAAAGCCAAAACAGAGACCCTCACAAAATGTGAAGTTCAGTATTAACTGAATTTCAGGCAAATTGAGCATGTGTGTCAAATCCAGCAAACAAAAAGAAACATTTCAATATAGGTAATTCTCCATTCTCATTTCTATTCAAGAACAATGAAAGTATTGGCAATTCTTAACAGAAATCATAAGAAATTTCAGTTTTTGTGCAAATTTATTATGTTGGAAGTACTTGCTTCAGCTTAGAATAATAAGTTTTGACACGCTGGAAGTTCCCAAAGAACAGGAATTCCAACTTTCTCACTGCTGCAAGTCCATGTTCATTAATTTTCATGGTTTTTTATGTGCAGGCTCTCCTCTGTGGGTTTTAAAGGCTTGAGCAGTAAAGCCAAAACCTTTACTGAGGATTTGTACATGGGTAATTGAAGGATTTAATTCTTAAAAGTGGAATTGTGCTCAGCTTGGTTTTATAACCAAAATTTTTTTGATATAAATTGCATAGGTCAAAGGAAGTGTTCTTAATTGTGCTGAAGTGATCCCACAAAAAGCAATGTAAATGGGTGAAAGAACCACCAAAGTCTGTAACGGAGCAGAGTTTGGACTCCTCTACAACCTTTTTTTAGTATTATGCTGCAAGTGATTAGTGGCACAGGCTTCTCATGCAAAATTGTCAGTTCAGACTGGTTTCATGGCTAGATTTTGAATATGTAAAGAAAAACATTTTGTGTGTGCAATGTTGTGGGACTTTTGCTCTCTTTTGCAGGCGTGCGTTTTTTTTTCCCTCAGCAGATCTGTTTCCATATTGCAGAATTGACCCCTTTGATCACCAAAATGACTCTGGAGAGTTCAAACAAACTCAAGGACTGATTCTCATTCTGCTTAATACGAGTCTGAAGTCCCTAAACTAAACTGTTCAGATTTGGTTTTATGTGAAATAACCTTGATTTCAGATCAGCCCTCTGAACACCTTCAGAGATACAGCAATGGACACAAATTTAGCAACTGTGGATAATTTACCCTTCGGTACTTCCTTTTCTGCAAGGGAAGTTAAAGGACTTCTGAAGCTGTAAGAGGTGATCTGCCTTCCAAGACCAATCAACAATTTAAATCATGCCAACAGAATTAAATGATTAAGAAATTAGCAAGATAGGATAATAAAGTTCACCAGTTGTCTCCCAGGCCTCTTATTTTACTAGTCTGGGTTTTGGATATTTTAACAATCATAGTTTAGAAGATCCTGGGGACAAAGCGGTGAAGCAGGTGAACTGGCAGACTCAGAACACTGTCCCTCAATCCTTTATTTTACATACATTCATCTAGGACTTAAATGACTGCCCAGGGGTTCCCCTTCACAGCCGCCATTGGGACACCATGAGTAGTGACTGTACTGATGAGAACAGGAAAAAAAAAAAAAGAAAAACATCCAGATCAGAAGACATGAGGATTCTTCTGGAGGAAAAGTGTGAGGACCAAATCTTGAGGAATACTTTCCATTTTCCACAAGGTAATAACCAAGCCTATAATGTATGTCTAAAATGGCATGCAGTTCTCTGCACAGGGGTGATACTCTTCTAGACCAAGAAAGAGGAGGCCAAAGTTTATTCTCAGTTCGTGATGCAAATAGAGAAGACAATTCAGTGATTTTCATGAGCTCCCTAGATAGAATTTGGCTTAAGTTGATCCTTCATGTCTTTGTGGGGACAAAGCCAATGACCAGCCTACAGGAAACACAGGGGGAAGTCCACCCAACAGAGGTGGACAGAAAATAAACTTTCCTTCCCTTTCCTATAAAAAAGATGGTTTTTTGTGTACAAAAAAATTAAATCCTATCCAATTGGGAAGCATTCTGTTGCTTTCATGAGAAGTAGGACAGATTCAAGACAGGGGTCCACTTTTCACTAAAGAAGTGTATTTGGCTGAAAGCCCCAAATAAATATATTTTCCTTTTTTTTGCAACAGATCATTTTAAAGTCAGCCTCATATAGTTACAGAGGACAGTGACAGGGCCTTCAACATATGGGAAAAGCACTGTCATTTTGATCTCCCTGCAAAAGTTGTTCAGTCTTGATGGCTATAGCCATCACTGCACCTTGCAGATAAGTACCTGAGATTGTGTTTTCACATAACTATTCCACTGTGAGCCTTGCTCTGCTACCAGTCGATTGTCTGGTAAGGATCCTGGTTCTTCAGTGCAAGCAGATTAGAGAGCAGCATTGATTTTCCATGTTGTGGGACAGATTTGGCCCACAACCATCCGGAGAACAGACAAATAATTCTCATAAAAAAAGCTCTGCTCCTACTGGCACCTAAATTTTGTAAAAGACTCAGTGGGACAGAGAGCTGATGGGTGAAGAGCTCTTTGTTGAATCCATTTTTTTTCCCTGCAAGAGCAGAAGAGAAAATTGGGGTGTTGAGTGTTTGGTGGAAAGCAAAACAAAAACATAACCCTGCCTCTACCGGGCCTGGATCCAGCCCTGTGACAGTCTGTTTTTTCCACTGGCTCTCAAAATTTATGTAAAGAATAAGGCAAGCAATGTAACTGTTCTCTTGCAGTTTCTGTTCTGAATACGGTCCTGATAAGTTCCCCTTTTTAACCCATCTAATCGTCCATCCTACCCTGGCACTCCCTGGGCCTTTGAGACTCCAGAGATCCCAAGCATCTGAAGACATAAAGCCAGTGTTAAATGGCATTTCACATTCCAGGCAGCTCCCGAAGAGCCACCAATTTCCCCTCACCCCGGGAGGCTTTGCAGAATCCAAAGAACAGCCCCCACTTTTCTGGGGAACCAGATCAAACCACAGCACCATACAAGTGTGGAATTGCCAAATACTTTCTTTTTATCTTGGGGAAAAAAATAAATAATAAAAACATTTCTGGTTCTTAGTGGATTTCACATGTCTGTGATGCCAAGGGGAAGGCATACTTTCCTTCCATTAATAGCAAGGTACTGAGACATCAAAACTAGTGGAGCATTTCAAATCCCAACAGGAAGGGTGGGATGGAGTCCCTCTGTGGGAAGAAACCAATTGTCACAATCAGGATGGGGACAAGGCAAAGCAATTAGGTAAGTAAGTGGCTAGCTCAGATTCAATTTATGCTTTGGATCACCTCAACATTTTTTTTTTCCCATTCATGTGTGCCAGCAATATGCTAATATTTATTTTAATTCCTCTGCCCACTCCATCCTGGCCTATCTCTTCCTACTTGTCCCTCAGTGGAACAGGATTTAAAATTCATTTGAAGTCCATTCAAAGGGGGAAAAGGAGACTAAAAAGGTGGACTTGGACCAGATTCTAGATCTCAGATCTTCATTTGTGACTGGCTCCATCAGTAGGTTGTAGTAGGTTAAGCCAGGATCCTGGATTCTGGGAAGTTGTTGCGGTCCTCAGCTTGTTACAGAGCATGCTGCAGGGACCTGCTCCTTCTTCTGTTGCAGCTGATCCTCCTCTGATCATCTTGCCATACACACCCTTTGACCACTGCTGCAGGGATGCTCCCTTTTAGATGTAATCTCAGCCTCTACGTGCAAGGTCATCCCAGAGACACCACATTTCGGTGGCACCCTGGGGAGACTGTGGGCAGCTGGAAAGGAATGAGGCTGTTGACAGAGAGGCTGCTAATGCTGAGGTCAGTTTCTAACCCCCAAGACCAAAAAGATGCCATTGAGATTTCAGTGGGGTCAGATTTCACTCCCCAAATCGCTCCATCTTCCTACCAATGAAAACACTGTGTTTCTGAGTCCTTATCTAGATGATTTGGGGTGCACAAAAGCAATGCTTTCCTTCGTCCTGTCACCAAGAGGAGCAAGGAACCCTCCTATTAGAAAAAGGAAAGAGAAAAAGTATTAGTTCAGGCAAATGGCTTCATTTAGCAGAACTATATCTGTGTCTGATGGCTTCTGGAGTAGATGGGGGCTGAATAGTGTCTGTCAGGAGCAAAGACACTGTGGTGTGGAGCAGAGCACAAGTCCATGCCCCTGTTTATAAAAATGCCCCAAGTGCTCACAATGAGCATTGCCAATCATTGTTTTCTCTAGTGAGATGTATCAGTCCCTTACTAGGGAAGTCACCCAGTCCCTCTTTTTCTCACGTACTGTAGCACTGAGACACAGCAGCAGAGGGGCAAGCAATGTAGTTTCAATTAAGGCCCACTAAAAACAGCTCTTACTATGTTATAAATTCTATATTTATCCTGAAACACCAGCCCCATCCTGAGCCTTTCTCCCCCTCCTTTAATTGTTTGCAGAAAAGTTTCCATTGTGTTTTCTTTTCCATTTTTTAGGACCAGTATTGCAATATAAATAGTCTTTTTTCTTTTCTTTTCTTCTCTCTCTCTCTCTCTATTTTTGCTAATACTTTGGTTTCTCTACTTGGCTGAATGTACATGACTCTGAGGTTTTGCGATATAATTGCATGATTGCTTCCAAATTTTCCAACCAATGGGGCATCTAATCAGTTGAAAAATTTTGTTATCCACTGATATATCCTGGAGGGAAGGCCAAAAAATGGTTTCTCCATGTATCATTTCCTTCCCCCTCCTCCCCCATATTTAACCTTCTCCCTCTATACCCAGAACGGGGACAAAGTCCACCCAGCTGCAAAAGAAGTGACTGTGGATCTGTTAGTTCGGAGGGCCTGTGGTTGCTTCATGCTCCTTCACATGGAGATAACCTAGTCAGATAGGGCTCAGGGGCAGTCCAGCTAAAATATCCAAGTGTGGTCTGATGTGTGGTATGGAGACAGGTATTACCCTTATCCCCTAGAGAGCTGGTCTCTGGCCTGAAATGTCTGATTTCAACAGATTTGGTTATTTTATTCAGTCTTGCAGTTGCAGCCCAAGAAAAAGAGGCATTTTTTAACTCTTCCTCACCCAGTTATTCCTCTTGTACTTGGTTACTAATCTCTTTAGCCCTGACTTAGTTTTAATTACCACACAAGGGCACTACAGGGGTCCCCGCATCCTTTCACATGCCATCATTTTTCTGCTGAGATGTCTGACGTCAAGGCTCTTCTACATTGAACAAATCAGTTAAGACCATAGGCTAAGAATAAAAGAGGGGGAGGGAAAAAGGAACATCATCCTCCCCCCTCATTCAAAAAAACTTTCAGCCTTCTTAAGGGATTTAAGTACACTTGGTGAAATAGGAAAGCAAACCCTCTTGTCTCTGCTTCCCTTTGTCCTTGAGGGAGTGAAGCCTGGGTTTGGTTCTCTTAGGGTTGTTGCATCCTTCTCCACCTCACAGGTTGTCCCCAGGATCTTGCATGCTGAAAGAGGCAGAGGCAGGAGCCCACCATCCTTTCTTCCCCTGCCCTCATCCTCTGGCTGTTGCCATGCACAAAGCATAAAAACTCCTTCCTCCTCACATGACTATTGGAGGATCAAAACCTGAGCTCAAGGTTTCACCTCATTTGAGCAGAGTACCTAAAAAAAGTCATCACTACCACTTCTAAAAGCTCATTTATAAGTACCAACATTTGTACTATGTTTTGAACAGCCTGAATTATTTCAAGGTGCAGAACTCTAAACTTTCAAAGAAAAAAAAAAGAAATCCAAACAAAAGAAAAAGCCCTCTCAATTTGTCTTTTAATTGAAAGCATCTCATGAAAACTGGAAATTTTCACCTACAATGAAGTTTGGTCCTTGCTTTCCACTTTCACATAAAAATAATCCCCTTCCAAATATTTTAGAAAAGAAAAGAAAAGAGAAGAAAACCTTTAGCTTCTCTGAACAGTTAAAATAATAATAACCAACTTTTCCTGGTTAAAGCTAAAAGTATTCTCAGAGTCTTACTTTAAGTCATCAGCATGTTTTATATGTGGTTTCTCATTTGTGAGGTATGAGCTCAAGTGCATTTATCTACTTACAATATCAAGAAGCCATTTACAACAGGTCTTTCTAAACAGGACTTTTTTATTTAAATATTCTTTGCAGGCTGCTCTCTGGAGTGCCCTGGATCTCATTAGAAGTGTGGTATTTTCCTCTTCCTCTAAAATTAAATTTAGTTTCCAATTAAAAGCTGGCCCCTCTGACAGACACTTTGTTTCACTTTCAGGTCCAGATTTCTTACCATGTTGACCCTACCAAATGCCTCCAGTAACTTGTAAAAATAATAAGGATTATGCACAGCTGCACAGATCAAAAATCCCCCCAGCATTCAATTGCTATCATGAGTCTTTTATCAATCTGCTCTAGAGTAGAGAGGGAAACAATTTTCCCAGCCCATGAAACTGGGATTTCATAAATGTTCCCTTTCCACATTATGATGAAAAAAAAGACCTTTCAAAGGTTTTGATTCCTTTTTGTAAAAACAGACTCCCACACCACAGGGGAACACTAACCAGGCGGCTAAGAGATTCCCCTGGTGTATGGAATAGCAGCAGGGGCAGGATTTCCACCTGCACTACCAGGCTACGTGAAATGAGGGAATAACGTCAGGACACCCACATTCACATGTTGGTCCACCTCGGACTTCTACGGTGTTATCTTGGGCCAGTCCCTTCAGCCTCCTGTTCCTGTACCCCTGCTCTCTACCCTTCCTGGTCTTACCTTTTCAAGATGAACTTTACAAGTCAAGAATGAGAACATAAGGCAAAAATGTGGGCAGCTGTTGCCTAGAATAAACCTCATTTCCAGAGCATGAGGTTGCTTTGGTTACCAACACCAAATCCATGCTAAGGACAACTCCTGGCTTTTTACTAAACCAGAAAACTTTTTTAATTCATATGTAATTGAATGGTGCCAGCTAATTATTAGAAACATAATAGCCTGTTACATGATCACAACAGCCTCAATAAATGTGGTTTGAGTTATTACGTAGTACTTTATTAATAGACAATAAATACAATCTTAAATCTAAATTAAATCCTCATTTGGTAGGTGCTTCATTTTGAAAGGGTATCAGAATGTGTCACTGAAGTCAAATGTCAGCATACTTAAAGTCATGTGACAAAAATCCTGGTCCAGATGTTGTTTCAGATCTTGTTCAAGGGACAAGTGGAAGAATGTCCTTAGAGAACAGCTTCATACAGTACAGTCTCATCTGTTGCTCACGCGTTTTGTCTGAACATTTAATCCCCAGCAACACATAAGCATTCGGGAGGTCACTTTTGGGCAATGTACTTGGGACGATCTCAGTAAGCAGCCAGATGGTGTGAGAGCATGGTGGTATTTCTAGCTGGATGACCACCCACTTCCTCCTATAAGATCCTTTGAATGTAGGAAACAAAAGCAGACAGTCTTAAAGCCAAGGAAGAGGGAAGTTATTTAAAAATAAGTGTCTTGATTGACAGCAACAAGATGGAAATTGCTAGTTTCCTAAACCCAGATGCTCATGAGCACTCCCGAGGATGCTGCACCTCAGGAACTGTAGGGGTACAGTGCCTTGTTCTAGGCAACCAAATAGCATTGCCCAGGGAAAGGGCTTTCCTATCACTGTGGCTGGCAAGGCAGCTCCAGCCATTGCTTTCTGGTGATAACTCCTTCCACAATAATTTATGAGCTTTCACAACCTAGGGTTCAATTATTGCCATCTGGTCTACCTGGGTCAAAACCAAGAAAGGCAGGGAAACCCTGCAGACTGCACAAAGAAATTAGTGAATAAACCAAAGGCTTATGTGAAAATGTAACTGATCTTTCCACATAGAACTGATGGCTAGATTTCCATGTGCTTTAGAAATTTCCTGCAGGCTTCAGTTATGCTGACAGCCAAGGAAGAAAGGACAGAATATTCTGCAAATATTTAGTCCCACTGAATTAAGTCACTTTGAAGATGCTCATCATCATTTTCCTTCTTTGTACACTGGTAGCCTGGCAATAGAGGAGAACAGTAGCAAAAACTGCAAATAGTCCTACTGGCTATTTTTCCCAATGCTGCTTTCAGGAATGTGTCTGTGAAACCAGGAGTAGTTATATGATCAACAAATTTCTTTAAAGGCTACAAGGGACTGATTAGTCAAACCTCCAGAGAAGCCATGTAAGCTAGACCCCTGAATAAAGGTGGCACAGATAAGAAATGGTTCCTTGGCTACACAAAGAGGAAAAAGAGAGGAGGCAGTGTGCACAGATGAGTGAAGAGAGACTCTAGGTTTGTTTACAACAGTGGCCAAGTATCTACTGGCTTACCAGGAGAGGGTGGGATACAGGAACAAGGCTAAAAGCTGGAGCTGGTGGAGTGGGGATCAAGGCTTCAGAGCTACTCTTAGTAAGTAGAAAGAGGAAGAGAGACCACATGAGCGAACCAGGACAGAGAGCAAAGCCTCCTGGAAGAGAATTTTAACAACTGATTTAGAAACCAAGTCTGATTTTGACAGTCAGTTCTACTAAATTAGAGCAAATTGCCCCCAGGTCAGTTCTGAAGGTAAGGGGAAACCAGAAACCATATGGACACTTTGCTTTGGTGTTCAGGGAGAGGAGACAGTGAGGACCTGACTAATGGGAAAGAGCACAGAAATGAAAACTTGCATGGATGAAGTATAAGAGTAATTTGCGTAAATGCAGATTTATACCATAAGCTCATTATCAAAGTCAAGTAGCAAGACTTTTAAAATAACATTGGCTGCTTTGCAGGTTCATAAATTAAGAAGGAAGGGAGGGAGGGCAGAGGCAAACTGCTCAGCTGCAGACCCTCAAAGCAGCCACAATAAGTGAGGTGTTAGGGTGTGCGGCCATAGGGCAGGTGAAAAAGATGCAAGATGCTCTCAACAACATTCGGTTTCAAACTAACGTATCTAGTGAGATACCTGTATTTGAAGCCTTTTTTTCCCCCAGAGAAGGAATGCTTTTATGGTCAGTGTGATACATGCCTAGGAGAGTGCCTATCCGCTCTACTACATACTGAATACCAAGGCCAACTTAAGCCAAATTTGGCTGGAGTTAGTGTCTGAGTAGAATCAGTGTCTTCCAGTAGAAATACTGGATGTAGAAAGCCTTTCTGAATCCCAGACATGCAAGATTTATTTTTGCTAATACATAGAGGATGCCATTGTTTGCAGCAAAAGAAAGATTTCTTCAGTCCTAGGTTTGTAGGCACATCGTATGCCAGAGACTGTCAGCCAGTGGTGCTGGTATTAAACCCTAAAACTTCTGTCCAAAGCCTGCTGTTTAGGAAGGAAGAAGTTCAGTCTGTAATGCTGGTGTCCTGGTCACTTGCACCATGAGCACATCCTTTGGGAACTTGTTCAAGTGGTAGATCACATGCAAGTTTGGAAGAGAGAATTTCTCAAATACTTTGAGCTCTTAATGGTCTGGTAGAGATTTTAATAAAATGCAGGCTCATTTGTATTTCTGCATGCAACTAACACGTCCCTGGCATTGTTGCAATGTGTTAGAATCAGTGTCTTAGCTCTTTTCTGTCAATCCACCATGATCTTTGTCCACTGGGGAGAAGACTTTACCTCTTCCCTGCTCCCCCAAATGTTTGTATAATACCGAGGATGTTGTTGGCATGAATGTAACATATTAAGAATAAAAGAGGAAACACCTTCAAATGCAGTAGGCATGGATAAAACAAACACTTCAGCAAATGCACAAGGCATTTCCACTGGGGATCACAAGAGGACAGATACAAAGGAGCGTGGAAAGAAATCCATATCTGTATCTAGGGCCTGATCCAAGGTCTTGCTGGAGCCGATGGAAAAATCCAATGGGCTTCAAATAAGGCCCTTATTCCAAAAAGGGGAAAGAGTTTAGAAAAAAAGAATAAAACATTAAAAAGCCAAGGGGAAAGAAGAGATAAATAACATTTACCCAAAAACAAACCAGATGTTTCACCTCAAATCCACTTTCTGTTTCCATGAGAATAAAGACAAAGAAAATAATGGCTGTTAGCCTTTTCTTTGGGTCGGACGGCAGAGACCCAATGGGTGACAGGCTCTAAGGCATGTGACCCTCACACGCTTCCTGTGTCATAAATGAGTCACGGCAGTAGCATACTCATAAATATATTGGAAAGAATAATGTTAGTCTAAATGGTTTGATTCAAGCAGAGGCAATAAAAGGCAAAAAACATCTTCAGCTTGCCTCAAACACCTGTTTCCTTCATTTTTCTTTTTTATATATACATATATTAAAGGAAAGCTCTTAATTCCATTTTCTGTCTCAAAATGAGCAATGTGTTTGGGAATGGGTGAGCAGTGTGGGTTTGCTGACTTGAGCCATTGGCGTTGCAGTCTCTATGGAGCTTTTAAAGTTGCTGAGGAAGCAAAGCCAAAGCAATTTTCCAAGCAGAGATGACAGGACTGCGTATAGCTCCAGGTTGCTGGCGGGGGTTGATCAGGCACATTGCTTTCAAAGGACTTGCTGGAGGTCACCAAGCCACAGCTGAGGCCAGAAGAGAGCACTTGGGCATTCTCATCCTAATGCCATCCTTTGGTACCTCCTGGGAACTGAGGGATGAATATAGACCTTTGTCTTTCCTGCATTTGCAGGCAGCAGCAAGGTTGTCTCTATTTAAATGTGCTCAGCCCCTAAAGGAGTAGAGGGCTCTTGACCCTCCATACAAATCAATGGTAGGATTTGGGGTGAACTTGGTGCTGCTGCCACAAAGAAGGGGAGAAAATTTGCACACGGTTTCCTAAAAAGCCCCATCAACTCATGTTTTGTAAGCGTAGGCAATGCAGATAGCATTTAACTTTTTTTTTTTTTCAGAAAGGACTCTGCTTTATCATTGCTTTTAAAGCTATCACACTGAAATGGCTCAACCTAAAGTTTTCCATGATACAGCATCTGCTTCAGAATGATTTTCTTTGAAGTTTCAGCTAGAACAGTTCCACTCCCAAGTAAAAGTGAAAAAAGGCATCTTATTCTCCATGTGAAAAAAGAAATAAACAACTTAAGAGTTCCATTTAAAAACTGTATTGCTTTTGCTTAGAATAGGAATGTAAAATTTGACAGAAGGATTGCCCTGCTCTCAAAGATGGCACTTCTACCATTAATGTGAAAAACAAAAATCTACATAAATATGGTAAAGTTGTAAACTTCAAAAAACGCACAGGCTTAATAGAAAATTTGTCAGTGTTTGGCAGCTAAATTCTCAGGCAGCTCAATATGCAACAAGCACGCTCTGATTCCCTTACTTCTTTTATGCATGCAGCATGCTACTGCTTTGCATGCCAACAGCTGAGCAGCGCTTTCTGGCACAGGCTGCTGGAGAACACTGTGGCACTGTATTGCAGGTAGACAGCATCTTCTGTGCTCCCATTTCTTCTCCTGTTAATATCTACCCAGACCAGAAGAGGAGCAGGCTCCACACATTAGAGAAATTCAAATAAGACAACGCGTCTTATTTCATCAAGTGAAGGCTGTGATCATGTATAACAACAACAACAACAACAAAATCCCAAACAAAAAACCAGCCCACCCCCCCCCCCCCCCAAAAAAAAAGAAACAAACCCAAAAAGTTGAACAAAGCTTGACCAGGACACCTTTACATCTGGCTTTCCTTAACTTCCAAATGTTTCAATTTTGCAGCTTTACTGTTAAATGTTGGGGGGGGGGCAGGGGGTGGTGGTGGTGTCTGTTTTGGCTCTTAAATAGCCCTGAAACACTGGCAGCTGAAATTTAGATTGAAACTACAAGCAGCAAAATATTTGTGTCCATAACAGGTCCCTCCACTCCCACAACACAAAGAAATGATTTCTATTTGTTTTCAAAAGGGAGAGGGGAGTATTCAGGGTGTCCCTTTGCCAGCAGTTTAATAGAGAATTTGTCTGTTTCCCCACCCTTTTCTGGGTAAGATGGGTGAAATTTCTTTTGCAAGAACAGCCTCTGGCTGGCCTCCTGGTAGCCTAGTTTGTTTGACTTTGCTCTTGGGTGACTGCCTGCCTGCAAGCAAGCAAAAGCATGGAAGCCGAAAGCAAGCAGCAAGCTGATGCAATGGACAGGGCCCTTCGGGATCAACTTTACGAGAGCTAAGCAAATCAAACGGAATTGAAACAAGCTCTGCCAAACACAAGCGAACAGACAGGATTCCCTTCTCCCTGCAGCTGATTAGAAATAAGCTAAAGACAGGGTGTCTAAAGCAGGACCAGTGTCCAGATAAGAGAGTGGCAGATGCTACCCTGAACACTGGAGGAGAGGGTGGGTATGGAGGGCAAACATGTAGCTGATGGTAATGTGGGCAAACCCACACATCATCTACAGAGCTCAAAAGACAGTACAACAGGGAGTAACTTGGAGATGATGCTCAAGAAAAGGTTCTTCCCAAGAAAACCTCTTCTGTCACTCCAAAGGATCCTTGATCTATAGCAGCCTCTTAAAAAGCATTTCTACTAATCACCCGCTATCTTGCTATTTTCGTGTCATGGAGCTTATTACATTAAGAACCTTAACGTGCCAACTTCCCATGCTGCAAACACACAAAAAGTGGGTATCTGTTAGAAGACCCGAGACTGATGATGTCAGATTCCGAACAGTGCCATCCCATGTCTCCCCTTCCTTTCTTTAGGGATACACAGACATGAGAAAGCCAAACTGGTCTGGACAATCTGTACGGTGTTCAGAGGTTAAGCTACCGTAATAACTACATACAAGTCCAAGCCTTCCTCCAGGACCAGAGTTGTTACTCCTCTGCAATAGAAACCTTGGAAGAGACCACAAACCTGATCTCTGAAGTTCTTGAACTGGGAATTCAGTCCCAAAGCTTTAGGTCATGCAGTGGAGACACTTTGTGGGTAAAGCCAGATGTGTTCCTTTCCGTCTGTGGCACAGCAGGATCCTTTGAGCCCAAGTGACAGCCATCAGTAGTGTGCGGAAAGCATGTGCCACAGCAGGTAGGGCCTCTGCCTGCTCTCACAGTAGTTATTTACTTACAGTGCAGGCAGCCACACCATTTGCAGACTGAGCCCCACAGATATTTCTCCAGAGTCATAAGTAGTCCTATTTGGCACAGGGAATAGAGCCAGTCCCTTGGGTTTGGACCTGGTTGAGCCACAAACTCCACACCACAAGGTGAAATAACAGGAGAATGCCTTAATAGCAGTGACAGACAGCAGTTCCTCTCTCCTTTCACAGCTTCTGTCCCTGTAGACCATTAACGCAGCCCATTCTAAACTCCAACACTTTCACCTTCAGCTTATTTTAATTTATTTATTCAGAGGAGAGTTGTTTTTAACTTTTCAGAAGAAATTCCCAGTTGCCTGAAGACCCTCTGTATAAAACCCACTGTGAGCTGCATTCCACAGGTCTTACTAGAATTTGAACTTCTTTGTTTTGCCCTTGAAAGCCTACTCTGAGCTCCAAAAAGGAAGGGGAAATGATTGGGGTATTTGTGTCTTGCAGAAGCTGAAGTGAGACATGCTTATTTTTAATACAGGATATAAGGGATTCTTTTGACAATATCCATTCATTCTACCAATGACTGGATTAAAAAAAAAAAAAAAAATCTTTATTACCCCTCCAGTGGCTGCTGCACAAATTATTTTTGCAGATGTATATGTGTCTGGTTCAAATTGCAACAGCTCTATAAATGTTGACAGAGTTGCTCTGATTTTGGAATATCCCTTTCCACCAAAAGGGGATGAATCCACCATTTTCTTCTGAGTTGTCCACAATCCCCTCTTCTTAAACTGCATACTTGTCACATCTGAGTGTACAGTTCTGGCCAGTCCTCTTCAAGAAAGATGAAGCAGGTGCAGGAGATAGTCTACTAAAAGTAGAATTAAGTTTTTATTTAGTAGTAGACAGAAGTCATTCATCAGGAGGAGAAAAGAGGTATTTCAGCCAGCATTTGCTCAGAGAAAGGTATAGGGATAAACTGGCTCACAAGAGAGTGTCAGGTGGAAAGCATGGAGAAATTTAAAAAGTAACTGAGAGGAAAAAGGTCCTTGTAAAATTTTCTAACAGAAGAAGAGGTGCCAGAAATTATTATTATTAGATCAAGCATTAGACCTTCCCAGACAGGACTGTATGATGTTCTCTGTAGAGACCTACACGTGATGACTCAACATCTTTCCTGGTCCTAAATTTGACATTCACCTGTCCTTTACTGATATCCATTACAGGTCCAGATCAGGGAGTTACTCTCCTTCTGGACAATGCTGTTGCAATCCTCCTCAAAGAATCACATTGATCCCTCAGTTCCACATCTCTGGAAAGCTATGGATATGTATTTCCAGCATGCTGTCAGTCTACCAGCTAGCAGATTGCACCTAGGTCTACTGATAAGGGTCTTCATAGACATCCAAGCAATTCAGCAAGGGAAATTGAAGTCTCCACCACTTTGGAGTCTTTTTGTCTAGATTTAGACTCCATGGAGGATATTTACCCATAGATTATATTTTTTTAATACCATTCATACAGTACCAATAGGAAGTTCCTTTTTAACCTTATAAAAGTAAAGTCAGTCTGGAACACCAAATAAAATATATAAACACAGTGCTGATGGAGGCCATTGTAATACAGTTTAAGATCTTTCTCTTCTTGTAATGGGAAAACTGAGGCTCAAAGTCAGTAGAAGTTCCATCAGGGACAGATCTCTTGTATTAGTGGTGAATTTGCACTCCTGGCAGGTAAGATATCCCCTAGTATAAAACAGAGTGGTACTTCTCTTACAGCTTGTTTGGCATTGAAGAGCCCATCCCATGACTATTTTTCTGATTTTTAAGTAATGTTCATGTGTCATCTTCCTTATCTGGGAGTCTGTTTAAACCCTTACCACGGACCAGCATTGTGTTGCTATCTCAGCACCTCAAAAAGCAGTTCTGCAAACAAAAAAAGAAAAAAAAAAATCAACTGGCGGAAGAGAAAGACTTTTTTTTAAGAAACCTCAATTTCAGAAAAAATATGAATTGAGGTGCAGAAGTGTTAGCTCCAGAAACCTGACTTTAATAGTTGTTTTTATTGCTAATATAAGCACAGAATAGAACTGTATGAGCTTTGTGTCCCATCCAATATAAAATTAACATTCAAGCTATACTGTTTAAGTATGCAGAGACAGCTTCTCCAAATAATCTCGATATCAAAAGTCTATTGCTACCATTTAGTGTACTGAATAAAGTGAAGAGTTTTCAAAAGCTTCTTGTAGGGGCCTGTAGACACAAGAGGAGCCTCACCCCAGAGCATTAAAGGAAAACCATTTCAGCCAATCAAATCTATTTAACATGTGTATTTATAAACTGGCATGATTTTTGAGCTACTAAAATTAGATTTAGATCTTAGCCTCCAACTTCCAAGTGAAATCAGTTCACTTGTCACTAGGATGGTACAACATGATCCGAAATACACAGGGACAAACATTTTCAGTCCTGGTGTCCAAAGGAAGTGGCAATTCAGTGATCACACCGGCCAGCTGTCCCCCTTCCACCACCAATTTCAGCCAATTTCAACATCACTTGACAGAAATATCAGGACTGCTCCTTTTTATTCATATCTGAAAACCAGCATGTGATCACAGAAAGACACCTGGCTTGCTGTCATGAAGAGAAGTAAAAAACTCAATAACATCAAGACACTTACACAAAAGAGTGGATTTTTGGTTTTTTGAGTTCTACAATTCAGAGTGACTTGTTTTCTTAATGAACACTGAAAACCAGTAGTACAGCACAAGCCCTTTAAAAAGCAGCAGAGGTGGAGGAGCTACTGCATGAACATAGCAACACAGGATCATCTTGCTTCAAAAACATTTTACTGTTTTGAAACAGTACACAAAGTCATAAAAAATACCAATGAGCTTTGCCAAAAAAGCATCCAGAGGAGAAGAGGCAAGGGAAGAACAGAGAAGGAACAGTGGAAATAAATCTTTCCAAACAAAGTGACAAGTCCAAAAATAATGAGAACTAAAGTTCAAAGAGGAAATCTAAACTGAAGTAGAAAGAGAGAACAACCATACACAGGCAGTAGGGGCATGGGGGATGTGCATGTATGCTGGTGGGGGGATTATGCAGCAAACATCTTGTGCTACCTCCTCAGCTAGCATTAAGGGTTCAAATCAGGACATCAGCAATTTACAGACATTATTTAGAAATTCATGTTTATACATCCTATTACAATGTCTGGCCCTCAAAGTTTTCAGATCCCATCAAACACTTTAACCATCAGGATTGTTTTCTCCCTACACACTGAATTGAATTTCTGATTTTTTTTTTTTTTTAGCCTGCACAGTGGCAGTATCCTTATACTTACATTTTGACACCTTTCAAGTTGGTGGCAACTGGGTGGTCTGGCTGATATGTTGTATTTTCCCTTCCTTAGCCACACTTCCCAATGGCTTCCCTCTCACCTTTTATTCTCTCCACAGTCAGGATAGAAACACAAAGCAGCACAAACTGAACACGCAGCACACAGAGGATGTGGTTAAAGGCAGAACTTTTAACTATAGCTTCTGAAGCAGACCACAGGGTCACAGGCAGTGGATTAACTCCTTAGGAAGACAACAGTTCTTTGTTTTTCAACAGAATAAATACAACACAGGTGACCATAATACAGGTGTATTCACTACAGGATTTAGTACACTTACAGCAAGCTCATTTAGCAGCATGGTCTGTGTTCAGACCCTACAGTTCTCTGCAGAGACAGAAAAATGAGGGTGCTGAGTCATGGTGCATTGCTTTGGGTGCCTCTCAGTTCAAACATCAGATATTTCCTTTGGGGAGCTCAAGGACAGGCAAGTAGCTTTCACACATAGAAGGCTGGGCTACGTTAGCTGTCAAGGACAACCCAACCTTCCCCACCCACTCCTACCAAAAGCTCCTTTGCTGGCTTCTCATGGATTTTTAATCTTTGCTGCTCCTTCACGTCTTGTGCTCTGCACTTCCCTTCAAACCAAAGTACAGGGACACTAAACAGGCATAAGATGAACAGGTACAAAAGAGCTTTTTTATGTCAAAACTATCAGAGAAGAAATAAGAGCTAGTCTGAGAAAGTATTCTCAGTAGTAAGTCAGCAGCCTCTTATTGATAAGCAGATTCTTCCATGACCCTCTTTGGAGTCATACAGCAGAGACTAAGTTCACAATACAAAAGTAACAGACAAAATTTGCCTACCTAGGCTCTCAGACATCTAGGACAGATCTGATTTTCTTCTGTTTTCTTACAGAAAGCCTTTCTTTTGCTACAGCAGACCATTAATAGCAGCTCTGTAAAAAGGAAAAACATTCTTATTCTTCCCATGTGAAACACTTCTGCTCGCCCCCTCCCCCAAAGTACTACCAACCCTCCTCCAGAGCAAAGCATCTCATAAGATACAAGCTGGCCTAAGATGAGGATTTATATAAGAGCAATGAACCACAGACACTGGAGATAACATTAACAAGCCACAAATGTTGCCAGGTCCAGATTTAAAAGGGATGAGGTAGGTAGGGGATAGGGAGCTTTTGGGGCTTGAAAAGAAAATGGAGGCTCTAGAGACTTGTGCTACTAGACAGAGATGGCTGTGCTAAAAGTTCCACCCCCCTGGAATCTGCTCTTTTACTATCAAGCCTTATTTCCTATTGAATAAGTTTCACCTTGTACAAATAGGCTCTTGTCTGTAAAGTTGCTCAGGCACAGAACAGCTAGTCTAATCCCCTAGAGCATAAATTTAAAGAAGAGCTGAGGGTAAACTGGGTATCTAAATCTAATCTTATGTTCTTCACTGTGGCTTGAAAAGGTTAAATCTACAAGAGCCTCAGGCTAGATCCTGGCACAGCTGATGGAACAGCTATCTTAGTTGCAGGGGTGAGATAGCTCAAATGCTTGGAAATCCAGGCATGAAATGCAATTTATTAAGGCCAGAACTTTTTCTTTTCTGTTAAGTTATCCCATACCAAAGGGTAGTTTTAAAGCAATCCTCTATAGAATGTGCTGGTTTTCCCTATGAAACAGGAGACTAAGAGATCTGAGTTTCTAAATCAGTTGTAGAGGGACAACAGAAGTGTCTTTATTTCTGCTTTGTACTGGCAGAAGAAAGCCATATGTTATTTGACTTTCTTGTATTGATTGCTCACAGTCCTTGTTATAAAGGCTGGCAGTTTTATTATTGCATGTCCTCAAAATAATAATGCTCTACATAAGAAGGAAGAAAAAAGACTTCTGACTTGAGTATTATTTGTATTAAAGTAGTGCCCAGAGGCACTGACAAAATCCAGGACTCTTATGCTGGATGAGGTAGGAATGTAGGGTAGGAGACAGCTCTGTTGTAATGTTAATATTTGCTTATGTTATACTGAGGCAAGAGTCATCAGGGGCATTTTGTGTGAGGGGCTGAAGTGTAGGTAAACTAAATGATGTGCCTGAGGTTACATGAGAATTTTGAGGCAGAATCAGATTAACCTGCCCTTCTTAAGTCCAACTTTGTGTGCTTCACCAAAAGACTATTCTTTTTTTCCCTTTAAAGGGCTCTAATTGTGCCCAACCACTGCCTCAGCTCTCTAAAGCTGGTAGCTGCAAGTAATTCAATAACACAAATGTTCTGACAAAGTCATTTTTAGCTTGTTAATTATTCCCAAACACATTCTTTCCCCTTCAAGTGGAGCTAGATGACATCAAAGCTGTTTGAGGGATGGAGGAACACTTGAAGCATTAGGAAGAACAATGGAACAGACTGTCCATTCTATTCCAATTCATTTAAAGGGGAAAAGGCTGGATGTTGGCCAAGTTTCACCTTGAGAACTGATAACAGGAAATTATTGGAAGTCTGTCTCTTAGACTTTTTGTGCTTGTACAAGACAGTGTTGCAGGGGTCCCAAATTACCTGTCTCTGCTATATTATGCTAATAGCCTAGAAAGGGATATGTGGGGCTAAAAAACATTGCTTGGAGATTGCAGGGAGCTCTCAAACTCAACGGGCTCCAAAATAAAGGATCTACCACGCTTCTACAGTCTCTGATAAAATTGGGAATAATGCAATTACAGAGACAAATATGGAAAGAAGAACCCCCCTTGGAAATGAAGGCTGTGTTGCCTGAATCTATGATTATAGACACAGAAGATAATAGGAGAATGGTGGGGTAGAGAAGCAGTTTCTACAGCATCCAGCTGGGATGAACATTCAGTTCCAGTGGAGGCCTACTCTGAAGTGGTGGGTTTGCGTCTTTGGGTTTGACATTCTGAAGCCTACTAAGAAAACTCAGGGACTGCATAAAATCCCGCAGGACTGTCTCTGCTAGCAGAATTGCTGAGTTAGGATTGAAAAGGGTCCTGTCTTAATTTCAGCCACATTAGCTTTCTAATGCTGGATAGAGCCATGCTGTAATTACAAGGCAAAAGACTCTAATGAGGGTTTAGACACATACTCTCTTAGCAGACAGCAGTATGGTCAGGTATGTCACTGCCTTCCCCTTCACCTTTCTGCCAGTGCTAATTTGGCGGAAGGGGGCATAAAAGCACTCCCTGGAGAAGCAGGGATTTCTCCCCTCTTCCGTGTGACTTTGATGTAGACATATGAGTAACACCTGTCTGAATCACGTAAGGCCTGAATGCAAGTCTAATGAAGTCATCTTATCACTGGAGCTGGGGAAAAAAACCCAATAGCTCTAGGGAGAATTGGTAGAAAGAAAATTGAAGGAAGTGAGATATGATAGATCATGCTTTTATTTGTGGTAAGGCATTTTGCAGTCTCACGTGGAGGAAGAGACAATCACTGTTAGGAAAATGATCACGTTTTTTCTACACTCCATAAGATGCAAAAGAAATTTTTTTTTCTTTTTTTTTGATTTGGTGGGTGATCCACTGTATGCTCCAATGAGCCAGAGTGCCAGAGCACTGGATCTTGTGCTAAATCTTGTCGATAAGCTTCTGAATGCCTGCTTACAAATAGCAAACACTCTCTGGCCCAGTGGTCAAAGACTGCGCTATAAAGTCCTGGTGTACAGCTTGTTTAGCAGGCCAAGGAGTAACACAACAGTGTGGAGATTCCTGTTTAAAGAGACAAGAAGTTAATCTACCATGCAAGGCATGCAAATCCTTTCCAAACACAGTGACTGTGTGTGTTACTTGGGCTCCCAAGGGCAGAAAAGTCTCATATCAGAACCTTTCATCTGGTCCGAGACTTGGGGGCATGAGTATCTCTGGGCTGTTCCTGTGCTCTGCCTAAATAAGGGTATGTCAAGCATTGCCAGCTAGTGCTGGCTGTATGCTAAGAAGCATAGAGCAGAATATTATTGTTAGGTGACTGAACTTCGTAGAGTTAGGCTTCTAAATTTTAGGGGCTGGAACTTAGCTGGAGAGTGGAGCCATTTATATTATCATTCTAACCAAACAACTCAGTTTTTATGCAAAGTTTTTTAATAGGGGAAATCTATAAATAGTTTTTTTCTTAATGTTATTGACGAGAAACATGCATGGAGAATATTACAAGTACATGCATCAACAACATTGAAATGAAAATAGGACCGTGTTTGAAGTACAGTCTAAATGACTAAAGGCATTTTGATTCTTTTCAGATCAAAATGGCAAGAAAATGTCAACAGCAGAACAGTTGAATTTCATAGTCTAGTGGCATCATTTTACACTAATTTCTGAATTTTTGGTTACTGGCTTAGCTGTCACAGTAACGTGATCAAAATCACAGCTCTGCTTCTTTTTCAATTTCAGGAGATGCTGTTCAGATTGCAAGCTCTTCAGCTGCTGCTTCAGTAAAGATGGACTTCTAAAATGAATTTAATTTTCTGAATGAACATTCTTAAATTTGTTGCCAATAAATAACGCAGTCTCAAAATGATCAGGCTATTTATTAAATGTACTCCAATACTATATAACAATACCAAATGGGATCTTCTAAACATAACTAACTGGTGATGGGGGTGAGTGCCTATGGATATGGAGACTGCTGCAGAATTCTCACTGCACCCTTTGTTAAACAGAACTTCACTTGAATTGTTCAGCAAAGATAAAAAACCAGGGTGTTTTGCAATTGGTATTTCATTCCATCCTTCTTGTAGGTTGTCATTGCAATGGAGGTCAAATCCAGGTCAGCTGTAGGACCTAAAACCTTAGTGTAATCACTTCAGGTGGAAAAATAGGTATAAGGCCTGTCTATTCTAGAAAACCGCCAAATATGAAAGAGGAGTTTTTTGAGCTTTTTATAACCCCAAATTGGTTTCAAGGTTTGAGACCTTCTACTTGCAAAACAAACTGGAACTAGGAGAATGGTAACAAACCAAGTCAGACCTCTACAGAAATTTCCCCACTAGAGTAGAGAAAATAACACAGCTGTACAGAAGACAAAACTTAAAAGCCTAGTTTTAGTAGGGTACAAACTGTGCAACATGAATTGGAAGCAGTGCTAAATTCAGGAAACAAAAATAAAAAAAAGTGGCCCAATTTGCTCTCATCAACCCTGGTGTAAACCTGGAATTATTCCATGAAAGCTCTGGTGTTAAAGAGCCTTTATGGCTTTCACTTGGATCTCAGGATGATGCATCTCAGGGCTACCTCACTGCATGTCAGAGCAGCTCCCTCACACTGGCATAAGTTAGGAGGGCTCAGACTAGGAATACCTTGGCAAACTAAGTGGAAGTCGTGGCCTTGACTGGCTTTTCATATTGAAGTTGTAAGCTTTGTTTACTGAGTACTAAAGCTGCATGTCCATCCCAGCAAAAAGGAGACAGGAGAAGAGGACTGTGCTGCTAAAGGACCACTAAATGAATTTGGATGATGCACAAAGGAGCTAGGTATGAACATGGGATGTTTGGAGGTGGATCTGAGCAAGCAGAGGACAGAGGCAAAGCCACTGCAGTGCCCTGACTTGGTGACATGACGCCTGGCAATGGGGATAAAAGCATCAGGAAATTGCTGGGAAAGTGATTTTCAGTGGCTGGTTCTGGATCCAGCTGTGATTTGTTTCACCTGAACCTGTTTTTGAACCTGTTTTGTATCACCTATACATCTGCCTGTATCTGAGAGAAAGCAACAGCACTGCAATAAACCTGAAAGAGGATTAACCTCCTCTTGTTCCTAGTAGGGTTTTCTCATCCAACAATTCTTTTGTCCTCAGTGTCAGAAAAGAATAATATTATCTTGCACCTTCTTCCTTCCCGTGGTGATAGGATTTTGTTCCAGTAGGCACTCGCCTGCAGAGAGCCACCAGAATATAGTTTCTTCAAGAACAAGTTATTTAAAAAGATCAAAACATCCAGGAAGGATTATCTTGGCTGCCCTTTAAAAATCTTCCTTTCTCATCTTCTTCCTTTCTTATTTTTTCTCATTCCTCTCCTGTAAAATGAAGCTTTTTTGGCAGAAACAGTGGCAGATCCAAAATGTATGAGCTGAGGACAGGATATTGGATCCTCGGCAGGAGAGAGATGGAACCCAGTGCCCGTCCATGTCTCTACCATGTTCAGCAGGGAAGTGACCACAGCGGAGCCTGAAATTAAACACACTGTTGTTGCTGTGAGTTTTTATTGTTGTTACAATTGTTGTCCCAGGGCAGCAGAGCTGTATAGAGGAGGTGGAACAGAAAATACTGCAGATGGAAGTAAATTAAAAAAGAATACTTTGCAGATTAATTTAAGGGCTAGGAATGGTCCACTAGGCAGGGTATCAAACCACAGTGAGCTGGAGAGCTTGAGGCAATTTGCTGAAGTATAGTTTATAGTTCCTGTGGCTTTTCCAAGTTGAGATTTTGCCCAAAAGATAAGAGCTTTCTTAATGTATCTGCAGGTAAATTGAGGACATCTCAGAATCATGAAAAGGGGGAAGCAGGAAGCAATGTAAAATGGTGATATGCTGCATTTTAGGCATGGCCCTGGAGCTTGTTGTGAATTCAGCATCCAGTCAAGGTTCACCCAGACTAGCTGGTCTTCTGTGCCTAAGAAGATTTTAGTCTGCAACTCTACTAGAAAACAAGTTCTCTCCAGCACAGCTGGTCTCTGGCATGTTGTTCAGGATGAGATAGAGACTTAGATATACTCATGGTGGCTCACTGTAGGAATAGGTGGATATAATGACTTCCAGATCCGGATATGGAAATTCTGGAAATAGATTGTCCCCACCAAGGAATCTGCCCTGAGGGGTGCTGGAACAGCAAGTTGTTTGTTTAGCCATGTTGCTGTAACACACCAGAAGGTCACTGCCTGTTGGTTGTGAGTGGATAGCATGGGATCACAACTGCCCTCTGCATCTTTTATTGCTAAACAGATTGGAAAAGGAGTCTGGCTACCCAGGTAGTTTTTCTCTGATAAGATAGCAAACTTTTTGGCTCCTACCTTTTGTGCTGGGACAAATTCCATTTTGTCAGATTTTTATTGTGATGGACACAGTACATCAGTGTGTAACAGGTAAAGACTGAACAGCTAGGATTTCTTCATAGTTCTATCATTGTCTTCTGAGGCAACCATAGGTCAATTGTTTGATCTCCCTCAACCTCAGTTTCACTGTCTGTACAATGGCAATAATGATATCAGCTGCTTTTATAAACAGCTGGGAGATAAGGACTGATAAGAACTATCTGATAATAATCCTTCAATTATTATTATGAATTGCTCCCCTGCTTTATTCACATTTAAACTGTCTTAAGACTTGTCACTTTTTTCTCTCTTGGCTTGGTGGGGCTGTGTATGAAGGGAATGTGTTGGGGTTAATCCAAACCACACATGTCTTCATCCTGTCTTATCGAAGTGAAATCATTTTGTAAGAAGTTTTAGGTTCAGCAAGGCATATTTGCTTTTGAGCTCCTGGAATTAAGGCAAATGGAGGGCAATGGGGAGGAGTGGGAGGAAATGTCTCCTTTCTCTCTGCCATGACTCGTCAGTGCAGTGGGTTGAGGAGTCCCCCCCTCAACCCATCCTCTGTCTCCTCCTGTCCTGCACTAGTGCAGAATTTCCAGTGGTTATCTGTAAGAGGAATCTGTTCCTGTCCAGTTTTGTGTCCTGCCCCATCTCTGGAAACTTCCAGAAATTATTATTAGAATGAATGTTACTTAAATTAGCTAATAGCTCTTGCAACACCTGGATTTGGCTTTTCAAGACATAAACTACTCCTCAACAGTACCAATCTTTTTTAAAGGCCAAGCTTTGTTCCCCACCGCTTACATAATGGACCCATCCTGAATTGCGTCCAGCTGAAAGTCTGCCTTTGAAAGACTTGAGGCACATCGGCATTCAGAGATTCTCAAGGTACAGAAATTTGGCAGCATCTGTGCATGCCTTCACACTCCAGTGTCCTCCCTTGAAGGATGAAGGCCTGCCAGTTATTGAGTGTTATTATACAATTAACCCTGTTGGGAGAAATGTCCACGCCATCGTGGATTGTAACTGTAAAGCTTGTAACAAATCATCACAATGCAATCAACCCTACCAGTGCTGAAAACCTTTCCCTTTTCCTCTGGGGCATTTAAAATGTCATTTGCTATGTGCATTTTTCCCTTTATATGTTTTATTATTAATAATAATACAATAATGATGAAAAGATCCTCGAAGAAGCCTCAGGAAAGGAATTTTATAAACATTACCGTGGAATAAAATAAGCGCATTCCATTTTATCAGGACATTTTCCATTATAAATGGCCAGCTTTCTCATCACCCTGCCAACAGCTTTGCCTGCCATCTGTTCACTGATGTCATACTATAAAGTTCACTTGCAAAACTGCTTGTTGGGAAGCCCAGGGTTGTGCTAGAGAAGTTTTGTTTAGGAATAAATATGATGGCATCTCTCAAGTTTTGTTTGGTTTTTTTTTTTTTTTTTAAGAATGACTTTTTTGTTTGTTTCAAAGCTCAGATTGCTGTCTTCACCATACAAAGATAATGACCAACATTTTCTGAAATTACTGGAGATTTTGGCTCTTTCTGTTATGGAGGGATTTATGTGGGACATCTTGAGAGAGAGAACCCGGGAACCAGGTTTTCAAAAAGTGCCGTACATTTATCTTCTGGGAAATAGACTCAATTCAGGCAGGCTAAGTTGGGCATCTGAAATTCTTAACCAATGCCTCAGAAAATACAAGTCAAACAGATCCAGTTAGGAAGTGAAAGGGGAGGGGAGAGAGATGTGTCCCTCAGGGAAAAAAATATTGTTTTTTGAAAGAAAGAGAGATATAAAAGAAAGAAAAGCAAGCAAGCAAGCAAGTGAGCAAGCAAGCAGCTCTCCCCTCATGCCTCCAGTTTTCAGTAAAACCCACAGAGATTCCGGGTGCGAAATAAAAATATTATGTATTTAATACTTCCTCTCTCCCAGGAAAAAGACAATTATACTTGGAATTGACAACAAAAACATAATGGAAACTTGACATCAGGGTGCTGCTATGGCCAAGCTCAGCCTTGGCTGGACTGCACTTTCCAGCATGCATCATCACCATTTTCTAGTCTTTATAAACTCAGAGAAGCCCACAACTTTCCTTTGCCACCCTAGTCACAGCAGCACCAAGAAGCATTGACTGCATCCTCCCCTGTCGCCCCAACCATAGGCAGCCTGCTGCTCCCCAAATGCTTCCAGTGAACCTGCCCAGCCCTTCCTGGGAGATGGAGACTGCATGATCTGAAAACCAGGCAGGCTAGACTGTGGTAGGAATTGGGATGTAGCCTGGGCCAGGAGTGGTTAGAACACTGCCGTGGTTTAACCAAGACAGTTGCAATGCAGGCAGAGGAACAAGCTGCTGGGCTTTGAGGCAGGTTTTGGGTGGCAGTGCAGGAGCAGGTGTCCGGGGTGGGGAAGGGGCTGGGAGGGGTAGGGAGGATGCGGATGCCACAGGCACACTGGCTGGTGCGGGGAGCTTTTGTCATCCCCATGTGAGGCGAAGACAGCCTGGCTCCTGTCCTGTGTGTGTCTGTAGAAGGTCTCCCGTGGGATTTCCTTGCCAGGGAAGGCATCTCACTGCTAACATGACAAGGAGAGACGTGGATTCCCTGCCTGCACCATGGAGGTTTGGAAGAAGCATGGAGATTAGCCCAGGAGGGCGCGTGTCAGCAGGCTTAGGGTACCATTCCTTGATATAGAACCATGTAAAACTCTATGGGCACAGCCAGAAGCTCCTTCTGAGTTTTTCCCCCAGCGCTTGCTGCCAGGTCATCCATGATACCTCAGCCTTGATGCTGTGGCCTTGAGTGGGTCCCTGTAGCCAGAGCTTCTGTTTCACGACCAGACTTGCAGCCTATTTCTGTACACATTGAACACTGAGGTTAGCACAGGCACAGGAAAAAATGGTGGGACCTGGGAAGAAAAAGGGCGTTGGGGACCCCATTTCATAAGAGAAGGCAGGGACTTCTTAACTTGCTTTTTGTAGGAAAACAAGGGTCAAGATAGGATGGCTTAACTTTCCGTGACTACACTGAGGTTGGAGAGAGAAAGCTGCCAGAAAGGGGGAAGAGCTATTTAAGTTGAAGTAAAAATGTTTCATACCAGAGGACACAGAGATAAATGTGGCCAGGAATAAACTAAAGCTGGAAAGAAGGAGAGGGTTTCTGACCATTTGAGGAGTAAACTTCTGGCCTCCCCAAAAGAGGAGTAGGGATAAAGAATCCAGCTTGCTCTCCGGTGGAGCCTTCCCCTGTATGAAAATGTGCTTGTTAGCAGGAGACGTGTGGTCCCAGGAGGGCTGAAGGGGATGTAATATCCCCATCCTTTCTGTTCTTCTCCCCACAAAGCCAAAGTGTTTGGCCCTGACTTCTAAACCATCTCCCTGCTGAATCCAGCATTGTTGCCTATCTAAATGGGGGCACCACATCTGTAATTAAGTCTCAGGCAAGATCTTTATTCAGTAAGTCGCCCTAAAAAGCCCTTTTTTTGTCCTTGGCCAAATCCCAGATCACTGAAGAAAGCAGCACAGAAGCTAAAATTGAGGCAATTTAATAGAAAATGGGAAATGTTCCTGGGTCAAGTGTGCATCTGTGCCTCTTTATATATCCTAGTCTAAATATAGGTGCTCTGAGGGCTTGCTACAGATAACTGGAAAAAGGAAGGTGAAAAGAAAGAAGCCACTTAATTTCCTCTTGCCCTTCCCCCAGCCTGCATAGTGTTTGCAAACCCCCGAGCTGTGCCAGTTTAACCTCTTGAAGGCTCTGGATAGTGAAGCCACAAAACTGGGAGGATTGGAGGAAATCCCACCTGCAAAGTTGAGTGGCAAGGAAAGGCTTTTCTTTTTTAATCACTGTGCTTAATCCTGCCTTTCCTAAACACTGTCGAAGGCTGGAGTTGGTCATTTGTTTTCTTAAATTACCATAAATTGGAATTTATGGGCCAGGTGATTCTCTTTGAAAAGAGTCCTTGTGTGCTGGAGAGGGGAGGGTGGGGCCAACCTGTCAGCAGGGAGCTTTTGGACTACTCCAAAAGCAATTCTTTGTTGTTCTCTCTTCCCATCAATGTTCCCCTATAGAAAAATAAATAAATAAAATTGTTTGACCTTCTTTTAACAGCTGCCCACAAAGGTTCCTTTCTTAACTCTTTTTTTTTTTTTTTTTCTTTTTATTGGTCCTCCTGATTCCTTGGCACAACAAAGGAGGAATAAGAGAACTCTAGAGACGGTGGGATCCTCCCGGGGACACCTTGCTTTCAGTACTTTTTTTCTCATGTAGGCCATTTTGGGGACAAGTAAGTGGTTTTTTTTTTTTCCCCTAAGGAAGATTTCAGAGGATGGGTCAAAGATGTCTTGGGACTTGCAGATTACCCCTCTTTATCATAAACCAAGTATATTCTCTTTACTGAGGAGGAGAATGATGTTGTTTTGTGTTCCCAACATCAACACAGATTTCCCTGGGCTAAGTACTCTGAGCTACTCTACGTTGCATACTGTACACTTTTTAGTGAGGTTTATGCTAACATGTTTTACCTTGTGCTGCCTGGGGCTAAGAAAGAGAATAAATTGCTTTTTGGTCTCCTATGGATTGGACAAGAAGTAACGGGATTAAACTGCACTGAGAAAGAGTCAGGTTAGACATCAGGAAACACTTTTTCACAGTCAGAATAGTTAAATACTGGAATACATTGCCTAGGGAAGGGGTGGGGAATCTGTGTTATTAGAAGTCTTTAAGAAGAAGTTAGGAAAGTATTTGGCAGAAATGGTTTAATAGAGCTGAATCCTGCCTTAGGACAGGGGATTGGACTCAACTGGTGTTCCTCAGCCCTTGCTTCTCCTCTCCCAATTCATCCAAGGATGACTTCACCTTTTTTGATCCTGGAGGAACTACAGTTCACCTAGTGCAATATTTCTACAATAGATTGCACTTCCAGCCTACTGCAAACTGAACCGTGTTACTATCGTCATCCCTCCCCCACTCTCCAACTTCCTTGCTTGCTCCCACATGTGGAAATGAGTGTATATGCTGGAAAATTAAGTTGTTGCAAAGTTTCCTGGATACTGCCTGATGCCTACCAGACCGTAGACCACAGACTGAAGAATGCTGGCTGTAGTGACCTCCTGAGGTCCATTCCAGTCCTAATTTCTCTAATCGTAGCAGCACTCATGCAGCTCATCACCATGGCTTTACTGACGCATGATAATTTGAGCCTTGGTAATAATTATGCTCCTGAGCCCTGGGAAAGAAGGGACTGTTTATCGGTGAGATCGACAGTCTGGAAACAGTACAAATATCTTCAAATCCTAGCCCCTTGGTAAACCTGCTGTTAGGAAGTCCCTTAGGTCCAAACCTTAAGGTATATCCTCAACTGAAATCAGACAGCCTGCCTTTCCAGCCTCTGGACATGTGTGCCATTTCTGCCCAGCGACAAGGGAGATATCTGAAATATCACATGCCAGCAGCAATGAATTGCAGAGGCATTCACTGAAAATTGAAAAAGCCATGGACAAAATCGGTATACTTATCACTTGTGCTTACTTATGCATGCATCTAGCCAGGTTCTTCAAGGTTTTAAAGGTGTGATGTAGATCTGGTTAGTATGAACATCCAGGTAAATACAAATCTGAATATTATGTACCATTAAAACTTTTATAGTTTCCCCATAGAGAGACCCATCAAACATGTTTAAGAAATGTTTGGCTGCCTTTGCCTTCTTGGGACTTAATTCTTGGAAGAGGGGTTTATTTCATCTGAGTTTTTTGGAAAGGAAATCTGAGGCACACAAAAGACATCAACCTGTCTTGTGCTCTGAAATATTTCCCAGCTATGTGTCTCAGATGGAAAGGAAGCAAAGGGGAGGCTGAAGTCAGGCAATGGAAAAGTCTAGCAGCAGCATGGTACTGCTATGTATTTCACACCTATAGAGAAATGAGTCCACCTTCACCCTCTGACTCCAGAGGAACCTCAGAGACCTTGCCATTTGCTCCAGAGCTGGCTCAACAGTTGTCATCATCCAAGAGTTATGCTCAATATTGGATATATATCTGGCTACCCAAAGAAGTGGTACAGCTTACGCAGTCCTTCCATAGATGCTGATTTTTTTTTCTGCCAATCTCTCCATCATCCACCCTGCAGGAATCTGATGTATCCGAACCAATATTGCATGAATCATGGTTCTCCGTCCAAAGCCGTGGGGGCTCCAGTTCACCTGCCCACACCTGCTCTGCTTGTCCTCTGCCCTTGTGTTGTGCCCCTCGGTCATCTAGCTGTAATGGTTTCTGGATGCTCCCTGTGAGACAGGAACAATACAGCACAATAGACCTCACTCCAGGAGTCTGAATTGAATACACAAAATCAAGCCAGATCCTCATATACTGGAAATGGGTTAGTTCCTCTGAGTGACAGAGAGCTCTGCTTCTTTACACTAAGCAGAGAACTGCGTCTTTTCTCCTGCTCTGGGTTAGGGACGCTTAAGATACAGGATTTGCATTGTCTGGGATATGTTTCTGAATGTCCGCTCCTTTCTTCACACATCAAATCCTTCAGCTTTAATGCCACAATTCCTGGCTTGGAGATTTGTGCTCCTTCCTTGTGTTCAACACCACTGGACACAATTTCCAGTAATCTCTGGAAGAATCACATGCTTGCTGTTCTCCTGACCCAAATCCAAGGTGACAAAAGGTGTAATTTCCCCTGCATGTTCCCAGCAGCTAGAGGCCTTCGAGGTCTTTGCATCCAGGAAAGGATGTAGAATATTGTCATTTCTCCCTTGCCTCTGGGCTGTGCTTTCTCTTCACTCTGCAGGGGAAACCTGGATGTTTCCCAAGGACAGGAGAAATCAGACATGGGTGAATATCTGCAGGCTAGAGAGCAAACAGTGCCCTAACAGAGAAGTCAGATAACATATTCATGAGAGCACTGACTGAGTGGCTGATGGAGGCACTGCAGCTTCATGTCTGAACTAGATTCAGGATTATCATTTTAATAAACATTTTTTCCTAATGGAGCTGGGTTGCTGGGCAATGCAAAGGCTAAAGGAATACCCCATCATTTCTGGAGCACAGGAAAGGGATTTGTTGACCTTCATAGGGGAAGGATGATTTTATAGGGCAGGCATTTGGATGGGACCCCTGGGACTCTCTTCTAGTTTTGCCACAGATGCAGGCAAGTCACTTAGGCCAAGACTTTCAGAAGCAATTAATGAAGGAGGAGGGAGACTAACTCAAAATGGCAATGTCCCCACCCATTTAAAGTGGCAGCTGGCTTGCTTTGGGGACAGCTGACAGAAAGGGTTTGTAAAGAAGCCCAAAGGCAACAAGATCTGAAGAGACTTTCTAAATAAAGGAGGAAGCTTGACACCTTTGCTAGGGAAGCATGATGGACTGGGATGACCGAAGGCCTGAAATCACCTCAGCGGCCTTTTTAAGATAGAAGCTCCTTTGATGAACCTCCAGCAAGGTTTATTTTTTAATACTTTTTATCTGATGCTTGGTTTTCCATAACAGCTAATTAATGACAGGCTGCCAACCTCCCCTGCTAGATACCAGGAAATATGCACGGTGAAGAAGTCATGATTCGTGATATAATCTCTTTTGCAAACTTGAACACTGTTTGTGCAAGTGGCTTTTCTGATGCCTAATAGAGTGTTAGGCTCACGTATCTTAGCATTGACAAAGTATCTCTTCTCTAATGGTTCACCTACTTGCATTCAGCTTAAAGTGTTTTGATACCTCTGCTTACCAGTTTTAGTTGTTCAATGTCTCTAATAATTGACCAAAGGGGACACAGTTCAATTATGTAAGTAAGTCTTGTCGCCTTAGCAAAATGAGGTAAAGATTTATATATGTATTTGACTGCTTTTAGTCATTAAGATCTGAAAAGAGGCAAGAGATCCACCCAGACCTGCAGAGGGATAAAGTCAGTGCCTAAGAAGGGTCAAACTCATGACCTTTCTTATGTGGCGGAGCCTGAAAGTACGAGCTGGGTACTCATACCAGTGGTATGAGCCATTGAAATAAAGGTGGAAGAAGAGCACTTTACAAGAGAGGCCCTTTCTCATCCCTCCGCATCGCCTGTCCTGAAATGAGCAGTCTGAAGACTGCTGCATGGTTAAGAGGCTGCCTCCACAGCCCTGTCTCTGCCTGCAGGAACAGGCACCCGGAATTCACCCTGCAGTGATGGGGGGCACACGGGGGTCTCAGTGCCTCCTCTGAGCTCTGGTGCATTCGTATAGGAGGTGCCTTTCCAAGGGCGAAGGCACATACACATCTGCTGCCTTCTCAGCCCTCCTTTTGTATAAGATTTCCTGGTGGATAGGATAACCTTTGCTGGGAAGAGGCAGGCTGAGAGAAGCAAGTGACTACTTTTCAAACTTAATTTACATGACATTGCTGGCCTGAATACCCGGAGAGTTTTCAAATGTGACTGCAGTGGGGTTTTGTTGGTTGATTTGTTATTTGGTTTTGCTTCTTTTTCTTCCCTCTTGAGCACTTTGGCTCATGTGTGTCTGGTTTATTCCCTCTTCATGTTTATACAAAGAACAGATTTACTGGGGAATGGGGCATCTTCACTACACACTGCTTTTAGGTGTCCTCTGTCAGCCTGGGACTATCCATGTTCTCTCCTGTGAAAGGGAAAGAGCGCCTGGGTCATGACATATCTCTGTCCCCATCAGCACTGCAGCTGCATTGAGCTCCATATGCTGATCAGCTCTGAACCATAAGAAATACCTCAGGGCCACATCCTCAGGTGCTCTGAGCAGAGACAGCCCCACTGGTTTCCAGGTCAGAGGCCAGACGAGTGAGTCCTCAAGCCCATACATCTGCTTATAGCCTCTATAAGCAAGCAACTGATTAAATGTTCTGGAGCATGCCAATGTCTGTGCAGAAATATACTGCTAAAGGAGGGGAGGACCGGGAGGGGAAGACCCTCTCTGAATCTTTGGGGAAAGAGAATATGTTGTAAATAAAGCTACATAGCAGTAATTAACTTAGCATAATCACCCTGTAATTACACTGATAATCATTTATCTTGGGCTTAGACCAAAAACCTTAATGGGGAAAATCCATCATATCCAATTTTTGTCCAGATGCTTAATTCCACCACTAAACTAATCCTAAAGGTTCTGTCAGCTTCATTATGGTGCTGTTAGAGATAGAAAACTAGAAAGTGCTCCAAGTGTCTGCCTCCCTCCTGTGCTTGTCCTAACCCACGGAGAAAAAGGATGGAGGGGAGCTGGAAGACCTGGGCTACCATATTCCTAATGGACCTCACGAGCAGTTGTGCAAAACCTGTTTGGCAATACTTTGAAAGGAGATCACAAGTAGGCGACTGATTGGTCATTGCTGGCACTGAGTGAGGAAATCTAGGGGTTGATGTTAACCCCAGGTGAAGGGCTGGCATGAGGCAGACACATTGCTTCAGTCCTTCTAAAGTCTTTGCAAAGATTCAGATCTGGCAGCATGGAAACCAGGAATGGAATTAGGCTTCCTGCGAAAATGTCATTTTTGTCATTGTTAAACTTGGTCTGAAGTGCCATGACCCTAAAGTAGCCCATTAGGCATGTCTTGATTTGACCACTTTGCCATTACAAGGACATTATATAACAGGATAAAAAATTGTCTGTAGGCTACACAAGGAATGGATAACAAGATATTTGACCATTCTTCTGCTACAATTATCTGTATAAATTTAAAATGTATGTAACTGTTGCAGGGACTGAAAGATTGAATAATTGCTTAATCCAACAAATTATTAACTCAAAATGAAAGAAGGTCTTGACCAAAGCACATTAACTTTCATGGTTTAAACTGTCAGCCTTAAAGATCTTGTCTTGTTTTGTGACCAGATGATTTTGTAAAAGATCTTCCCAGTCTTTCTAGATCTTTTTCTTAGCTTGCAAAAAATGTAGTGCAAGTCAGCTCTATGTAGGGTTGTCTCTATTTTGCAATGCTGTTTTTTAGGAGAGAGACACTGCAGAATGAAGTCCTCCTTTGAAGGTGGAGCTCTTGTTCCAGAGAGGAATGTCAATGTTGGCAGCTTCTGTTTCATTTAGGACCTGCACCCTGTTGCTTATTATTTCCTGGTAAGCATTGGTAAAGAGGTCATATACACTGATGAATGCATTCAGGTGTCTGAAGTTAATTATGGCTCTAACAACGAACCAGCTTTCAAGGTCCTGAAATGCATCACTGCTTTCTTGAAAAACAACACCTACTTCACCCTCAAATGCATTCATGCCATGCTCTTAAAATGAATTCTACTCACCTTCCCCCTTGCCTCTTGCTTTTATTTTATTGTAGGAAATCCAAGCTAAGCAAAGCACTGTTTTTTTCCCCCGAACAGGGTTGCACTGAGATTCAGTTTGTTCTCTCCTATGTAAAATCACAGATCTAGCTGCCTGAATTCATGGACAGCTTCTTTGTGTGTTGTAAGAAAATGGCTTCCACCACTGGGAAGGGACCTATGGTCCTATGTGCTGCATTTCAAGGTGGTCCTCAAGATCTGGACTGAACCCCAGAATGTGAGTCTGTCTTCACCATACAGCCAGGGCAATGAATGGGAGAGCTGTGCTCATGTGCCCATGGAGGCAACACTGATGAGCACTCTGTGTGAGCTGGAGAAACTCCAGGCATTGCTGTTGGTCCCTGCAAAGCGTGAACCTAGGGAAGGACAAGCATGCAGGAGAACGGATGGTTACACTGGGAAGTGCTCTACAGACCAAGGACTGATTAAGCCAGAAGCTGTCTTTGAATTTTTCTTCTATTAATTTGTCAACAGAGGTCAGCGTTAGCTTCCTCTTCATCCCTATTTTCTCCGAGAGGCTTCATCAGCCCTTCAGGTTTTATGTACCAGAGATGTCACTGCTGTTCTGGTTGTCCGGTCCTTGGGCTGCTATTGTGGGAAGGAGGCAGACGGCTCCGCAGGCAGGTCAGGTCATTAGCTGCTGCTGCTCAGGCCACCTTCTGGAAAAACCCAAGACAGGAAGATAAGAAATTTAGGTGTGAATATCCTCATGAGTATATTACTTATGATAAGTGCCCCCTCTCTCACCTGTTCACAGCTAAGCGTTGTTAGTTGGCTCTGGACTGCATTTAACTCTGCCACTCCCTGATGCTCAACAACGTTTTCCTAGAAATTTTCTGGCCTCTCCAGAAAGTTGATCACCAGGTATGAAATCCTCTCCCTCTCGCCTCTGCTCACGCACAAACACACAGGACGGAGGTGATCAATGGAGACCTTACTGGTTGTTTATTTAACAAGGGAAACAAACCTAAACAGAAAGAAGGATGGTTAAAAAAGAATTTTTAAACAAGCGCCAAGAACAGCAGCTGATCCTTCTCTTTTGTAAACAAGGCCTTACTGTAATCTTTTTAACTCTTGCCACAAGCCAGATTTATCTTTGGACATCCTGCCCAGATATCATTGCACTTCTCTGCAGCAGAATAAACATTCAAGGGACCCAGCCACACGGACACACAAAGAGGAGGAGATAGGGGGACTTGGAGATCAAGCCAGTGCAAAAATGCTTCATTATGATAGCAAGTCCTGGGCTAGAGGAGAAAGAAAAAAAAAACCAGCAATAAAATCAAATCCCTGCCTTGATTGTGTGTGGGTGGATAACTCACTTCCTTCACACGCTTCTTATCCACTGATGCTGCACACAGCATGCAAATACTCCAACTCCTGCGCCTTCCCATCATCTACTTCTTAAATCACTGCAAATATATACAGAAAAAAATCTTTGAGATAAAGCTGGCACAGGGGAAGAAATGCAACTTCCTCAGCAGAGCTGTGGCAGTGTGACAAGCTCTTGGACCCCATCCAGTGAGCTGAAGCAACTGAAACTCAGGCCTGACACTGCTGAACAGCAACAGTTTGGTCTGGACTGAGATCTGCCACAGTGACTGCAGGAGGCAGAGGGGACGCCTCTGCGTGCAGAGCATGTGCGTTGCTGCACACACATGGTCTCGGGGCCTCTGCACCATGCCACTGAGCACCCAGTAGGACAAAGAAGCACCCAGTACTGTCCCTTTTTAAGTGCAAACTTCTGGGCAAATGCCCAGGCAATCAAAGCTGGGTGCAGAAGTAATGACAGATTAAAGTTCCTTTGTGTTACAGCAATGCTGAGATCTCCTCTATATACCACTAGCAGAAGGAAGCTCACAGTTTTTCAAAAGGTTTATATTAGATACTATAACAGCTTTCTTAGTAAGTTCTGAAATAGTGAATGTTAATACAGAACCTGATGGTGGGGAGCAGTTACATACTGACAGTTGCACTTGATTGATCTGAACACCCCAAATATTTCCAGATTTTGGCAGATTCTAAAATAACCTATTTTACGTATCCTATCAGGACAGGTAGGCAGGCATTAGACTATAGACAAACACTGGTTCAGGTATCTGGCACTGTGAAACAGTGGGTATGCAGAGGGCTTATGTACTCTTACCTGTGGGAGGGGTATAGGACTGAACAGGATTGATCAGGAAGACAGGTGGCAACATGGGACTGGATAGGAAAGAGACAAGTTAATGAAGTACAGTTGGACTGGCCGTAAGTTCTTGCTCTCTCCAGCCTGGCCACAGGCCTGGGCAAAGGGGTTCTCAGGGCCAACCATCCACTGCCAGCATGTCATTAATTACCGATAAAATTCACTTGCTGTTGCACTTGTGCCTGGTCCCAGCCTCTGGCCAAGAGTGACATAATTTTGTCTATGATTAACATCAAAGAAAGGGAAGAAAGGCCTAGGAAACCCACATAAATCTGAATGGAAGCAAACAAAGATGTGTCATCAACTCTGGAGATGGCACGGTGAGGAGCAAAGTTTTATTGCCACTTGTTTTGGGAGGACCTGTGCAGCTTGCTCATGGCTCTGCATGAGTAATGTGGTTGTCCTGGGTCCCTGACAGTGGAAAAAGAATAATTATATTGCAATGTCACATATTTCCTCCCTCTTCAGTGGGTGAGCTGAAAAGCAACAGGAAGGTCTCCAGCTCTGAGAACCATGTTTTTGTCATTCTTTCATTGGGGAGCTGCTGTTTGCATCAGAGCTCCCGGATTCATGACAGGCCATCAATGGGGGCTTCCTCTGGTTTTCATTTTCTTCCTTACAGATGCAAAACTTGGGGCGTCTTCACAGGCAAGCTGGAGGAATGAGTCTGCGGTAGGAAGGATGGTGCCTGTGAAATGGTTTCTTAAAATGGAGTTCAAAGTCTCAGGACATTATCCTTGGGTGACCTGGGAAGGACTGAGCTCCTACATAGCTGACGAGCACGGGACATGACTGTTTTTAGGAAAATTGCAGCTGCAGGATAATGGCCTGAAACTTTTTACTGGGGTAGCTTCTTTTCTGTTATCATTCTTCCTACTTTTAACTCAAAAGTCTCCCTAGGATTTCTTTACTTTTAACTCTTTAATTTGGCTTTATGGTTTCATGCAACAAACCACATATTTTTTGACTCTCCAGATCTCTCTAGTGCCTCCAAAGGATGCATGTTGACTCACAGACTTTTTTTCCTCTTTTAAGTTAAATCTGGTTTTTTTCAACACATAAAGTTATAAACAAGCGATGAAGAAATCCATCTTTTAAAAATAGCTGGAGACGGTTGGGGCATGTGTTCTGCTACTCATGCAGAAAAGAGGAGCATCTGGTTTGAAGAGAAGGCTTCAGTGGCTCCAGCAGCAATTTATAGTCATGGAGCTGTCAGCTTGCACCTGCCCTGCAAGCAGCAAAGGAGAAGGGGAAAAGGATTTCTTTTTTTTAAAACTTAGAGTTATCCAGTAGAACTCATTCTGGTGCCCCGCCCGAGTCTTAAAATGCCCAAATTAAAAACTGTGGTGACTTCACTGAGGTACAGTAGCTAATGTGTACTTTTCTGCCATTGCCTTTGACTGACCTTGAGAGTGGCTGGCTTGTAGGCCAGAAACGTGATTTACCAGGAATGAGAAAGAGTAAATTGGCTGCAGTGCCCCAGTGCCACTAGCCTCACAAAACAGGCTCAGATCTGCAGGAGAGAGGAACTGACTTCTTTCCTTTCCTCCCCCTACCTCCTTCTGCACCTCTCTCCCTCTGCCTGGCCCCATACCTGCACCCTCCACCTGATGTCTGAACCCAAGCCTCAGTGCCTGTGCCAGCAGCGAGTGGTTGCGAAGCTGGACTTCACCTTCCAATACCTTTCACTTGGATAGGTTTCCTGGTAAAGGGGAAAAGGAGAGCAAAGTGTCAACCTATAGGAGAAAAACCTTATGAGCACAGCAGTGGCCGGTGGCAGGTTTTTGCTTCTGTGAAGAACTCAGCTGAAGAGCTTTCAACAATGCCATTGGATGCAATGATGGGACAGAAAGACCAAACTGGTGTCTGGAGCAGGAGTAATGCTTTAGTTGGGTCCAGGTTCAGAAACAATGTTGAGCTGAACTTTGCAGGTAAAGTTATCAAGAATGCATTTCCCATCCTGTCAGAATTCCAGAGAGGATTTAAATAAATTATCCTGGATTGATGCAAATAATTAAAAGCTCAGATGATTTGTAGAATGCAACTTCTGCAATTTCTTGAATTCTGAAATATCACAGTAACTATGTGGGAATCTTCTATTTTGGTATAGTCCAAACGCAATACTACACATTCTATATAAAGACATACAAATGGCTTAAAAAGTAGTGTTAGCATTATTTAAATGCTTTAGCTTGTAAAAAAGTAATTCAAATAAATTACAAGATCCATGAAATGCTCCAAGGAAGTCCAGATGAAAGTCTCATTTCAAAATGATTTACTCTCACTGAAAACATATTCCAGCAAAGCATGTCTGTTTTGACAAAATGGCATTTCCTAATGAAAAAATACTCATATTCCTTGCTATTCTGTCTTTTCTGCTTGTTGTTCATTTTTCATCTAAAATTGCAAATTCCTCTTTAAGGAAATTTTTCTTCCCTCCAGTCCATTGGAGACAAGTAAGTTGCAATTAACTTTTCCTAGTAAAATGCTGAAGCTAGTCTCTTTAATCATGCATCTCACACAAAATGTGACTTGTCAGAAGAGATTTCAAGCTAGAGATATTGCCCATGAAAGAAAATGTAGTCATGTGCCAGGAACACAGAGATAGATTCACAAAGGAAAAAAAAAGCAGTGAACGACTGAACCAGTCTTCCAGAAGCATCATTTTGCTTTGGCCTGGGAAGTAAAACACCCAACATACCATTTCATCTCTTAACTAAGAGGGGTAAGGATTAATCATCCCTTGAAAAAGTAATAATTTAAGCAAGTGGAATGCCAGCAATGCTCACTTTCAGGGGAAAGTTTATAGTGCTTATATCCTGTCTGCTTTACTTTAATAAAATGTAAAATACTTTCAAATAAACTATATTTAATGGACTAGAGATACATATCCTCTGGCACTTTTCCCCCCGTGTTCACATCCTGGTTGCTGTATAATTCCGTATTTTTCATGTTGTGCAATTTCAGTGTTTGCTCTATCCTACTTGGCTCTTGGGGGCTGGATTTCGTGTTCAATCTGGGCAGTAACAATGCTTCTCTGGAAAGGAACAGTGGTGAGATCGGAAAGGGCCAAACTGTATCCCACAAGCTTGTTTTGCTATAGCTACATCTTTTTTCAAAGTTCATGTTGTTCTTCATCAAAGAACACTAAAGCTCCCCCCCAGGAAGCCAACACAAAAGCAACATGTTCACGGTTATGTTCTTTGTCAAAGATAATAATAGAAAATATAACTGGTTGACCCTACAGTAACTGACTGGTAGTCACAGTTCAGCCCTCAGGATTATTTACAGATCTTATTTATTATGGTTGTGCTCAAAAGATACCAAGGTGCCTTTCTGATAGCTCTTGGAAGGCCTTGAACAAGATAAGGATCCCACAGAAATAGGAAGGAGCAGCAGTGAAGGTAAATATTAACGAGGGCTGCCTATCCTTGGTGACAAGAACTTCATGTTAGAAAGCCTCTGGGTCACCAGGGTAGGAAAGAGCGAGCCCCAGACTCAGAGCTGCTTGCAGTGACTTTGGAGGAAAGGAGCATGGACTGCAGGTTGGAGAAGGCCTCAGTAAGTCTATCAGGTGCCATCAACTACCCACATGAAGCCTCTGCAATTGACTCTGCTTTATTCCAGAGTCAACTTAGTTTTAAAACCATAGACACCTGATGTCTGTATTGAGCAGTTGGAACCTAAGACATTTTGCAATTGGGCAATGGGGGAAACTTTGTTGGCTGCTGCTTCTTCTTCTTCTGCTCCTGCACAACTTGGTTAAAATACTGCTCTAAATCACTGGTGACAGCTCTCAAGGTAAAAGGAAGACTTTGAAGGTCACGAGGTCCAGGCTCATCATTTGAGTATGAAGAAAAGCAGATGGTTCAATGTTCTTGATAGACACACATTCCTGATGCTCTTGCTCTGTGCCTGGCTCTTTGTGAGTTTGTCCCCTGAGAATATGATGCTCCTGCAGATGCACGGTTTCTCAATGGGGTGTTGCCTGCAACAACAGGCATACTGAAGGGTCCTTCCTAGAGAATTTGTCTCCCGCACTGCACCAGAGGAGGTGGGTAGCATGTCCACATTGCTAGAGCTTGGTAGCTGCTGATGACAACAGGGAAAGGATTGAGTTCTTTGCTAGTATCTCCACATTCACCTATATGGAAACTATGCAGGATCCTACCGGGGTGTGCTGCCAAGCCAAAATATCCTGTGGGCAAAAAGGATGATTAGAAAGTTAGCCTGTCCTTCTACACTTTATCCAGTTGTCTGTGTTATGGGAAACTATTTAAAAGAAATGGGGAGGCAAGAATCCCTTCCGGTATCCTGGAGGCCTTATCATCTTTGTAAGGAGAAAAAACAGAACAGCTTTGAAAGGCAGCAGTTGTGTTTATTTCATTCTCTTCAGAGAGCTGTTAAATCTCCATGTACAGTGAGGTTAGTCCCTGGTTTTCATCTGGCTATTCTGATGAATTAGCAAAGTCACTGGCAGATGCTGGCTGTGAGGGGTATGCCAAGACTCTTCCTCTGCCCTGACCTCTCTACTGCTGTGCTGTGTTCCCAGGGTGCTCTGCACCCTAAATCTGAGGGCTTTTTGCACATCTTTCTTCTCATGTCTGCATCTCTGACATCTATAGCCTATATTGGGCTTTAATAGCATTTGTGGCTTCAGGTAAAGGGTATGCCCACCCTGCTTTACAGTCATCCCAGATCTAAACCATCCAGGGACTTCTAGTGAAGATATAGGGGTCATAGGTTGCACTAAAAGAGATTAAGGGAAGAGAGGCCAAAGATATATGTGGGGTTTTTTGGTGTTTTTTTTTTTTTTCCCTGTGACAGACTGAAAAAGAAGAGGACAACTGCTTGTTGGATGTCTTCTGATAAATGGCTTAGGGCTGTCCTTGGAGTGGGCTGAGAAAAGGCATAAGGAAGAAGTTGAAGTCCTGGGAGTCTTTTGCAGATGTGTAGGAAGTGACTTTTGGTTCATGAAGGGCCACATAACCAGTTAGAGAGAAAACTGAGGTAAATTCCACATCCGATGATGAAAGGATGATCTGCTGGTGTTCAACAAGAACATGGTTACCCCTTCTGTCTCACCTCTATTAGAAGAGCAAGACTGCAGGCAGCATGTGGGCATGACAGTCTTTTATCATAGACATACCTGTGCTGTGAAAATGGAGAGTCTTGGACCTTCATTTTGGTGATTTTTCTAACATAAGACTGATATTTTCTCTGTTGAGAGAGATTTAGGCCAGGTAATGTCCAGCTCAGTCCTTGCCAGCTATCTGTGTCTTTGTTGCTGTAGAAGGGCACATAGGGTACATGCCTCTTGCCCTTTAGAAATATGTTGCCCAGAGAAGCCAAAATATAACTAACAAGAAAAAAATGCTCTGCACAATAAAACAGAATGTCATAAAAGTGTCAGCGCTTCCAAACCTTTCCCTGGTGGGTCACAGCAGAAATATCCATCGTTCCTCTGGGACTCGTCTCCTGCCATCTGCTTCTCATTCACTTTCCCCCTCGTGTCACCCCTTGGAAGGATTCTGGAAAGGAGGGCTTGGCACCCATTGCCAGGAGATTTGCATCCTTCATTTTGATTTGAAGGGTTCCCTCCTCTGAGGGAGAAGTTGGCATTATCCAGTGACACAAGTTAAAAAAGGAAAACAAAGGGATACACCCAGTTCTGCTGCAATTCTCAGACTTATTTCTGAGATTCAGGTGAAAGGCAAGCCAGTGTTTTTCCCCTTGATGGCTAAGAAGAGTTTCTCTCTGGGGTCGAGTGGGAAACTTCTGTCTCTGTGGCTCATTTGTTTCAAAGCTGGCTTGGCCTGGCTGTGTGCTGGAGCTGGGAGAGGTTTTAGCACTTGTGAAGGTGACCTGTTGTCTCAAGGCAGCTTTTTAAGCATGAAGGCTATTTCCAGACTCTTAGGTCGGCCCAGGACTGCAGGTCACAAAGTCCTTACTTGTCCCTTTTGCTGGTGCGGTGGTTCCCTTGCTGCCTCGTGCCAATTTGGTTCACCAGGTGGCACAACAGAAAGTCACTGGCACAACCTTGAATCCTAGCCCTGGAGTGGGAAAGGGTTGAGTGATGTGGCTTTGGCAAACCCCACGCTCTGGGGAAGCAAAGAGGGCTTTTAGTGCTGGTGTGTCCCCATCTGTCTCTGTCCCAGCCTAGCCTGGGAGATCTCCCTCTCATCACTGACAAAACTGTCAGCCTGCTGTCCTAGAGGCATGCCCTCCCAGCCCTTCAGCTGACCAGAGGAAGGGATTTCCTCCAGAAGGAACCAGCCCAAGAAATCCTAGCTTTTCACCTACCCCATCCTGTCACTTTTCCTACCCCAGAACAGATGGGCATTACCTTCCAGCTGGATTCTGCCTTTGCAATTTGCCATCACATTTTTAGGGGCAAGGCAGTGGCAAACTCAGCCTGTACTTGTGTGTGTGTGTGTCACAGGGAGGCTTGATAAAGCCCAGCACTGTCTGTAATCACACAAGGTTTTCCTGTGTTGCTGGCCACATAACTATTGTGATTAGAGAAATGACAAAGATGTACTCAAAACACAGTCAAATACCATCAGGCTTGCCATGACTCCTGCACAGTTTATCCATATATCTGCAGGAGCACAGCAAGGAAGGGGGATGTAACTCTTGCAGGTCTGCAGTCCAGTCCTTGTTATCTACTGCTGACAAAGCAGGAACTTTTAGGACAGTGCTTCTCGTGAGGTGTGGTATTAGTGCAGCCTTGGTTTGCTTCATTCTTTGTCTTCTGGATGCATGAAAGCATCATTTATCTCTGGGATTTAGATCAGCACAGAGCTCAGTAGTCTCATTTGTGGAGCAATCTCCCACTGTCCTGGAAGCCGGGCAGGCATCCTCACCCCAGAGAGCTTCTCCCCACGCATAAACCAGCAGCTTCCAGCAGCAAAATGGAAGGGAACGGAGATACAAAGTCTGCCTGGAGTGAGGAGACAGGAGCACAAAGGAGGGAAGGGTGGGGAGCAGATGCCATCCATGTGCATTTGCCGGCTCCTTTCGGACGTGCTGTGATGAGCCCCACGGCACATGCTGCACTCCCTCTTCTCACAGGGGAGCATGAGAGGGGAGACAAGCTTTCTTACACATACCCTCCATTTTGGCCTTCCCAGAAGCTGGAGGTTGGTCTTGAACAGATGTCAGCAGGCCAGGCTGGCAAAATATGATCCTCCCTCTGGCGAAGAAGGACTAATTGTTGCTTACTGATCCCAGAAGGTCTGGGTTTCACGTAACTGCCTTGCAAGGGAATTAACTCTAACATCCGACAAGTGGTTAATTAAGGCCTTGTGCCTCATTACTGGTCTGTCCTGTGAACAGAAGGGTGTTATGCAGCTGAGTAAGTGCCACTCATACGCACTGAGAATCTGGGACAATCTTTAACACATCCAGCAGGAAAGATATGCTTTACAGCTAGCAGGAAGTTGCAGCTTCCCCTGCTGCCTCTGCAACAAGCAAGAATCACTTTCTATACCTGCCTCAAAGACTGGGTAACAGTATGGGATGCTTCATGCACTGCGAATTGCAAGCTACCATCCTACCCCACTGCTGAAGTGCAGTTAGCAAAGGACCTGAAACATTTTGCTCAGGCCTGCTGCAAATAACCCCCCTCCCTCCCCTTCTGAGATTTTCATTTTAGAGCTAGGGAAAAATGCACTGAAGGAAGAGAGAATTCTTGGCAAGATCTGCAACTGGCTGCCAACCAGAATCTGGGATGCAGCAAGGCGACCAGTTTGAAACCAGACTGTCCCACATGGAGGACAGCACTCCAGTGAATCCACTGGGATTCCATTCAAATGGCTGGGGAGGGTAGGCTCACCAGATGATGCCGATTAGCATAGCTCAGCATTACCCCTCTTTGTAAGCGCCAGGAAATCTGTCCTTTATTGTCTAAGCGACCAAATACACACACACACACAATAGGTCTCTGGGACGACTGGTGTTGATGACAGGTTTGAATGCTTGGTGCAAAAGCTTTTGTGCCCAGTGGACTTTTGCGCTCTTTCCTGAGATACTTATTTGTATGTTTGTTTGTTTGCTTTTATGAAAAAGCTCAAGAGCTTTTTACCTTGCGCAAACACAGATGATGGTATCAGCTCACATTTGCATTATACTTTTGTGTGGCTCTGTTCCTTTCTGCAAACAAACTGTTTCTAGGCCTGAGTCATCTGCCTTCAGTTTGAATATCACAGTACACATTGTCTGGACAAATATTTAGACCAGTAAAGTAAATGCACAGGCCCCAGTACCGCCCCCCCCCCCCATTTTGTGCCCAGCCATTGGGCTATCTTTGCTGTCATGCAGCTTCAATCCTTCTTCCCATTGGTCAGATTTTGGATTAAACAATAACAAATGCATATAAAAATTAATCAGAGAAACTACTAATTGTATTAAGACATTGATTATGCAAGTCGCTTTCAGTCGTATAACCAGTGAAGGCTGGCAGGAGGGGCTTTGTGGGTCAGGATCTGTAGCTGAGATTTCAGGGTTTCTCTCAACAGAGAAGTAAGGAAATGCTGGGAATTGCAATGAGACTTGCAGGTGAGGAATTGCTTTTCATTGTGAAGTTCCTGGGGACAGCCACAGCATATCGAGGTCGTGAGTAAAACACAGACCTAGCTCTCAAAAATCATGACTATTCCCAACTCTACTAATGCCTACATGTATTTGGGATGGTTGTGTACCTTCTCCTGGCCTCAGTTTCCCCATCTGGGAAATCAGGATCCTGTTCCTCACCTCCTTTGTAAAGCACTCTGAGGTCTACCCATGGCAAGTGCTACACCATAAGTTAGTACCAGGAGTATTTTTGCTCCCAAGTGATATATTCAACTCAAATATTTACAAATGTTCAAAAGTCAAATATTTGAAAATCACGAGACATATTTTTCCATGAATGCTAAAAGAAAAACCAAAATTGAACATACTCTACTTTGCTGAACATTTGACTATGTGCAAACATTAGAGTAACTACAGTGTTAATTGCCTATCTGAAAGCATTAATTACCTTTAAAACCAGACGTGATCATCTAGAGTTATTCTGGGTTTTGTGGACTTTTATTTTATGAATATGAAAATGGTATTAAAATCAGCATCACAGTTTACAGGAATTTTATAGCTGGTACTGAGGATCTGTTTCAGGCTTTTGTTTTTCTCTTGCCTCCTTCTCTGCACCATTTCCCCTTGAGCAACATGACTATATGTTGCTAACATTCAAAATATTGAACATAACAGTTTTTGCATGCTTTGCACAGCAACTGGTCTCTGTGCAAACTGGGAATATTAGACATTGGGCATCCATTGAAGCCAAGGGAAAGAACTTGGGTAAAGTTTGTCCTCCTTTTTTTATTGAGTCTTGGTGACCCTGGTGTGCTATTAAAACCTGTCCCAAACGTCTTACAGGAGAACAAGCAGTAAAACAGAGCAGGCTCTGAGATTTTGACTGAGTGAATTTCTGTGTCTGTCTGGGGTTACAGCCTGCCCCCAGCCCAGACTGCAACCATGACCATTGCTAACTGGAGGAGCAGAAGGGAAATGCAAAAACTGAGGGTTAACTTTTAGGGGAGGGGAGGCAAAAAGAGAAAAAAAAAATCTTCTTTTGCTTAGTGGGTAAAATCAGAGTGTTTCTTCTTCCTCTTCTCCCTCCTCCCCAGTCAGAACAAAATAAATACTGTAATTTCTAATGAAATCAGGAAGGGGGTAATAGTTCCTGGAAGAGGAAGAGAGAGACTGTGAGGAGATCCCTGCCAATGGTGTTCAGTTACTACAGAGAGAGCACTGAGCAGCCCCAGGAAAGCACTTTGTGGGACAGATTCCTTTGGCTAATTCTGATCGGATTTCGCTTTTTCATTGGGCGACAAATTTTTTCACTTTCTTGCTCTGGAGTGTGTTCCTACCATGCATTTTAAAGCTGGTCTGTCACAAACAGCCTCAGTGTGTCCTCTCTTGCACGCCTGCAGAACTAAACGCCATCCTGTCCCTTTTTCTCTCCCTGCTGAGCTGCTCTGGGGGGTATATTGCCAGGAATCAGCAGTGCTTCCTCAGAAATGTTAATGATAGCAATCAAAGCCTTGTTTGCAGGCCCCACACTGAGCCCTGGAAATTCTGGGAGTCAAATAATAGGGATGCCACCGCTAAAGATCAGAGGGAGCATCTGGGAGGGACGGCAGCGAGGACAGCAGCATGATCTACTATGTCTTTGTAGTCTGTGAATGCTGTGACTCCCAGCACTTCTAATAAGTGATGCTGGAGCATTTTACCCCGTCAGCGAACTCCACTGACATCTGTACATCTCTGCCCACCAGCAGATGAGCTCCACCATTTCTTTTCCAGTTTAGTGGCCGGGACCTGCAGCACAGTGAGGAAAATTTAGATCCTGACCTCTGTTGTTTTGCTGCAGTGCTATTTCTTGCAGTGGCTGGTTCGAATTCGTACAGCGCCCAGAGGGTGCTCAGCCATGGACCATTGTGTGCCAGATGCTGTAGAAATGCTAAAGCAAAAAAGACAGACCATGCCCCAGGGAGTTTACAATTGAAGCAGAAGGCAAGGGTTAAGACATTCTATAGATAGGTGGGGAGTAAGCACAAGTGAGGGAACTACATGTTGGATTTTGCTCAACATGATACTCGGCAGGATGTGATGTTCACGAAGATATAATAAAAGCCATTGGGAGAGCTAAAAGTGGAGTCTGGATACCTTCACTCCTCCTTTTGCTTTAACTCCAAAGTTCACTTCCTCTCTTTCTTACATCCTGGGATTTCTTTTAACTGTAGCGTTTAGCTTCTCTGAAGCTGTGAAGATTTTCTTTTTCAGTCCAACTGGAGCCATTTCCCTAGGTCAGCATTTTGTGAAATATTCCTGGCCCATTCCAGTGACTCCTATCTGGACAAAACAACCTCCTTCCAAACCTTTGCAAGTGATTCTCGCATGCATGAAGACACACAGAGGGCACAGGCCACCTCCATTAGCCTGGTTCTCCACGGTGCTCTCTGGTAACCAGAGGCATAAGAGGGGATCCCTCTCCTCTGTGTCAGAAGAACATACTGCAAGATGGAGGCAATTCTTGGGACAGCAGGACCACAGCCTGTTGTGAGAAGGAGGCGTGAAGATGAGAAAGAGCAAATTAAATGTACTGTTGAGGATTTGTGTATCAGTGCACTGTGGACAGGCAGGGTTTGAGCCCTGAGCTAATGTGACACTATCCAGTGGGGTGCAGACCTAGAGTGCTGGGGGATTTTGCAAGTCATGGGTATGACAGTGTGCCAAGCTGAGCAGGGAAGGCAGGAAGAGGAGGGGGAAGGCTTCACTCCAACATGCATGTGCAATGCACACACACACCCCCTGTTACAGTCCTGAGTTTTGGAAAGGATTAAAGACACACGCTTGTTCCATTAACTGAAATACAGAAGAGGGAGGTGTGTGTACAGGAGTGGGGAAGGGAGGGAGAGCAGAAACAACGCAGTGCATTAATGAGATAAGAACTAGACAAGGACGAATAATGTGTCATTACACCCCAGAGACAAAAGGGCAGCTTCCAGAGGGCTGAGGCTTACACTCTAATCATCTTGACTTTGTAATGTTATACAAGTAGGGGCACATTCTGTGGCTTGGGAGACTTTGCTGAGTAAAACCCTGCAAGCCACAGAAAAATGCTTAAGCAGCCTTTTAAAGCCTGGCAATGATCCAGCCTTCTTCCCTTCCCCATACCCCCCTTCCTCTACCTCCACCCCACTGCCATAACCCAGCCAGAGAAGCAGGAAAACCCTTGAGACAGACAATCTTTATTGGTGACGATATAAAAAGCTCTTAAAAACAATGGGAAGATTAAAGCATTAGGGCCAGTGGCTGCGCTCTTGTAAGTGAGCAGGGTGGCAACAAAATATTTAAGCTCCCACGTAGCCAAAGGCTTTGTGTTCAGTGAGAAAAGGGGGAGCGGTTAGGAGGGAAGGGCTCCTGACCGCAAGATTTGACTTGGTTCTTGATGCAGCGGGGCTCGGCCCCTGCATGCTTTCCCCTAGCTCCTGGTAGAGGCGGGGAGAGGATGGAGGAAAGGGTCAGGCAATGATGAGCAGCATCTTGATAGGCTGTGACCTTGGCACCCAAAGGCCATCTTGCAGCAACCCTCACTCCTAAATGTGTCACCCTTATGGTCCAGATCTGAACATGCTGCCCTTGCTGCTGCTGCTATTTCAGGAGGTGGCAGCCCCCTCCACGTTTGCCTGGAGCCACCAGCCTGTAATTCAAAACAGCAAACTCCCTTTTGGTTGAACTTCCCACTTCAGGATAAGGCAGGGTCTGTTCTCTCTCAGCTGCACAGTCACTCAGCACTTCCCCAGCTCCTATCTGCAGCGCCCCAGCTCTCAACTCCTTAGGATAAGTGCAGCACAGTCAGCTCCTGCCTGTACCAGTCGCTCCCCCCTGCCCTGCCATCAACTGCAGCCTGCTCACATTGCAGGGCTGATGTACACCACCCTCTTGCTGGCACTGGCGCTGATGGAGGGTACGATTGCCAATGGGAAGCAAGTTTTAACGGCCTGAGGTGGAGATGTACCCCTCCAGAAAAAAAGAAAAAAAAGTCCAGTTATATGCTGGACCAGTCAGATACGTGCAGAGCTGGGTGGAGAACAGAAACCAGGAAGCCTGATGTGGTTCCTCCAGCCTGACTCTGATGCTGAGTGAGTCTGACAGGACTAAAATCACCCTGAATGGTGGTCATCTCAGATGAGTTTCCTCACGGTTCCTGCTAGCAGTCCTGCTGCAAGCCAGGATTGTTGTAGCTAGCAGGAGTTTCACATGTCTGTGGGCAAGTATTTTCTGAAAGGTTACTGCTGTTGATGTTCTGAGGATCCTGTTGGAAAATCCGTGAGAGGAGAAAAATAGGAGACACTGCTTAGCTGTGAAATTGTGATTAGACTGTACTCAGGGTGAGCAGGACATAGGTATCCAGGGACTGGACTATAGATGCACAAAGTGTCTGGATTGTTTTTTAGAATGGTAAAATAAGCCGTCAAACACTCCACAGACAGGAAAGCAAAAACAAAAGACAAGGAAGAAAGTCAGACATGCTCTATGTAGCTGAAAATTTTACCAGAACAAGTAATTTTGGAAGACATCTGCATTTCTTCAGTCAGGAGAAGAGTAGATGCTGATTTAATCCCAAACTACTACATTTTCCCTGGTTTCAGACCCAATGCCCTATCTTCTTAACACCCAAGAACTTTTTGCTCCTGTAGAATATGTCCCAGTTAAAAAAAAAGTAAAAAACCTGATTTTTCATCCTTGATTTCCAAAGATCTGCTTTACCTTTCTGATAATTTTACTTCTTCTTTTCTTTGTTGAAGGAGGAAGGGGGTCTTTTCTGCTTTTGGGCTGTGGTTTATTGAAAATTGTTGAACTTGCCCTTTCTCAGCTTTCATGGTGGTGTCAGTTCTGAGTGCCTGATCTGTGTGTAAATCTGCTATACCAAACTAGATCTTCAGTGGCTACTTTTCATGTTTTTTTCATTTGTGGGTTGACGTGCCCTAGAGTTTGCCTCCTTCCCTCCCTCCTTTCTGCTTGCTCTCCCTCCCCATACTCCTACCATTAACTGAGCTAAGAGAACATATTCCTGTTGGCTACTCTTTATTCTTATACTCATGATAATGTTCATAAGTGCCAGCACACTTTCCAGTTATGATTAAGCATTGCAAAGAGAAGGAGGAGAGATGGAGTAGTGGAACATCTTAGCTGGGGAAGGCTTAAATAAACATACATGCATTTCTGCATGTTTACACTGCAGGAGGCAAGAAGGAAGTCACTTGACGTGCAAATGGACCTGAAGGTGGTCAGGTTTGCAAGGGTTCTCATGTCGTATGAGGATTTGTTTCAAAGTGTTGGACCTGCTCATGGAAAAAGTTCTGTGTCTGTTCCACATGAAAGTTATCCTTATGGTAGAAAGCTCTGTGGTTCCAGGGGAAGAAAGTTGTCAGATATCTTTCATCTTTTGCTATTAGCATTGCTATGGCTGTGATGGCAAAAGGAGATCATTGATACAAGATTTGTCTAGAGGAGAAGGAGAGATTTTCCAACTATAACTACTTCCTGGTGCTACATGTCTGGTTTCTCAGCCCCAATCCTCCAGGGAGACTTACAAAATACCCTAGAAATCTGTGCTGGAAAGCTAAAATCCATAATTCTACTGTATACCAAAAATGGTGACTCCAGAAGAGTTTCTTGGTGTCTCACATAATATACATATATAAAATCATAATTTAACCTGCATACTGCCAATGATAAGACTTTGGTATCTCATAGGCAATAATTGCATGCTAGGGGACAGACAAAGACCAGTGCCAACCTAATCAACTTCCATTTTGTGAGCATCATCTTTTCTTCAAGACCCGAAGGCTCCTTTCTCTCAGAGCATCTAATCGATCCTGACTAGCATGTAGTAATGGCTCAAAGAAATTGCATGTCCCATTGGTGCCTGAGAAATTATCAGTATTTCTGAAGAGATAGTAATAATTTTCATTCCCAGCTGTTCAGGTCAATCGCTACTTTATACCAGTTTTTCCCAAAAGATAATGGCTTGTACATTCAGAAAATGAACTTCTTTTGTATGAAATTTCCAAAATGATGAGGCCTTCATATCCAGGTATATTGCTTTGCAGCAATCCATCTAATATATGGTGCAGGAATGAATAACTAACACCAGGTTGTTTTCTGGCAGGAGCTTGCATCTCCTGAACAATTATCAATAGTTGAAACAACTGCTATAGGAAGCTTGCAACCTATCTGTACAAATTGTTCCTAATAAGTTGTTTATTGATCAGTACGAAGTTTCAGGTGCAGAATATCAGCATGGAGGCTGCAAACAGCAGTTATTTCTTGTTTCCTGCTCTCAGCTTGGTCTTGAATTAGTTTCAGCTTCAACAGCCTGTTCTTTAGGATGGATTCATCCACATGTGAATTCAGAGATATTCAAATGGTGGGTTCAGGTCTGGATTTGGACTGAGTGAATTTAGATTAAGATCTTGCAAATTTTGTTTAAAAACTTTGTTTAAAAATATTGACAAAATATTAATGAAAAAGTAGAATGGCAATATTCTCATGACTCTTCTTCACTAGTAATAAGGCAGGACAGATAAAGACTGTAACTCAGTTTCGTGTGACATTAGGAGCTGAGAACATCCTCCTTTTTCATATACAAGCTGAGAAGATTGGGACTGGAAACAGTTGAGAAGAAATAAATCAAAAGTCACGCATTGTCACTTTTTGGAGGGAGTAATTTTTTCTGATCACAACCATAACCACACTTCAAACTCTGCTTCAGTCCTGGATCCATTTAGAAATTTAAGAACAAACTTATCAACGGGGGAGGAGGGCAGAGGAATCTTTTTGGTAAGTGACTCACTTCAGGCAAGACGATTTATCGTGTGAAGTGTATTGTGACACAAACAGCAAGGGATCAACAGTGAGGTATTGCATGTGAAGTGTTTCCATATTTTCTTAGGCTACCAAGTGGTTATGTGCTGGGATCATTCTGTTAACCAGTAGTAGGCAGCAGGGTGAAAATGTGTTGCTATTTTTTAATGGTATTTCAGAAATTGGACATGCTGGTGACTGAGGAATGATAGTTGCATCAGCTCCCTTTGAAAAGGTTAGTCTTGCTATTCTTAAGTACTTTATTTTAAGTATCCTTTTTTTTGTATCCAGCTCAGTGCCAGAGGTCCTGATGTTGTGCATGGAAATACAACACTATGTATAGTACATCACCAGATATGTCCCACACTTTCCTTTCTAAGGTCACACAGCACTGGCAACACACAAAGCCACGGTAGTTGGAGATGGAAAAGATCCTAATTAGCTCATCTATCTCCTTTGAAGGCTAACTCCTTGCCAAACATTTTGTAGGAATTTAGTCCAATCTAACTGAAATGTTCCAAGCATTTAAGATCTCCTCTTATCTCCTGGGAGACCACTTAAAGGTCAAATACATATCAAGAAGCACTATGATAATGTTTAAGCCACAAATTCCACCTCTTAGATTCACCTTTTCACTAGGAGCTCTGCTCCCCTCGGGCTACCCTAAGTAATTCCTTTCTTTCCTTGACCCTTTCATGCCCTTCACAAGATTAGTGTAGTCCTATTTATAAACTCTTCAAGGCAGAGACTGGATTTTCATTTGTCTTGGTGCTGCAGAAAAACCATGCAAATTATTACCACAAATGGCTAGAATTAATATCTTCAGCTTCCCAAGAATGGTGTGGTTTTTTTTTTTTCCCCTCCAATAAACTTCTTAATTGAACATTTTATATGAAGGTAATGCAGAATTCAGAAATAATCACTAAGTGAGTCAGTGGAAAGTCACATGATTCCAGCTTCCCAGCTGCTGGCCATGGACACTTGTTAACACTCAAAGTTTCATTTGGCCTGTCATGAACCATCTTTTCAAACTTCTCACTGCATAGTAAAGGCAACAGGATCCTGTGAATCTGTAGAACACTCAGTGTGACCTGGAAAGTTACTAACAGTCTTTCAGTGACAGTCTGGGAATCAGCTTCCATCTACAGAGTTATTATCTGCTCAGCTCCATCACAAGGTCTTGCTTAAACCTGCAGTGACCCATTTGACACTGCACTCCTGTCTAATTTTCCATCTGCTTTCCATGATTTACCTTCTTGATGCAGCTGCCAGCTGCAGCTGGATGCACCCTGAAGTTTCTTGCTCATACATAGGTAGTACTTAAAAGGGGAAAGTGCATGGCATTAAGCCTGACATTTTTTTCTTTTTCTTGATGCCAGCATACTGCTAAAAGCTGGGGCTACAGGCATTGTGACCATATGAAAGACTTTGGCTTGGGTCCCGGCCTCTTACAGAGGTAAGGCACAAGATATGTGTAATCGATGTCCAGCCAAGCATCTACAGCATGGCCACAACTCTGGAATTGAACCTCCCTTCCTTATCAAGAGATATCTGAAAGTGTCCTAAAGGGATACCAAGGACTGCTATTTACCCCCATTTGTCCAGGGGAAAAAAGGGGACGGGTGGCTGGAGACAAACCAGGTGACTGTCAGTGGAGGAGCCTCTCATGTGCTTGCAGTTGGAGCCTGCACCGTGTCCCTCCCAATTTTCACTACTACCTTGAGCAAAGTCTGCTGATAGCATGAACAGCAGTATATGAGCGCTCAGAGGACAGGAAAGCATTAAATCAGCAGGGTTCCTCACAGAGTTACGGCCTCATTTCCACGAGATCATCATGAGCCCTCATGTTTGATAGTTACCCTATAAAAGATCAGAAGGAATGGATGCTTCTTTGTGTCATTATCAGCATGACTTTTGTTCCACAGCCAAGCTTAAACCATCTCCTAGTTGGAGCTGTCAAAATGCTCCTGTGGTATTGAGTTCTTGTTTCAAAGAAAGGGTGCTAGCACACAACTCCTTTTAAACTTGTGTTGTTCTGTTTTCTGTGTTTAATATATTTAGAGTTCATGCCTAAATCAACTTCTCTGAGGGTTAGTCACTGAGCTGGGGAAGTCAGCTTTTTCCTTGCATTCTAGTACCTGGATGCTGGAAATACTGTCAGGTGATTAGATTTCATATCCATTTCTCCCTGTGCATAATTCACTGAGCTATCAAAAGCAGTTACAGGGAGATACACAGCCTTACAAATACCAAGAGTGAGGTATTTAATTTGGGTTTGCCCAAGTCAGTCTATTTCCAGCCTTATTTGGGGTCCTTTGTGGGCGTTCTTTAGGAATCAGGAGGTTCGTTCCTCAGAGAAACTAACTGAAAGATAATTTTGTAAGGGGAAAATGCACATGGGGATTAATTAGAGACCATCCAGTGCATTTGTGATCTAGTAGCACCATATACAGCTCTCCAGAGACAGAGAAACCAGAGTGCATCCCTTCCTGCACCACTGCTGAATGCATGGCCTTCACGAGCAAACCCAAGAGAAGCGATGCCACATGAAGACTCAAGCTGAGGTGCCACTGCAGGAGGCAGTGTCATTACATTCTGTTCAGCAGCTAGAATGTGTTTTTAAAATTGCTATGAATTAACAAAACAGTCAAGCTTGAGACCCAAACTGCATATGTAGGCCTGTTCTGGGCTCTGCTACAAGTGCAGAGAGAGAGGAGCTGTTGTAATATCTTTTAAGCTTTTTGTGGGCTCAGGAAAAGCTGCTCAGGGAATTTCCTAAAAAGCATTGATTACTATTAGAATTTGTAGATTCATCCAAATTAATGAATTTTGGGGGAAAGAGCTGGTTTTGACCATGCTCTGCATTTGAAAGTGAAGAATACTTTTGAGATTTGTTGAAACATCCCATTCCAGCATTTTCAAAATGAAAAGAAGGTGGGAGGTTTTTTGGTTCACAACTACTCTCTGGCTGAGCTGTTTTTATATATTAAAAGAAAAACAAGGTTTAAAGTTGGAGTAGAACCAACTTTCAAATGTTTCAACTGATGCAACGTGAATAATTCTTAAATAGTTGTTTTTTGAACATGAGATTTTTGGCTTTGTCCTCGTTTAGAGTGGGAGGGAAAAAATTAAAAATCTTGAGAGTTTTGGGGAGAGAAAATTCCATATGTCCTCTGCTTATAGACAGCATAGACATTAAATACTTCTAAAACACATCTTGCAAAATGCTCAAACAATGACCAAACATTGCTTAAAAATCAGAGCCCACCACTGGAGATATACATATTGGATTTTTGTATAACATTCATCCTATAAATGCCTTATTGTGATGCTAAAACAGCTTGTCTGAAAAGTAGGCAATACTAAAAGTAGCTAAGTTGCTAATATTTAACTTGCTTTTTTTCAGATCTATCTACTTAATCTGTACCTGAATAAACAATGGCCATTTCTTCAATGACAGATAGCCATTTGCTGTCATTATCTGTGACAGCATTCACATGAGCAATCTGTAACCAACAGGTAAGGTTATAAGGTGGCTGTGTGCACTTTCTGTGACTTTTTCTCTTTCACCTCTTCTTCTGTTGGGGTCACTGCCCTGGCCAAGTGCATTACTTCCAAGGTCTGAGTCACAGCTATAGTGCTCTCCAGACATCTTCAACTCAAGCCTTTTATTCCAAGTTATTGAGATTTGATTTGACAGGCTTTATGGAAGCATTTCAGGGAGTCTTGACTACCCATCTAGTGAGGATTTTACTCCTGCTCCCAGGACACCATCCTGTTCCCCTGACAGAGGCCCTCAGGATTTTGTATGAAGTCGTCCCAGTGCCACCAAGGTCTGTAGCACTCTGAATTAATGCACTGAGCCTAGGGAGTTGGGGCAGGGCAGTTGGTCTTTCTAGGCTAGCATGGACAGGCAGAAGAGCAAGGAAACCTTCTTTGTAAAAGGGAAAGTCCCCTCCCCAAACTTTTACTCTGGGCAATTCATCTCTCTTTAGTCTATGGAGTATCTCAGCAGGACAAATAAACCTGCCTGTTTCAGGTTGGGATGAGTCATTATATTGGGAGAATAATCTCTTCCTTTGACTTCTCAGGGAGCCTAGCTGAGTGGCTTAGCCTACATGCCTAACCTTGGATCCATTAGTGCATTATGAGATAAAGCTAGGAAACATAAACCCCTTTCAGCCATCCTGCCATCAAAGAGCTCTTTTCAGCCACTCTTTCTGTTCTTTTCTGTTTCACCTTTCCTCAGAGAGCTCTTTAGAAACATGTAGACCTAGTCTGACAATATCATATCATACTGAAAGTCACAAAACCCTTTAAACATAGTATTAGACCCACAAAACTTACTGTGCTTAGAGAGAAATGCACGCCTTGGCTGTTCTAACTGAACTGAGGTTTTGGGGTTGAATCACACAATACTTACAGGAAACAGGAGTTTATCATTAGCTTTGACAGGGAAACCAGAGCCTTGGTCATGGGGAGAAAAGATATTTGGCCAAGGGGATTGCATTCTAGAAAGTGGTGTGTCTGAGAGAAATTATCATAGATATGCTACCAGCGTATCTGTGTTAAGGTCTTTGTGGTCAAATAGCTTAGGTTCTGAAGGAGATAAATAGAAGTGCCAAGGAAAAGGAGGAAGTGGTATTGTTATAGTAAAAGTGATACTGGAACATTGTATCCAGTTTGGGGGTTCAGACTAGACTTTTCATTAAAGGAAATAAGAAATAAGAAAAAGATTTTATAGCCTATGCAACAGCCATTGGCATTCCTGTGGGGCTGCAGAAGGACACTTGTGAGCAAGATCTCTTCAGCTTGCATTAAAAAGGTAGTAGGGTTGGCTGCTGCCCCAAGCTAAATGGTAGGAACTGCACGGCTACAGTACCCTGACCACATCAGATGATGCAGACATATGCATTGCTTCCACTAGTTTTACCAGGTTGCCTGTGGGAAACGTTGTAAATGTTCATGTAAGATTTTGGCCTAGCTGAAGATTTTGGCTTTTACAGATGTAGAAGTAGGATGAAATAAACTGAGGAATGATTTAAAGAGAGATTTTAATAGGAGCACAGGCAGGATTTTCTTGTTGAAGGTTAAAATTGGTTGCTTGCAAAGAAGGTATAAAGGTTACCAAGCAGTATGGTATGGGAACAAAGAAATCTCCAGCACTCCACCCAACTCATCCGTTTGCTGTGTCAATGCACGGCTAGGGAAACCCCAGCCTATGCAAGCAGGGCATGAGTTTGATTAAAAATAGATACTGGTACTTGGGTGCAATAAGAAACGATAAGCCTCTGAGCTCTCCAAGAGACAGGTCATTCATTGTTCTGTGTCACTTATTGTTTTCTTTTGAAGCCATTGCTTTCTTGCTAGCCTGGCCAGATTATAAATGAATTACATGTTCAAGAGGAGAAAAAGAAAATCTGGACCTGATGTTCAGCTGATTATCAAACTGGCCTCATCCCACTGAAATGAGTGGCAATTTACAGCATCACGGATCTCAGCACCCACAGGTTCCTGCGTCGCAAATACACATGGTGACAGTGACAATAAATTAGGAGACTTTCCAGATGAATTGTTTCTTCCTCTGAAAACTCTAATAGTTGCTCAAGGTAAAGTATAAATATTAATGTCTATATTATTTCAGTTTGGTTTGCTTGCATTGCAGTTCTTTTAATTATGTAATTATGAAAGATCTGAATCCTCAAAGGTGCTAGGCCAAATTTTCCTGCAGTGATAACAAACAGCCAAATTGACCCAAGATATCAGAAAATGAGGTAATTTGTCACGCTGGGAACACAGTCTGTGATATCAAAGCAGGGAGATCTCATGGCAGACCCTGCTTTGAGCAGGGGTTTGGAACAGAGCCCTCCTAAGGTGTCTTTGAGCTTAAATTGTTCTGCGTTTCTGTGATCCTAAAAATTTAAGTACCATGCACCCTTTGTACCTCCCGTGCTTTTATTTCATTACTCTGTTGCTCTTGCAGCAGCTCACCTTGCTCAGAGACAGATGTTGAAAGAGATGCTGAATGTACTTTCTTACTGATGTACAAGGAGTTGCAGAAAGGAAAAAAAGCCTCTCTGTGATCCTCAAAGCCAGATGCAATCACAGTATGAGATATTTAAGCCCAAAACTGTGCAGCTACCAGTGTGTAGCTGCTTCCTTGCTGGAACCCCAGGCCCCCCCAGGGATGGAGTTGAAGGAATACTTTCTAGCCCTTTACATTTCAGAGCTGTGCTGCTGCAAGAGTTGATGAATAGCCTTCATTGTGGACACTCCTTCCCTGCCACGGCTCCCACCCTTGTCTCAACATTCCCATCTGGATATAAATCTTGCTTTTCCCTGTCCCCTTCCCCCACTCTCCTCTTCTTCTGCCCCTGCAGCCCCCTCCAGACCTCCCCCTCCCCCTTATCCTCTGTGGAAAGCTGGAAAGCTGATAAATAAATCATACCTGCCTCACTGACCAGGGTGATAGTCACCCAATCCATAACCACTACACGATTTCCTTTGCCAAATGTTGGAAAATGAAAAACACACTGTCCTTTTGAACAGATCAGCATCTGTGTACATATAGAACTGTTATTGTGGGACTACCAGCGTATCTGTGTAAGGGTCTATCATTTTCCACCACGTACCGACCCAGGCAAAAGCTTTCATTGAGCATGACTTACAATTCACTAAGGGACCCACTGTTGACTCAGGCCATTACTATTATTTCGTAGATATTCCCTGGTCTCTGCCAAAAGAAAAAAAAATCCGGGAAAGAAACTGCTTTAATTGAAAGCTACATTAACTTTTCCAACTTTGCCACCATACTGAAAACCATTTAAAAGATGAGCTTCAAATAGATTCCTATGGGCAAATATTTTTGTGCTTTTACACTGCAGACCTTGGAAATGCATTTGAAGAGCAAAGGATAGATTGTGGAGTTTGTGCCAAATTTTTGAACTAGCCCTGAAAACTGCATCTACCCTGCATTCTTGATCAGATCTGGATCTTTCTTCTATAGCAAGTGGAAAGGACCCATCTCTGATATTCTGAGGCAGCGTTCAGAGCCTGGTTTTGAAGTTCCAGGCCAGTGTCTGGTGATGTGCATTAGTCAAATAGTTGCAGGGAATTAAAGAAAAATTGAACCTGGGAAGGGGCATGATGTGGAGAAAGTGTAATTTGGAAAAGCACATTTGTGTTGCATCATTTCTTAACTGCAAGAGGTGCCAGGCTGCAGAACAGTCTCTGGAGATAAGTGGTGGATGAGGTATTGGTTGGGCTATTTTAAAAGATGACTGAACACTACTGTGGTGGAGAGAGGGAACATGTCTCATTACTTGTAGATCCTGCTACAGTGAATTACGTGCTCACACACAGCTTGTTACAACTGCTGTTCCAGGAAACAGGGCTGGTGTGTACCTAGGAAATGAACAAATTGCAACAATTTGTGATTCCACATCACTGGTGTGCTGCATCATGTGAGAAGCTGGCTTACGTAGTCCTGAAATCTGCTTCCACTTGCAAAGAGATAACAGAGGAAAGTACAGCCAAATGGAATATGCTGGTCTACAAGAATAATTTGAATCTGGCCTTGGGCCTTTCCTCTAATTATGCGACATTCAAAAGCAATGAGGCAAAGTGGAGCCTTCCTTTAACTTGGTGACCCACCAAGGGCAACTTTCATCAGCATCTGTAAGGGGGAGACTGGTAGATCCAAATGAAGACTTCAGTTCCAAAGTAGACTCGGTCATCTACTGCAAGTGCCTCTCTTCTCTTTTAGCCTGGAGGAGGAATCTGGGACAATTACGCTCCTAATTTGGTAGCTCAGGTAGGTCAAATGAGCACGAGTGAAAATCTTGTGAAAATTTGCTTGACAGTGTAAGGGCACTTCATCTCCATCTGGCCCCAGTTCTCCGGTGTGAACTTTCCTCAACAGTTCTTTGCTCAGCCCTGTGCATGTTTTTGCTATTTTTGCTTTCAGTCAGAATTTATGTAGAAAGATGGCACTTTGGTACAGATACAACATCAGCAGCTAAGTGGATACACTGAGACAGTTACTGAGCTCAGCACAGCAGCCCAGGCAGTGACACCGCTTTACACCATCTGAGGACTGGGTCCAATTTAATAGGACAATCTTTCCCTGGTTTGGGAGGCAGGGAAGAGGGGGTGTTATTTTATTTTTTATTCCCTGGTGGATGTTTGGAAACAGGCTGTACTTTTCTGGAATGCACAGGATTTTCTGCGTGGCGACTTGCGATGTGATCGTAAGCAGGGAAAGAAAGGTGTGCATGCAAGCACACAGACACATACACACACGTGCACAGAGGCACACCTCAGCCCGCTGGGCAGCCTGCCCACTTAGCACTTGATGCTGCAAGTCATGATGATTAGCAGAGTTTCCTCCTGCAGCCTGCTTGATAAGAGGAAGATCAGCATATACAGACACACCTTCAGTGTGAGTGGAACAGTATTTATTTTGTTCTGACCAGGCCCTTACAAGATCTGTTTGCTGTGACAGCTGACAAAAGGAGGGAGAAACAAAGCATTAATAAAAGGTGATGTTTTGAGGTGAAAATGTCAGGAATGCAAAAAAAAAAGAAAAAAAAAATTGGTAAATACAGTCATGAGGAAATAATGTGCCAATGTAGTTTCTGTCTCCCTTCCTGGTTAGGCTAGCAGCTATTTTATTTCTGCCATTAAGGTTCAGGATGTGATCTCAGTTGTGCTCTTGCCACTCTGCATGATCTCCTCAGCAGTCAGGCAAAGTCACTGGAGTTGCTCGAGGCTTATACTGGACCAGAAGACACTGAGATTTATTTCCCAGCCTCTTCCCTCACATCCCTATAGTAGTTATCTGACATCTGTCTGTAACACCTCCACATGAAGAAAACCAGCCCCTTCCATGAGCTAAACTTTCCATCAAACCTACCGGTCCAGTGAGGGAGTTGTCTGTGTAGCTGTTGGCTCACTTGAATGCATCCCACTTCAAAATGCAGGAGCACATTGAACATCGAGGTCTAGCCATCCTTCTGGGGCTCTGAGGATGGGTTACATCTGCTCCACATGCACACAGCATTGGCCCGTCAGGAGGATTGATGAGGAGGTGATATCTGGAGACTTGAGGCTGGTCTCCGCCCATATGCTGACCTGAAGCATAATCTTTAAGTCATTCTTTTTTCTGTTCAACTTTGATTTTTGATGGCTTATGAGCAGAAAGTTTTTACCCTGTGATGTGCTGGAGCCATTTCAGCTTGGTCCAGATCTCTGTGATCTACAGCAATTCTCCAGGCATCAGCTGTGCCAGTGGGCAGTGGAAGGGACAGAGCTATTGATCTTCAAAACTGCACAGACTCGTGCTTTGTTGAGCGGTGGCACAGGCCTGCTGGCATAAAGCAGCAGAGTATGCATATAGAACTGGGTCATGCACTTTCTGGGAACTGGGAATTACAGACAGGAGGACAACTTTCCAACAGCACAATTTGCTGGTTGGCATAGTCTTCTAAAGGAAGTGCTGGGAGCGGTATTAGTAAACAGAGGAACTGCACTAGCTGTCCTTGCATCTTTGATGGATAACATCAGGCTTACCCTCGCTGCAGTCAGAATCAAATGTGCACAGAAGCTCAGAACTGGACTTTTTCATCCAATTATATTCTGGCTGACAAAAGAACCCCATCCCCCAAAACAGCTGGGGTCTAAAATTGACGTTAGTGCCTGGGAACTCATAAAAGCCTTGAGTTTCTTGGTTGCCTCCAGAGGACGCTTAAACTGGCTAGAACTTATCAGAGCACAGAACAGTCTCATCATGAAGGCTAAATTTCCTGCCCAAGGCTGCATTAATTCAGTTTCCAGGTCTCCTTCCGTCTTCCTACTTTACTGGCATGCCAACTTCAGGTGTTAGCCTTAAAGATAACTGTTCTTACCCTCTTCATCACCTCTTAGAGGAGCAGAACACCGCAGCCAGTGCTTCTCATGCTAAGCCAATATCTCCAGAAATAATAAGTTGATGCATGAGCAGCTGAACTATTGAAGCCAGATTTCCTGTGGAATCGTGTCCCCTTTTCCAGATGTTCCTTTCTTCTACCTCCTCCGTAATAACCTCATGTTTCTTATGTCCTTTCCACCTGGCAAGAGATGATGTGCACTGAGGCTAATCCAGCGTGCCTTGAGAAAGTCAGAAAGATATGATCTTTGCATTCCGATCAATCTAGGGGAAATGATTGCTCATAAAGCAAATTGCCATGGGGAAAAGATGGTTCTTTCTATTGGGGTGGATATAAATGACAATTTGATAACTGCTCTTCCTTGTGTTGTTCCCTTTCGCTTTGTTTGTATAAAGAATTAATGTGAGCTTTTATTTAAGCATAATCAAACTTATTTATTTGAATGTCTAAATGAATCAAATGATTCATCTGAAACACAACTTTTATTTTTACCTCATTGAAACGTGTTTTCATTTACTGGACAGCATACTTTGATATTACGACAATTGAAAACTTTCAATGGTCCCCTGTTAAAATTTTTAGTATGTTCTTTTCACAAGACATTTCACAATGTTGGCTTTCTGTTCCAATTTGGAACACAAACTCTCCTCTTTCAAATGCCAGAGTATCCTAAGGAAAGGAAATTCTGGTTTCTGACCAGCTATAATTATAATCCAAAAGCAGCAAATATTTCATCAGGAAAATAATACTATAAACATTGGGTTTCTAGCAGGGAGGAGTGGTAGTTAATAAAAGTGACTGAGAAATGGTTGAAAACCAACTAGTAAAGCCAATCTGACTTCATTCTCCAGATATAACCTTGAGATGAAGACCATGGCAAAACATCTCACAAAGGGTTGATCTCCATCTTTCCTTCTATTTGAATGTCTTGAGAATGGCTACCTAAGGCTGCATGTTCAGAGACACAACTTCACCTACATCATCTTTCCAATTTGGGGCTCACATCTGAAGTGAGAGGTGCTCTTCAGGGGGCTCATCTCTAATCAGATAAAAACCTATATTCCTTGGGCTTCAGAGGCCTGCAGTGGCATGGAGCTTCACCTTAGTGGTGGTGTCCAAAGAGGAACAGCAATGTCAGGGCACTTTTCAGGAGAAAGCATGCTGGGATTCTCCCTTGTCATTTTGCTGCTTGTACCTCATGCGTCAGGATTTTTTTTTATTTCTTTATTTTTAGTATAGTCTAAGTTTTCCTAAAGCTATGCATTGTGACTTTGATTTCATTTGTTTATTTATTACCAACACAGTGTTTAGGTGTTTAAACCTTGAATGTAGCCAATTAACTTTTTCAGTAAATGTTTCTGCTTCCTATCTGAGAAGGAGCTTCCAGGTTTTGGGTTGAAATCACTGTTTTATTTGTCTGTAAAACTTCACTCCATGTATTCTTTGCCTGTGTGCTTCTTTCAAAAAATTGTGTGAATCCTCTTTACTTGCTAAAAAGTAAAATAGACTGTCCTTTCAAGATTGGTAAATTGTCTCACAGTTTTAGTTGGTGTGGTTATGAGGAAAAAACAGTTGCTAAACTGAGAAATATATATGTATGTAGGTGTATGGGATTTTATATACGTGTGTAAGTATTTATAAATATATTTTTAAAATATTGAAACTTGACTTTTTCACTGGAAAAGCTGGAAACTGTAGACCAAAACAGAAAAAAAAATGCTGTGTGGAAATTCTTTCTTCTTTCCTTTTAAAACCCCCAGAATGTATTTTGAGAAATAATAATAATAAAGCAGTGCTTGAAACCCGAGTTCAAAAGCTTACTTAGGCTGAAGTGAAAAATCAGTTTCATTAATCTACTTCCAGCATATTGGATCATTTCTGCACATCAGAAATCCATCACTTAATACTGTGGCCTCTTGCAAGACAGGCTCTGGAACAATACAGCAGGGAAGCTTATCAGTCAGCAGGACAAATGTCCAGTATATCGACAGCATCAAATGAAATTTTGGAGCGGGGTAGGGATGCTGCTCTTAATGCTTGGATTAACATGAGTTGCCAATATCATAGCTGTGGTTTGACATGGCGTGGGCAAGTGTTGGGAGGAAACCTTTTGTTACTTCGTGTTCAGCACAACTGACTGCTGTGTGTATTTGTCACTTTCAAAGACTCATCCCTGCAATATGTTTCTTATAGCAAATCTTATTTATCTACATACAAAATACCCATCTCAGTTGCCTTAATGTCACTGTTTCCTAAAACTAGATTAATTAAAAATTTATAGTTAGCAAGAGAATGTAGTGAAGCCCAAACCACTTTTCAAATTGCCTATTTTCATATATAAGGTTTTTACATAAACATATATACATACACACACACATGTATAGATGTACAAATATATATTTCCTTAGAATCATAAAGTGCAGAGCCAGAAGAGACCTTTGTGATTGATTATATAATCCATGTGTCCCTAGCACTAGTCAAGAGCTCTCTAAAATTGATTTTTGTTTGAACTAGAACAGGCATATAAAATGCATTTTAAAAGTCAGTTCAGTCCTGACTTCAAAACTGGTGGTGAGGAAGCCTTCACCAAGCCCTGTTTTTTACAGGCCATGTCTAGGTACTCATGTGTGTGTAGATATAAATGTATATAAATAGACACACTTACATAAGTGCCTTAAAAACTCTGACACAGGTCAGTAAACCAGGAGAACTTATCGAATACAACAAACCTCTTCAGGATCCTAAAACATTCCTAATCTTAAAACTGTAGCTGCTCTTTGCCAGGTCAACGTATGCAAGAGGCTTTGGAGGCAGCCTGAAAATTGCACTCCACTCCATACCCACATTGTGGTCCTTCAATTTAAAGCCATATGCTAATATTAACCAAAAAAAAAGGAAAAAAAAAAAAAGAAAAAAAAAAATCAACATCTGGTAAGAGGGATTGAGCTTACAAAAGCCCATCCTGCAGTTCCAGCACTTGGACAGCGATGGGAAAAGGGAAATAGACTTCACACCCCCAGCACGCCATCCATCAATGGCGTGTGAAAGAAATGTAAGGATTACTGCCCCAGCCTTCAGGTGCCAGGCATAATTATCTAGAGATTGCAGAGTTCAGTTTTCACTATGCTCTGCTTATATAGTTGAGAGCTCCCCTTCCTCCCCTTCCTCCCCCCATTCCCTCCGCAGCTCCCTCCCAGCACAAAGGTGCTTATGGGGGCGGGAGGGGGAGGGGAGCAAAAAATCAAATAAAAAAATATTCCAGCTTTGAAAAGAAAGCAGATGTTTCTGGGATCCTGAACACAGTGCTTTAGCTATGGGTCTTGCCTGGGACTTCCAGAAAAGCAAATACCAGAGCCCCTGTTTATTGGCTGTTTCCTTGCTCACACTGCAATATGGCTTCCAAATGGAACAAGGCACTGAGCCAAAGATCAGCAGAATTGGCTCAGAAAAGGGGGGATTTTTTTTTCAGGGGAGGGACCAGATTTTTGCTTTCAGAGAAAGAACACTCCCACTGCCTGTGAACATGAAAAATAGAGTCAAATCCTTGGCATATCCCACTCTGTCCTTGTGGGAGAGCTGTGGTAAGGGAGACCCTAATCGAACCATTCAATAAAGATGCATATGTCATCACTCATTTTATTAGCATCTAATCAGTAGTGCGTGGAAAGAAAGCAGCACCCACCAATGGTAAGTGCCACAAGCTTGGTGTTTGTCAAAAGAAGGAAGAGAGATACTTGGATTGTAAAGCTGTGAACATCTTGCCAGAAGCATTGTTTTTTTCTCTGGTTTTCAGCATCAGTTTGCCTTTCACTCTCCCAGTTTTTCAGACAGAGCAACAAACTGCAACATCTTTGGGGAGTGAGGGTGTTGCCTGTTTGAAGCTTCCCCTAAGAGATTTCCTTCTCTGCTCTAAAGTCAAGACTTTGATGAGCAGCTTAGGGGTTTGCAGATAACAAGCTAGAGCCTTTGCCCCAACTTTGGTTCTGATGAGCTCACACCAGTAGCTGGTTGGGGCGTACCCACAAAATCTGCAATATTTTAGAAACTGGACTTGGTCTTCCTTAAGGTGAGGCCCTTTATCAACACCTTGTCTCTCTCTGGGTGCACACACTCCTTTTTCTTTGCCCTGGCCATGGGTGCACCAGGTGATGGCCTCACTGGACAGTCTGTTGGAAAGGGGAGAGTGGGGTGTGAAGCTCTCAAACCACAATTTTCACAAGACACCATGGCAGCTGAAGAAGCAGTGGCTGAATATTTAATAAAGCCAATGAAATGAAATGCTTCATTTAAGGAATGTGGAAATATTTTGTTTTGGTTGGAAGCTGTGGCTGTCCAGTGAAAATGTCCTTATGGCAGGCTTGCAGTGATCAACAAAAGTTGGTATTCTCTACAGAAAGCAAACGATTCCTTCACAATCCAGTTTTCCATTGAGGTAAATCTTCCATTTTCTCACAGAGGGAACAACTAACAGTTTTGATAGAACATTATAACCAGATATAATAAACAGCTCTCTTGTACAAGGCACAAATAACTGATCAGTCTATGTGAGGCTGCTCTGTAGCAAACAGGTTCCAGCCGAGCCTCCATTTCAGCAATGCCTGCTAGTAAAAGACCACTGCAGAAAGCTGAGGAGAGGGGGTTTCATGATGTTACTGTAGTCCTCTACAGTGCTGTTCACTAGGAAAATGCAATGTGTTTTTCAAAGACCACTGTTTTATGTGTCGCTTGTCCTGTTTGCACACAGGAGGAGCTAGCCATCAACGGTGACAAGGTCTTATGGGTCAGCCATAAGGACAGACATGATGCCACCCCAGTTTGTCTTAAAGAAGAGAGGGGGATATTCAGTCCTAAAAGGGGCTGCAAGTTGTTTTTGTGATCTTGACTTAAGCTGAAAAAAGGTAAAGGAAAACTGAGGTCCTCATTCTGAGGTTGCAAGACCATTATTGTACTGTTTCTGTGTGTCATAAGCAGTATATGACTCCCAAATCAGCAGACTCCAACCTTCTTTATTACAGAGCTCTTCCAGCACCAGAGGAGGACAGTAGTGGTACCTCTTGCACCAAACTAGATGATAATCTTGGCAAAGTGATAAACTGTATGGTAGGTTGTACGCAGATGTTATTTTTGTCTCTTCTGTTATATTTAATTGATGACTACTGTTTGTGTACTTCTGTGTCATAACTGGACTATGAATCCAGGACAAGCTTTCCCAGTTAAGTTGTCCTTGGACAGAGCTGGGAAAATTAGTTGAGGGCCTTTGAAAATGAATCTTTAAATGGGTGCAATGCATTATGACTGAAACTCTTTTCTCAAAGCCTAATGTACACTGGGATATTTATTTTAAGCAGAAAAGGTGTGATCATCTGTGCTCTCTGGGATGCATGTTGTTCTTATGACCATGGCAGGCTTGTTCCATTGATGTACCTTGACTTTAGCATTTTCTTTCTCCTCTGGACTAAGCAAAATAAATTCTGTCCCACTCCATACTGTGTTAGGAGCTCTTTCAAAACAAAGTGTATTTATTACTGAGGTTTCCCAAGGTTGCTTGGTTTCTAGATCAATGTAAAGGAAATTTTTGTTTCCATTTGTTTTGCCTTTCTTTCACTCTTACTACCTTTTGTTTTGCATGCATATTTTCACCTTTTTTTTTTTTTCCATAAAATGGAACTAGGAAGAGTGTGCATATCTCAGTAGCAAGGACTCCTGGTTTTCTACCATTTTGCAGAGCAGTTTCCTCAAGGAAAAGGTGTGGAGTGCAACATTTGTGAAGTGTCCTGAGGATAGAGGCCAAGACATCTAGATCTAAATACACTTGAATTAAATTGGAACTACTATTGGGGGATAACTTGGTGCCTCCTGGATGGTCATGAAGAACATTGGTCTAGTGCATGTATTACAGGGCATCAGCAAAACCTCAGACTGAAGCTCAGGCAATGATGGCTCCATGAATGCCTCCCACAGTTTGAGTTACAAAGCAAAGCTCCTTCCCAGATTTAAAACAAAATTTATTATAACCCTAGATGTTAACATTAGAATTGCAGAACTGATTGTTCTGGAAGCTTGTGCACACAGCTTCATAAGAGACAAGCCCAATGTTAAAGGTCATGTGATCCAAGGATCTTCTCATCTGTCATATCAGCGTTTATTACTTCTACTTTGCAACTGAGAAACAGATAAATTCACAGAGAGTCCCGTAATTTTCCCCAGGTCACAGAAATAACCTATTTCATAGTCAGGAATTTAACTGAAGAGTATGTTTAATACTTTAGGCACAAAGTTGCCTGTTTCTGATGTCCCTCCATTTTCAGAGGCACAAATCCTATGCTTTGATGCACAGGCAATGAAGGACCCAAACTTTCTAATTGCAGCACTTTACTAATCGTTGACAAGGGTGGCAGGGATTGGAAAAAAATGAGAGAAAGAGAGAGCATTCTTCTCTGTGGCCCCAGCCAAGAAAAATACACTTAATGAAGTTATGTACCATGACTAGCAAAGACCTATTTCAGCACAGGAAAGTATAGCTTGGCTAAACAACCCATCCATCTTACCTGGGCAATTGAAAGCTGTCACAGCAAATGCTAGAGGTCTGTCTTCTACATGGTGACTTGCCCTTGTGCATTACCTCTTCAGGGAGCCTTCTTGTTGCATGCAAAATATTTTTCTTTCCAGAAAATTAATGGACTTCTGTTTGTAATTGATAACTAGGAATATGTAGCAGAAGGCTGCATCCAGAGTTAACTGAAGGTAGAGATAGCAGCAGGGAAGAGAGAGATCTGTTGGAGGCTTGATTTTTTTCCCAGTTCATCTGCAATTTCCATCTGGCATAGAGGCTAATACCACTCGTGAGAGAGGTGTCCCCCATTGCGTGTGAATGCACTCAAGCACGTACACACTTATTACTTTGAGACTTGATGAATGATGTGTATTAGGTGCTTTTTGTCTTACCACTTCTTTATTTACTTGCTGAATTTCTGACAAATAAAATTTTATTTAAAATTTCAAGAAGGTTCGGAATAACCATAAAGAAACAAGCCTTTCATGCTTTTGCTCTGTTTGTCTGCCTTTTCGCCTTTATATTCTCACAATAGGTAGACCCCATTAACACATTTGAATGAAATTTGTCAGAGGTGGAGGTCTCAGAGAAAAGTTCCATCAAGTTTATTAAAATTTGCTGCGTTGTATAGTCAAGATCCTAATTAGTGTTTCTGTTATGAAAAAAGGTTGTAATACAGTTCAGTAGTTATCTACTGGGGATGCATGCGTGTGTGTGTGTGTGCGCGCGTGTTCAATTTTCTCCATTTTTTTCCTGAATGGTTGGTTAGCACATACTCAGAACCATCCACAATGTATTGACTTTTTTCCCACTGGTAATAAAAGAGCATGGGAGGAAGATGAAGGTATATGGAAGAGAGTTAACAGACACAGGAATGAACTTGAAGGTGTGGTGGACTTCAAGGATGTGACAATGTGAAGGTACTCTGGGGGCTTGGGAAAAGGGAGAAGAAAGGGGACAAATGGAGATGTTAGCAGGAGGATTTAGTGGTGGAGGACATGCACCTGGAAGAAATCAGATGTCGTTTATTTCAATCTGGCACCCACCAGACTCTTTGTTTCATTTCTCAGGGAACTCCCATCCTGAAACCTCCAGGCATTTTGGCAGCTATTCTGCCATTGGTATTCTCACAATGTCTGAAGTTTCTAGGCAAGAACTCTCTTTTGCTAATTGCTGTGTATACTAAAAGTCTGAAGGCAAGGAGTCTTTGAGTCAAAGCGAAGATAAGACATACAGACCAGAGCACAGAGTCTGAAAATGACTTTGCTGAAGTCTTATGGAGTGTGGGACTAATAACTGTACAAGGAATGCCAAATTCATATTTGTCTCATTTGAGCCATGTTAAGTATTTTATATTGGTCAAATCACATGGAACTGGTTGGTTTTTACTAGAGAGAGGTGCCTGAATGACTTAGCTGTTGAATTTTTCTTCAACTCTGTTTGGGCTCTACTTCCTGCATATTCAAAGGTATTAATTTTACTTACTGAGAAACATTTTATAGGTCAATGAAATTTTACACAAATATTGCAGAATAGCGACTGAGTGAAAATTTGTTATGATTATTCATGTTTATGTTTGGTGGCTAATCCTACGGGCCACACACAAGCACTGCCACGAAACCTATGTACTGAATTATAACAGCTTGGAGCTCTGACCTCAAGTACTGGTAGTGAGCAGGTTTCATGAAAAAAAAAAAGAAGTCTACTAATAAGGTGCACAAAATTAAATGAGGTGCACAATTAAGTCCATTAAAAGCTTTCCAAGAGTCCACTTAGACCACATCTATATCAGAAAATTGAAGAATTGTTGGAAATATTTTCAGGCACTGGAATGTGATTGTCCATATTCTTACACTGCTAGATGATGTAATACATTACATGATCCCTTTCAGCATTTTGTCCATGCCAACTAATACTCTCCAAAATTTATATCCAGGTGTGGTTCAGAGACTGATCTAGAAACCTTTTGCAGGAGGCAGTTTTCAGGTAGCCAGCCTATTTTGGGGGTCTGAGAGAGACTGCAAGCCAGTCATTTGGTGCCAGTTGATTTTAGTGCCAGAGAACATTCCTGGGCACGTGTATGCGCTCTATTTGTATCAGTCTAGTTGTGTTTTGGGTGTGTCTGGCTCAGATGCTTAATCAAGTTGCTAGGATTGGGGACAGAGGTTAAGTTTTCCCCAGCTCAAATTTACCTTTGTAGCCCCCTGTAGAAAGGGGCAAGGTCTGTTTTCCTAGTATCATACAACAAATTTCTTTTTTAGAACAGGATATTCACAATGTCCTTCATGGCTTCTGTTAGCTGTTCTGGCAGCTTCCCAGCTTTTCCTACAGTCTCCACTTCGCTGTGCATCGGGAGAATCCTGCAGTCTCTGCTGTGTGGGAACAGAAGAAGTAGAAGATTTGTAGTCCCCCTAAGTAAAAAAGCTATTGAAGAGCTGCTGCAATCGTGGAGAGAGGACTTGGTAACCCAGGCAATCCATCTGAGGCCTCTGTTCCTAAATTCAGGGGGGGGAAAACATGATCTGTTTTTCCTCAAGTCACAGAATTTCAAAAAAGAGACTTAATTCAATTAACAAGTCAACTTGAAACACCCACCAAAGACTTCTTGCTACCAAGACAAATGGTTAAGGGAAACAGAGGTTTTGAGTAACTCCATGCTTTGTAAGCAGACCAGGTTTATGCTTGTGCATGGTAGACATACTAATTTCTAAAATACAGCACTTTGGGAAAAGTTAGCCTAACACATTTTGCAGCTGAAAGTAATTAATTAGCATAATTATTATTTTTGAGACAGATAAATACAGGGAATAGTGAAATGAAACTCAGATTTTTTTGGAATTACCTGTGATTTTGCATTTTCAGTGGTTACCCAATGTCTTAAGATTTGTGTTTAAACCTGTAACCACCATAGCTACTGATTTGCCTTTTGAATATTTGTCATCTGTGAAAACAAGGGCAGGTGTCTTAAGTTGGCCATCTAAAGCTTTAACCAGTAGACCTTCCTACATCTCTACATTAGACTTGAAGCAAACGAGTTGTGACTGAGGTAAAAAAGATCCTCTAATTGTTTTGCAGATGTTTTTTCAGTATCAATGCATGTTTTCTTTCTGTGTTCTCAGCTTACATTTCATGTTGGTGGTCCCCTTTCAAACTGTTTTTCTTCTCATTAACTCTGTGTCAATATAAAACACAAACAAAGTCAGAGGAAGATCTTTTTGTTGAGAACCATTGCCAGCACCTACCCCTCTCCCACTATGCTCCAACTGCCCTGTAACTGAAGTCTGTCTGAGCAGGCTGAGTTCAGAAAAGGATGCAAGAGAATGTTGCACTCAAAGGAATTAAGGTGGGATTTTTTTGTTTTGTTTTTCTTTTTCCTGTTGCTCTAAACTGCCCAATCAGTAGAGGAAAAGATCCAAAACTTCACAGCAATGTGCAAGGGGAGGCTTAAAATCTCATTCCCAAAGAAGCCGATTTATCTTTCGTGGTTTCAGGATTTTTTTTTCCTCTTCTCCTCCTGCTATGCCTAAATTTGGCCTTCTAATAACATTTTTATAATATACCATTACACAAAGAACACAGCAAAAGCCCATTCAGCTCAAGCCCAGCTGCTTGTAAAGGCTGGATGAATGAGCTGTTTTTTCTTCACACTCTGCTCAGTGTGTTTCTCAACACCTCTGAATTTAGGTTGGTTTTTTGTTTTTTTTTTTTTTTGAAGGAGGAATTGGGACAGGATTTTCCTTTTCATTTTATAGGTCAGTTACCTTTCATCAGCTCTGCTCCAGAAGTGTGAGGAAGCATCTCTCGAGCTCAGTATTTGGTGATCGAACAAGCCTTTTAAGGTATATTGCAGTCTTTTGTAAGTTCACCAGAGGAATTCACCTGAAGGATGTAATTTTCGTTAGTCCTGTTTGTAGCAAGAGGACAAAATGCGGGCATCTTTGATACATTCAGATATTATACTAAGAGGAAACTACCAGAGATCAAATCACGTGCCTGTACATAGGCATGCGGTACGTTTTGGATGCTATAGTATATCCTCCGTAATGCATGTCTTCTGTAGTCCTTCATCATATCCATGATTCCCAAGAGGATGTGTTTGCTACTGTAGGAGGTCAAATAAGGTACTATGTCTATGTTTTAGGCACCTGAGCCATTTCAGTGGTGTGGGAAGGTCAGCCTAGGGTGCGTAAACAGAATATGCTCAGCCACAGAATCCCCTGTACACATTTGGTTATATAGTTTAGCCTACTACAAAACTATAGTTTCCCAGGAGCAAGGAGGGAGCCAAAGGAATTGCTCAGCACCTCTGTAGGAGCAGAGATAATGCACACCAACGTTCTTCCATGTGGAAAGAGAAAAGCTGTTATTGGCGTGGTGATGGTGAATAAGGAATGATTGTGTACTCTTTCATTGAATGTCTTCTGCTTCTAGTAAATTACCAAGAGGCAAATTGAAACAATTGAAACAAGGTACTTTGCGCACAAAGCAGAAGCTATGTAACCTGTGGCCACAGGATGCTGTGGACGATAAAATTTACACAGCTTCAGGGAGAGTTGAACTGAATGAATTCATGGAGGAAAAATCCATCTTGGGCTGTTCAAGGTACTGACGATAGTTCAGGTGGACAGTGAAGAAAAGATAGCAGGAATTGGGGTACTTGTCCTCTCCTTAAGCTGTTCCTAGGCACTGCTCTGAGTTCCTGGCAAAGAAAAACACCAGGTGAGATGGATTTCCTTATTTTCTTAAAGCTGTGTCCAAAAGAAAAATTACATTTTGAAAGTCAAAATGTTTCATTTCCACTTGCCAACTTAAATCTGATTTGTTTTACAACTGAGTCAACTTCAGTCTTCGGAAAACATTAAAAAAAGGTTTTATTTCACAGCAAATGAAACATTCTGTGTTTTCTTCAAGTGGGGTTTTTTGGATTTTTTTTTTCCCCTTTTGGAAAGCAAAACTGAGATTTTTGTGTTGGGGTGACATGAAACTTCTCTTTTTCTTTCTTGACCCCCCCAAAATTGGTTATATTCATGCAGCTGTCCTTGAGAAAAGAGCTGCCTTTTTTTCCCATGCTATCAAATTTGCTATTAAAACAAAACAAAGAAATAATAGCAATGGCCTAGAGAAATAGTCATGGAACACTGGAAACCAAAAGGGGAACCTTGCCAATTGCAGTCTGTTTTCAACCTCGAGGGGGATGAGGGGGTGAATATTGTTGTATAGTTTGCTAAGTCACTTGTAAAGCACTTTGGATTCCTCCAGGATGAAAGGCATTATGTGAACACAAGTTGTTGTTATTAGGACTTGTGAAATGTGAAGACATTATTAAAGGTTGTGGTCAAATTTCTCTAGACAAAAAGAAATTCCCCCATTGGTTTTGCTCACTCCAATTGGATGTTTACAAGGTGCTTGTAGCTGGCTGATTCCCTCCTCAGCGCTAAACCCCATTTCAGTGGTCATGTTCCTTTTCGTTGGCAGAATGTTATTTAATTTCTCGGAAATGAGTTTTACTGGGCAGTTCCCAGTGCTGCTGGATGTCAGACACCCTGTCTTAATCACCATTCTCTATTGATGTTTCTTCTCTTGCCCTTGAGGGACAAAGCTGGACACTTCTTCATGGCTGAAGTTTTGCCATATAGGAACATTAGTATCTGAGGTGAGAACGACCCTAAGGCAGACCTTTCACATCATCTTTCCTAGCATGTAGTAATCCATGAGGTGGGGCAAAGACAGTGGCACCAGCTTGTTCTCCTCAGGCTGCAGATACAACCTATAGATTGAATCAGAAGAATTAAATTCACCTGCTCTCCTTCTTTCTGCATCCCATTTCTGCCGAAGAGACAAATGCTTCTGTTCAGGATACTTGATTTGGTGTATGGTAACCTTTCGTCTACTTGCCAAGCATTCCCGTTACACCAAACTTCTTCCTGCCCTTGTCTCCATCCCAGGCTTTAGACCGACGGTGTGGTTGACACTCTGACAGCCCTTCTTTGAAAATTACCTCCAACACAGAAGATAAAGGGCCTGGATTCGGTCCATGTTTACCTGGAGAGTCACACATTTAATAGTAAATACCACAGAGATAATGTACTGGTAAGTTTTACAAGCAAATTCACCCAGCAGCTAGTTTGTGGTTTCTGGCATCTGCCCAAAGCTGCTCTCCCAGAGGGTCACAACATGTGAAGAGAAAGGGACGAGTTAGCATCCATTTTATGTGCCTGGCTGGGAGGGCAAAGGGATGGGTATGACTTACAGGTGGGGAAAGGGAGGACTGCTTTGCTGCATCAATTCAGGGAGACTGGGGAGAAGAGAGCTGGGCTGAGCTTTCACACTTATGTATCGCTAGGATCTCCAGATACTGGAACAGTGAATGGAGGGACTCTTCTGATACTCTTACCAGCCCCCCGGTAACTTGCTGGATGCACCTAGAAATTGCTGTGTATGTTGCCCTAATGAAATCATTCTGCCTGTCTTTGCACTGTCAGTTTTTATAATTTTAGGAAGATGAGCACAGTCAAGAAGCCTCCTGTCTCCTTAAAGCGCAAATTGCTCGAAATGGAGCAGCAGCCCAGAAGACAAAACTGGCCTTTGCACATTTTCCAATCTGCTGGCAATGACTTCAGTGCATCCCCTCACAAATGTGCAGCAGGTGCCATGGGTTTCTAAAGGAATTGTGCAAAAGGGCCAGCAGATTGGGAAGTACACAGGGATCCTTGTTTTATCTGTTTCAGCAGAGGGAGAAGCAAATCTGTTGTTGCCTCCTGCCCCAGGGTGTGACATTTTGCCAAACCTGGGGCAAGCTAAAGGCTGCTGAAGCAGAGGCCCCAACAAATGTCACTGTGGTCTTCTGTGCATCCACCTCCCTCTTTGAAAGCGCCGGCTGTCCATCCACGGAAGCAGTGATGCTTCCCTTGCCTGGTATCCCATCCCTTTCTTCCAAAGTTGAAATGATCTAGCATGAAGAGTAGGGAAATGGATTGACTCCAGGGTAGAAAGGTGGCTGGTGGGTGAAGAAGCGGAAGGGGCTTTAGGAAAGGCTCATACTCTAAACTGATTTAAACTGCTGTTCTAGGTTCTTTGAGGTAGAGATTCAACGAACTCCTACCATCTTTGAATGCAAGCACTTTAGGCTATTTTAAGCTTCCGCCAAAGGAATAACAGAGCAGCATGTAAAACTTTCTCAGCTGACACTCAGGGGAGGGGAAGCTGCAAGTAAGGAAGAAAAAGCCTTTGAGAATTCCTACCTTCTCCACTTTGAGCCACCTCTGGGGTTGAATTGCATGACCCACTGTGCTCCTTGCATAGCTGTGGAAAGACCCCTGAGGTACTTCATGGAGACTTCCAGTCAGCATCTGTCTAGGAAGATGGGTGCTCTGCACAAAGATTGCCCCTCTCAGAAGGGGAGGAGGTGATCACTAATACCTTGCTTTGCATTTGCACACTTCAATCAAGAATTAACAGGGGATAAACCCTAATCAGCTCCTGGCCTGCAATTAAGTCTCTACATCCCTTTAGATTGTTAGAGTCTTGAAGGAACCTTCCTCTGCTTTGGTTTGCCTTTCTTAGAGGACTCCAGCTTTGTGGTTGCTCCAGGAAGTCAAGAAATGGACCTCTAGGGCACCTTTATGAGTACAGAGATGACTGAGAAACCAGACCTGAAGGATTCCTGTCAATGCCAGATAGGTAGAAAGATATTGCATGCATTGCTGTGTGTGGTATGCAAAGTATACACTGAAAACATAGTAAGCTGCATTGTCATCCATGTGAGAATGTGCTTTTCTTCAGACTACTTCCCACAGTCTTGTCTGCAAGAAACTTACTGTAGAGAAAAAGGATCATCATAACATTAAAACAAAAAATCAGAAAAGGCAATGAGAAACAAACCCAAATTCTGAAGAAAATCCACAAAGATTCATTCCATTTCTTCACTTGTTGCTCTTGAGAGTGATGCTCAAGCTAATGCAGACCTCCCAGTCCCATTTGCATTTGATATGACAAATCTAGGGTTGTGACAGGTGTATTTTAGACACCCATTTCCAGGACTTCTTAGAAATCAGAATGGGATGCCGCCACCAAGCAACAACGGTTCGTGAATGTGTAGACTTTTACTAAATTAGAATATATGAGGTTTTATACCACTCTGTCCCTGAATTCAGTTGCTTAGAAAATGGAGGAATATACTTTCTTTTAGCTCCATTTATATTTAGGAGAGCTTTGTCCATGTGTTCACATTGGTCTGACTAAGAATGGAACACGTAATTAAAAAAAACCCCAAACATCCAACAATAAATAAGTAGACTCCAATTCAGAAAATTAATCACCTGTGTAATTTCATCCTAATGATTAGTCCTGTATAAGAAGTTAAGTGAGTGCTTAAACATGGGATTAATACCTCAGCTGTAATATCTACATGGCTTAGTTAATGACATTTCACTGAGTTAGGGCTCAGGCTAGCCCCTAATTCCTGGTTCAGCAAGCATAAGGTTTCTCAGCCTCCTTAGGTCACAACCCCTTTCTAGAAGTCAATCATTTTTGTGACTCCTCATAAAAGTAAGAGTGAAAAATCTGCTGGTGATAACATGGTGAAGTCTTTCTAATGTGTTTGTGCTCAGGTTTTCTGAGATCTTGGCAGGGAATATTTGACCTTGGAGATGAAGGTGGTACAGGGAGGAGAATAGCAAGATTTTCTTGGCCTTGGATTGTAATAACATTTCAATGCCTCACAAACCCCCTTGATTGCCTTTCTGACCCCTCACTCCCTTCTCCTCCCCTATCTACCCTGGTTTTGCAATGCACAAGTTGAGAAACATTTGTTACGAAGGCAGCTAACCTCAGTGCAATGGTTTCAAGGGGTAGAGAATTGACTGCTTTGTAGCGGTGAAATGCTTGACGCTCCCTGCTAGAAAAACACAAAACAAAACCAGGGTGCTTCATCTCTAGTCTAGATTGGCCAAAGCAGTAGGGAGGGGAGGGGGAGGAGGAGGAGGAGGGAGGTGGTAAAAATCCAGGCTGTGCCTGTGCCTCTATTAACTGAAGTAAGGAGTCCTCAGATATTGTCCTTATGCCCCATGTTCTCCTCTGCATCCTATGGGATCAAGTCACAATGTAGGAAAAGAAACTAGCATTCCTTTTACTTTAAAGCAGGTTTTCCAGATTTCACATCATTCTTGGACATTATACTTTCATGGTCATTATTAAAATATGGGTATCAGAGCTGAACTCCAGATCTCAGTCAAAGTCTTCCTAAAGCAATACATGAAACTAATTTGGGTTTCCTAATCCTAACTGGCATTTCATAGTATAGTGTTGTGCTTTTATAACATGAATGATATGTGTTTATGCTGGCCAGCTACCCAAGTCACTCTGTTAGGCTCTCTATAAATGGCAATATAATTGGGAGAACATGTTTACAAACTCTCTTCACACCTCTGACTGGTTCCAGCTCTGCCTCACTCCGAGGGCTTCCATTTTGCTGAAACAGCCCGGCAAGAACATTTGCTCACTTAAGAGCCAAGAGTTTTAACTCAGTTTTGGAACACACAGATTGCCTGAATGTGATGGGGTTTCTCTGACCTCGCTGCCCTGATGCTCAATCCTCTGTCTAACCTTAATAGTGTTGTATCCGAGGGGTAGAAAAGAGCCAACAGCTCCATTTTTGACGGTGCCCACATGCCCTCTCAGAGGAACTTGCTCAGACTTAGAGAGGAAATCTATTAGCAAAACCAGGACCCAAACCTGGGTTTCCAAATTCCAAAGTCCATCCTAAAAGCAAGGCCACCTTTTCTTTCCTGTTCTTTATCAGCAGGAGCAGTAGCCCCATGGTGATTCTGCATGCAGGTTATTCAGCCTCGCAGCTTGCAGTTTTCCATTTCATTTCCACACAACAGTACTGTACAAAGACACTTCCTAGTTTAGTGGCTAGCTCTGATTTGCAATTAGCTGGTGCTATTCAGACAGCATTTATGTGGCACTGGGGTTTTTCTGTGATATGGTTTCCACGTCTACATTCTGCAGGTCACCGAAGGTTTTATGAGCTCATACCTGTACTGCATTTCTCAGCTGTGACTCACGAGCAATCGGCAAGCTTATTCACTCCCAGAACACCATTTTACATTTGGAAACCTCCTTAGCTGTAAATACGTCTGAAGGTTACTGTGGATGCGTCAGTCAGTGACCTGTCAGGACAGATGTTTACAACTATTTTCTCAGCAAATATAGCCCAAGAGCTGCAGTAAAGAATATGAATAATTTCAGTGCCCAGTTTATCATTTAGGGTAACAGAATCAGCAACATTAGTCTTGGAAACTATTGGTTAAAGCTAACTTGGCCATTTGAATATCCATAAAAGCATGCAAGATTTGAAGGAAATTATTTTCTTGGTCATTTGTAAGCAAGCAAGAAAATATTTGTCACTTCACTTATGCAGTAGCTTTGTGGCCACTGTCACACCTCTGGATTTTCATTAGCATACATTGAAGTAGTCTGTTAAAGCCTGGAATGCACTGTAATACATTTTATCAGAACATGGTAGAAGTATTGTGAAAACCTCCAAAAATATCTGCCCCTAGTTGAGTGTGAGTGGCCGATGTGACCACACTGTAAATCTTAAAGCTGAAAATGACTAACATGTCTCTGCTTTTCACCTGTAAACATCTTCCTGGTAGACTAAAGTAACCACACTTTTCAGTTTGAAATTTCAGGAGGGTATTTAGTTGTTTGGTACCTTGAATATTGATGGAAAGAATATCATAAACACTTCTTTTAAATACTCTCCCCTGTTTTGCTTGGAATTTGAGATGTTATTTAGGGTATTATTACTATTATTATTAATATTATTTATTATTATTTGCTTTATCACACAGTTTATATTGAGTACCAATTTCTTTTCAAGATCCAATCATACACTGAGTTTCTTAAAACATGAATGCAGAATTCATAAATTAAGTTCATACTCTGTGGTACACTTTACCTGTTTTGCTTCCGTTTGGGGTAGAGCTTGGTTAGTTTATTTTGGATGTTCTTCACTACTGTCAGTGATGAGGGCACATGTGCAAAGGATCTTGTGCAAATGTGATTCTGAGTTTTACTCCTAAAGCTATTTAAAAGATGGGAAAACTGAGGCAGAGAGCAATTCACTTGTCCACCATCACATGTATAATTATTGCTGAGGATGTGAAATAGAACCAGAGCTTCTGAAATGAAAATATGTTATATACTTATGGAAGGGGATCACATAAAACCTAGGTCTTATAATTCCCTGCTTGGGAAACAACTAGGTAAAATACTGAGGTTTACTTTATTTTTGGCACTCTTGGTAGTTGTGGGGCTGCAGTTAAAGGCTGATGAAATGTTTACTGCTGCTTCCCTGTTTATTTGTGTCTGTTACTCTTCATGCTGGACTCCCTTGTACGTAAATTCTCTCATCTGTGTTTGCCCAGAGCAAGGAGATTTTGACCCAAGACTAAGGCATGCTAGAAGCTACAATACTGTGAAAAGTTTTCAAGAGGTCATCATCATTGCTTTTCCAGCCACACTGCACCTTTATAATAAGCTGTCTTCTGAAGTCTTTTCTGAACTCTTGAATGTCTTCCAGCCTGTTTCTTATGGGTGCGAAACCTGATCAGTGTTGGTGTCTCTGTACAAAGCAATGTACAGCACTGGTGAAAAGCCCATAGGCTTTTGATGTGCTTTTTCTCAGCTGGGCTCTTTGACAACAGGAGGGTCAGAAGTTTAACTTCAGTTTGGCTCCACGGAAGGCAAAGAAGGACTTTAGCATCAGTTGGTTTCCAGATTGAACAAGACCCCTTGAATACATCATACCGTATTGTTTTTTGAGAAACTCAAATAATTTTAGTGTGCATTTCAGCAAGCAGTTTCTGTCCACCCTTCAAACCCTTCTCCACCAGACCTGACTCTCCTCAAACATGCCCGCCTTTGAAATTAAAGATGTCACCCACCTACCTAACTGCTGATCAGTGTCAACCATAGTATTTTTCACATGGGGGAGGATATTTCAACTGAAAGCTCATGAAGTTTTTCCATAAAAGCACAGCAACAGGAATCATGTATGGTTTGGTGCAATGGTGATCAGGCTCTTCCAGAGCCCAGATCCAAGTCATCATTGCACCATGCTTATATATTAGAGTGGCAAATGGCTCAGTGTGGCAGTAGCCATAGGAGCACAGCAGGCTCTTGTGGGATGGCTGTGCAACACAGGGGTCATGGCCCATGTAGTTTGAAGTCATGGAATCACGGGGTTTTAGGGTTCTTGGGTTTCAAATAAGACAGAGTCACAAGGCCTTAGGACCAGCCAAAGAACAATCAGTGCTTTTTCAGATTACAGAGGGTAGATTCACCAGCCTGTTCAGTTAAGAGGGCTTCTGGGGTCAATCAAAGTTCAGTTAGAGCAAACTCAACCGTGTCTGATTTTATGCATGTCCCTAATGTGCTTTTAAGGAAAGCAAATATCGCAGCCATTTTCCACCTCAGCTTTATTGTCTTAATTATTTATCCCTCTCTTGAGCTGTTGCTGGTGCAGAAGCTGGAAATCTTGTGCAGGTGCAGACTTACCTATTAAAACACAGGGTTCATTACTCCTGTGGCCCACGTGTTGGCTAACCAGATGTTTCTCCATCCCTCTATTACTCCATACTGTTCCCTTATGGTTTTATGAAGGTAAATGAACTTTCAGGACAGAAACTTAGCCGTGCTCCAGAGATCTGTCCTGGATGGAGACATATCTAACACAGCATACTGCAGAAAGCTGAATAATCATGCAAGTCCTTCAGGGAAAAAGAGCAAAGATGCTGCATACTTCTACAGCTTCAGTTTAGACTACAGCAAATGGGAATGGAGGCTGGGACATCTTTTTAGAAAGTCAACTGTAAGAAGGTAGCCGTTTAAGGATCCCTGCACATCAGTGGGGAGAAAGACTCATTCACATGACTTATCCCTCTATTTTGGGTGCTTAGTAGGTTGGGGTGAACACAGTCCTTCAGTGTTAGGAATGGAAACTGTTGCTCACTATGCACAGAAACAATTTGTAGTGCTCCGGATTCCAAGTCACAGTTAAGGGCATGTCTGAAATGTAAGTAAGAACAATAGCTGGTTGTAATTTGCAATCTCAGCAAGGAATCTGAAGACTGTCCGAGCAAAGAGGCTGAATGGGAATCTGAAGACTGTCCAAGCAAGCAAACTGGATGATACACTCTGTCCAAAGCGGATACAGCCAGCCAGGCTGGGGGCTGTGCTCACGGGGTAATGCCATGAGAGCTTTATTTTGAGGAGGAAGTGGCTTTCTCAGGTCCTCAGCCCAGCTCCAAATCCCTTTAAAAAAAATCCAATCTGGATCTGGGAGAGGGAGAAAGAAAGGCTTAATTCTTAAAGATCCCGTGCAAACAATAAACAGAGTTTAACAGTCAATAGGCAGATTAAACTGGCTGTGGATCAAAATGCATCAGGAGTAGAGATTTATTGCAGAAAACAAGACATGGAATAAACCCTGCTCTGTTGCTGGAGCTCTAACTAACTGGTTCTACTAAGGAAAGGGAGGGGAGAAGAAAATTACACTGTCTTTATAAATAGGCATCAGCAAAGCTGTTTCTGGCATGCTTTCCTGCCCCAGTCCATACCACCCAGTGGGGTAAATATCTCATTCCAATAATACCACTGATTAAATGGCTGTGGGATAAGGAATTTAATAAATTCCACACAGCATGTGAATGATAATCAGGCCAGGAGCTTTACGCACTTTGGCTTGTGACATATACCACTGGGATATGTGGTAATTAAGGGAATATTCCCTCCTATCTCCAGATCTCTAGAGACGATAGGGCATGCTGAGCTTTCTGCTTCAAGGCGTATAAATAGACCAAATGGGATGAAATGAGGTGGGATACATGGTTTGAATATCAGTCAAATCTACAAGGCAGGGGCATGGTCCTCTATAGACTTACACTTATGGAGCTTTAGATGACCTGGTAAATAACTTTATTCATCCTGCATCCAAGGTGTGTAATATGCCTGTATGCTTGTTTGATGATTCATTTTGACTCCTCATTACAAGGGTAAAAGCTTTTTTAGTTCGTATATGCCCTCTGTGCCTGGGGACACAAACAAGATGATTCCTTACTTCACTGTATTGCTATGAATCTGTTATAGGGATTTCTCATCTGAGACATTCAACTGTAGACTGGACTTTGTCTAGTAAGAAGGTACTTCTTCATACTTGAAATTCATTGAATGTGTCATATAAATGAAACCCAAACTTGCATATCCCATATTTCTGATCAGAATTCCCAGGCAGAAACTTGACTCATCCTGCAGCCAATGTATATGAAATGTGCCTGTATGCATGCATGGAGGTCCCTTCAGTTTCTAGTTATAATGGAAGAAGACCTTCCAGACTGCATGTGCCCACTCTCCTGTGCATACTGACTGACCTTTGGTGGGATGTTCAGAAAATGTAAAAGAATTGGTAACATCCCCTTTATGAGAGCACATGCCACATAATGCAGTACAAATGGAGGGATTGCATCTTCTCCCCACAGCCATCAGGGAAATTGGCTTCTGAGGCTGCTGTGAAGCAGCTGTGGCATGCTAAACTTTTTGGTATATGCTTCCGATGGACACTAAAATCTGAGAGTGTCATGGTGTAGATATTGCCCTGAAAGGCAAAGATGTACAAGAATTCAGATTTTTTTTTCTTTTTTTTTTAAGCTGTGTTCTTTCTGTGTTTTGGAAATAACAAGTTAAAAGTTGTGTGTTGTTAGGTGTGTCTTGAAGAAATTTTATCTATCATTAACCAGAGCTTTGGAGGTTTTACATCAGCAAGCTTTCGATATAGACTTGGTGCAATTTAAGGGGTAGGTCTTCAGAGTTTGTGTAAATAAGGGAGTTATTTATATTTTTTAAATAAAAAAATATAATCTGTAGTCTTCTTTTGTACAGGCCAACTGCTGCGCTGAATTATATATTCAGAGGCCTCCTTCTCCTCATGCCACAGCTCACCCCTCAGCTGCCTGAGCTGTAGGAATGGCTGCCACTTTATTTAACCTCAGGAGAAGGGGCTGGCACACACTTTGCCCGTGCATTTCACAACTCACAAGACAGATCACATATCTCGGTTCTGTCCCTGGCTCTGAGAGAAGAATGTGGCTTAGGGGTCTGATAGGGGGTAATCAAAGCTCATTCAGCCTGAAAGACGTTGCAGCTGAATAGTGAAAATATAGGCTTACTATGCTGTAGTCCTGCTTTCTGGCCAAGGTGACCTTTGGTAACCTCTGCGTTAGCATTGCTGTGAAATATGGCAGCAGCTTGAACTCGACTGTCTTCCGTAATTGGGATTTATGGCCTTGGTCAGTAATAAGAACAAAGAAATGTGCAATATCAATCACAGCAAGTTATGAGTGCATGAACCAGAGTTAGCTCAGGCAACTGGCTCTGAGGTTACAGGAGTATTGGTGTGGGAGCAACATCCATCTATTCTTCACACCTGTCCCTGAAGCAATCTTATGTCATTACTGTGATTACTTCTTCATGGTGCATGTGTTTTCACCCAGGGTAGGAAAAGGGTAAGATCAGAACATGCTGAATGCTTTCTATTTGTAATGCTGTTGTATTCATCAGTATTTGGGGATCATCTTGCAAAGTACGGTGGTTTTGGATAGATCTTTAAAAAATCAAGGCAAGCTGATGAAAAACTTCAAAAAAAGCTTATTTTCAGAATTTGTATTTTTTTCTTTCTATCAATTTTTTTTCATCAAAGGGATTCTGCTCAGAGCTTCCTTTCAGGGTGGTGTTTGCCATTTTATGGAAATCTTTAGATCACAGAAGTTTCTGTAAAAGTGAGAATTTCTGATTCAGCCTCTTGTATGGAATTGTGGCTCATTATCTCCATTACAACTGTTTCCCAGTTATTCCAAGAGTTGATAAAAGTCTGTTCTGTTTTCTGTTGATAAACTGTATTCTGCCTCAGGAAACTGGTGCACAACTTCTCAAAACCTCTGGTATGCAAAGGACTGGCCAACTGGCTGTTTTATATTTGCTCTATTTTATTTGGGCTGTCTCTAGGTGTATGGAGTGATAAACATAGGGTCACTCTGTAGGTGTGGCCATTGGTAAGGTGTAGTGTCCAAAGCGGCTAATGGATTTTTCTAAATTAAGTTAGATTACTTCCAAGATAATAATATGATGCACTTTTTTCCAAATAAAGATAATCTTAATGTTTTCTGTTTCAAAATTCACATATTTGCAGTGCATCAGTTCTGCTTCTTAATTATCCAGTCCCTCACAGTTATTATAGAAAGTTCTTCAGTTGCTAATCTTTTTTTCTTATTTACACTTTTTCCCCTTACTTTTGAGTTGTTTTGCATGTAAGTGCTTCCACTGTCACAATGGCTTTCATGAGACTGAAGGGAAAAGCAAGCACCTTTCTGCCAGGTGTTTTGAATCTACTTCTTCTTCTCTCTTAATAAAAAGCAGTGTTCCATCTGCTCTTGAACGTGCACATCTCCACTGCCAGTCCTATCCCAACCTCACACCCCTCCAGCTGTGCACGTGTTTCTTATTACGAGACAAGTCTGTGGAGGAGGACGACAATTATAGCTTGGTCCCCATCTGAAACAAATTCCCAAGATGAAGGATGGCTTTTCAGATTGAAAGTTCTTGTAAGAATAATAATGCCTTTCAGGCCCTTAGCAGTTTAGGTTTCCTTCAAAAAGGAGCATCTCACAGTAAAAGTTGTCATAGGAAACCTATATGTTGTGTTTAATTTTATTCTTGACAAATCTTGTTATTGATATAGATGATCTGAGTGAGATTTCTTATGACTTTGGAATGGGTGAAGAATGGACCATTCCAAAAACCAGCTGAGGGTAGACAGACACCTAGATGTGCCTGCAAAATCATCATGTTCTTTACAATCAAACCTGTTTATATATTTATTATGTTTATTTTTTTCTGTTGGTACAGGAGAAGTAGTGGAAGCATTGTGAAAGCACTAGCTTTCTTGTGTTATTTTTGAATCTGAAAGACAGAAATCTGGAAGAAAAGCTACACCCTGGAGTGCATGGTATGTTTGTTCATATTTGTGTACATATGATTGTCGTTCCTATCAGTGATAGTCTGCAGTGGACCCATCCTGCAAGGGACCCAGTAGACCCACTCATGTAAACGTGAAGGCAGTATAGCAGCTAGATGCTACCAGGCATCTTGTTGAATCAATCTTTTTGGAATTAGTTGGTCAACTGTATATCCATGAAGTTTCAAATGGATTGGTATGGAAGTAATATACTCATGTGATTGCACTTGGGAAAATTAACTTCAGTTAAAACTTCACATATTTGTGCAAATACTCAACATACTTTCTCCTATCTGTGTTATAAAACTATCCTTATGATGCTGCGATATGTTAATGCTTGTCCCTCCTCACCAAAAAAGAAATGCTTTCCTGTATTGGGGGAGATTGAACCAGGCGACAAAGAAGGTTTCTCTCTGGGTATCATATGGAGAATAAATTTGTCATATGTAAATGTACTCAAAATTGCCATCTGATGAGAGTGTTAGTGTGAGTGGAAGGGAGACAGTAGAATTACCGTAGTGGAAAGGAGGGGTACAATGAAGAGTTTGTGTCCTGTGGAGATGGGCAAGGTGTGGTAGCAGCTGTAAAACACTAGAAAGGCAGATCTGGACACCCCTGCCAGTCACAGTTCAAATGAGAAGACCAGAAGAAAGAGCGGGAAGAGATGTCAAGTGCTGTCTTGAGAGTAAGTTAGATAGATAGTTACAGACATCCTTGGTGGTCCTGGGAGCCTGGGGACCTTGTGGGCTTGTAGTTATGTCCTTTTGGAAGCCTCCTTCTACTATTCAGATGGTATTTGCAGCAGTCCCTTGCTGCTTGACCTGAGATTCCTGTCATTTATGACCCCTATTCCACTTCTCTTGGCTGGATTCATTCCACTGTGGTCATTCCAATAGGATTCAAATTTCCTTTCTAAAATAAATGCCTGTCCTCCATCAACCTTCTTCCTTGTGTCCGCCTCAGTTTAGAAAATTACATAGCCACAAAGTATTCCCGCTGGTTGCTGTCTTCTCCTGTACACCACCCCCTCATGTGACAACTTTGGGTTGGAAACATTGCTTCTGTGTCCCTGAGTCCTTCTTCCAGGACAATGTTTTCCTCTTTAATTTTATTTCTTTTATGGAAATGGCCCTTCTGGGGGAAGGTCACGTTGTTTGTGCTGGTTTAGGAAGGCAGGGAGGGTATTTGGTCTTACCCACAGCTGCTAGAGTGCAGTATGATGTTTCTGTAAATGGACTGCTACAGTGTTTTGTTATGAAACAGCCTTTCATATAGGATGGCTGCGGTCTTACAGCTTCCAAATATATTTCAGCCTTCTATAAAAAGGGCAAATCTCTCTGTGCCCACAGGGTATGTACATACATGTTTCCAAGAGCTCAGTTGTGCCATCCTGAAATTAAATGGAGGACCGCTGAATTAATGTTGAGAGACGAGTGTTGTCTGCATCTCTTTTCCATCTCTTCTGTTTCTGCCTTTGAGCTCTGGAGCTGGACCGGCCAATTCTGGGGAAAAACAGAAAACAAGAAATGGTGTCATAGTTGTCTGGTTATGACACATATCCTCCAGTGGTCTGACACTAAAGAAAGGAAGTTGTGCGTAGAAAAAGGACTCTGGTCCTTCCAAATTGTGATGTGGGATATTGGTTCAGGTCAAGGTGTAGAAAAGCTCTGCCCAATCTTGATCCAAATGAACGTGAAGTTATCAGACTTTCAAAGACTGCTTCTCGAGTGGAGTGTGAGAATGCATCTGTTCCAGAAATGTGACAGAGATTTATAACTGTTGTGGTTTGTGGCCATTTTATAGATAACGTTTTTTCGGTTTCATTGCTTCCTGTGACCAGCAAGATTAGGCAGAGATGGGGAAAAAAGAGATCAAAGCAATAGGCAGAACACTGAAAATTTGTGAAACAGTTCTGCTGGCAGAGGCACAGAAGATTTCTCCAGACTATGCTCAGAGAAATGTCCAAGCCTTTAAGAGTTTGCTTTTCAAATTCATCTTTGAGTTTTATGTGGTTTGCTCATCAGTGCCTCAGCAATGGGACGCGGCATTTCCCAGGGATAATTAAATACTCCCATAATGTTGCCAGGTGACCCGTAGGTCCCGCAGTAACATTACTCAGAGAGACAGAAAAGGGACCTCAAGACAAAGCCCTTCCTTCAATCGTCTTTTTTCCTGTTTTCAGGAAAGCAGCAGGTCATGCAGAGCAAGAGGCTCATGAGCCAATGAGGATTTTTGACATGAAATGGAGGATTTTGGAGAAATGATTCAACCACTCAGGGCTGGAGTCTTGCAAACATTTATTCTGCATGATGTATGTGGTAATTTTGACCCAGAAACAAAGCTGTATGCCACAGGGCTCTAAATGTATACTTAATTTTCTGTTTTCATTATATAACAATAGCAACAATGATCTATTTATAGACAATGGCAAGACATTTAATAACTGACCAAGATCACTTCAGAGCATCAGCTCCTCCTAGCTAGGCATTAAACCTCCAGGAAATATGTCTCTGCTCCACTGTTATTGCCTCATTATTTACACTAACTATCACAACCATTTGTACAAATATTTGCTTTTCTGATACTGGCACCCTGAAGGAGTTCAGGTCAGGACATTGTCTGCATGTTGTATAGCATTACAACATGCAAAGATTTAAGTAACTGGAAAAGAACAGGAAGCTTCAAAACTGACTGAGAAATGAAGGGGTCTGTCCTGGAGCACCTGCTCTGTGCCGTTGGCTTTTATTAAACAATACAACGTGCAACTCTGCAGGAGGTCAGAGCAGATGATCTAATGGGTCTTCCTGCCCTTGAAATATACAGACTATGTTGCTTTAAAATTAGTGTCAGTGAAGCCAGTAAAGTGAATTTAAGCTTGTCCACTTAGATTATCATGAAACTGGTATTTGGTGGAACAGTTTCCTTGATCTCTCTTTTATTTCCAATGAATACAGTTTTGTTATGGGAGGGGAAGGGAGGTATTTGGAGTCACCGAAGAGGTCCCCATTCCCAAATACAATGTCAGCAACCAGACACTGCGGCATTGCAATGGGACTGAACTTCGCTCCTACTCAGTTTCACTTCCTGGGTGTTTTCCTTATTAGGCTGAACGATGAGCAAATTGTACAATAAAATATGTCCTTAGCATATCAGCACACTGGAATTGAAGAACCCTTCCACATGTAATGAGGTGAAGAATTACAACACAAAGCACACCTTTCTCTCAAACTGACTGATTAACATAATAAAGTTAAACTCAAAGCAGCTTGTTCTCAACCTGTATTTAGCCTGAAGTGTTTTTCTTGTATTTCAGACCTGACAAATGGCTCATGTGCCTGGAAGCTCGCGCCTGCTATTTTCCAGTTATATCAGTTGGTCTAATTAAAAACCTTACCTCTTCCTACAAACTTTGCATCAGGAATCTGCATGGCTAAGCAGTTTGGTGTTTTTTTTTTTCTTTTCTGTGTCATTATTTAAATCTGGCATAATTTTAAACCATTAGAAACATCTTAGGTGTGAATGGCCTAATTTCTGGTGGCACTGGCCATTATACCTATAGTTTAAAGTTGGTATCAGTTTCACATATGGAAAATATGCCTTGCAGCCAGATAATACAGGAGTTAGATAAACTTATTTTCTGATGAAAAAGATTAACGGGTGACATGACCACTGCCAATAAACAGATGTGCAGGCAGAAAAACTGGATGCGTAACTGAGTAGTTGAAGAAATTGCAGGGTCCAGTCCCAGACACAGAAGCCAGAAATCTGTGAATATTAAATTGCAGGGGTTTTTTTGGTTTTGGGGGGTTTTTAAAAAATTTTCTTTCCTTAGAAAGTTTGATAAAGCAGTTATATGCCAAAGGATGTGGTAAATCCTCCATCACTTGGCATCTGTACAGGAAGTCTAGTAACCGCCAACCCAGTTTTGAAGTTTGTGGGCTTGACAGAAGAAGCCGTGGAGAAGCTGAACAGCCCATGTTCTGCTGTAGGACAGAGTAAATGATCAAAAAAGGACCTTTCACTCCTATTTAAATAAGTTGGGACAGAGCACCTCTGAAAGACAGTGAAAGGCTATTTACACATCAAGGTGACCTCTGCTCCAATAGATGAGTTCAAAGAGACTGCATTGTCTCCCAACAAAAGCATCTAGCTGACTTGCCCTAAGTCTTTGAAAAGCAGCAAGGTGCCAAGTTTACCTACTCATTGTGTGTAAGGCCAACATCAATCCTGAACTCAGACAAGTTTGGATTGGCCCCATTGTGTGTGGGCACACTGAAAGCTTTGAGTTTCATTAAATGGTGGAGTGTTTGATTTTGTTTTCTTTTCCACCAGGCTGCCATCTTTAGCAGGACTGTGTGATGTGAAGAATGGGTGTACCCAAGAGCATGCATAGTCCCCTGGTAATTTATGCAGAAGCAAAGGCTGATTTATTCATTCCAGTGAGATAAGGGCAGAGCAAAAGCTTGACATGAGATACCAGGTCAGCTGAATGGGGTTCTCTGACTGAGTTGCTTTGCCACATCCAGGGTTTGGAGAGGTTGCTCAGCAGATCTCTGCCATGGTAGAAGGGAAGTATTTCATGGCAAGATCTCTGACTTTCTGACAGCAGTCCAGAGAAGTCTGTGCTGTGGGAACACGGAAGAGGAGGGAGCAGAAGGCTTCGGTTGTGCAAAGCTGCAACTGATGTAGCTCCAAGCGGCCGCACCGTTTCTTCCACTGACACAAGAGATTTTTGCTCAGATCCTCAGCCTTATGAGTTTGTGGACCCATGCAGATTCTCCCTTGCTAGTACAGTTTCTGGATAGCTACTAAAATCTAATGATAATGGATAGTTTGTCTTAGTTATGTTTTGTCAATTTCTTAAAAGTTGACCATTGAACCTAGTGGTTGGTTGAAAACTGCTGAAGCCCTGCATTTCATTTCATTTCATTTCATTTCATTTCATTTCATTTCCTGGAGCTAGAGTTAGAGCTCCATTTCATTAAATGCTAGTTTTAAGTGCTATGAAAGTGACCTAAAAAACCCTCCTCCTCTAGAGTTCTGTGCTGGAACTCATCTCTGCTGCGTGTGTACTAGCCTACAACTCTTGCTAGCTTTCACTCTTCCTATGCGATACAGCAGAAGCTAGTTTCTGTAAGCTGGCACCTTCTCTAAATGCCAGCAGTCACATCCTATCAACTTAAGGCCTGATCAGGGGCAAAGCTGAAATTAAGTTACAACCCAGAAATCTAAAGATTATCCGTAAAGGTTCCTCTGGTGCACTGAAGATCCATGGCTCAAGAGTTCTTAACAGTTATACTTATAAGGCATAATCAAAAACTTGACAATCCCAAAGTTAATTTCTGGTAGAAACATTTGTTTCCTCTCTAAAAATTAAAAATAAAAATGCAGAGAATAAAAGAATAATATGAGAAATTGTTTTTTTCTTTTTTTTTCTTTTGTCAAAACAAATTGGAAAAAAAAAACCACCACAAGCACTTCTGCCATGGTGTTTCTCTTAGGAAATATAACTTATTGATGTCTAAACTTAAATTCACACACCAGTGTTTCTAATAGGCCATTCTGTGGATCATTCTGAGGTTTCTCCCTTAATAATAGCAAAACCAATAATTATTATTTGCCTGGAGGACTGTAATTGAGAACAGCACCTTCCATTCTCTTGTTTGTTTTTCCTCTTCCAGATGTGAGATGAAGACCTGATCTGACAGATTAAATGACTTTGATCCATATAATATTCAGATAAAACAATCACATGTAATTGAAAATATCTGTTCTAATCAAGAATCTTTGAGAGCAAATTAGTCTTCCCTTCTTCCTGCTTCTTGCTTGCTGAGTTCACTTTCAAGGTATGATAAAATGTGTCCAAACTTGATCTTTCCTTGTAACCCTTTCCCAGAAAGGAGTCACGGAAGAGTTGTTTAAGCCAGGCAGCACTCCAGGACATGAAGCATAGTCTAGCCTCTTAGGATGCTCTTGACTTCATCCCTCGACAGTTTCCATTGAGGCCTCGGTGATGTCTCCCAGAGGTGAAATAACCCCCTATAAAGACTTACCAACCTTAACAGGAGCTTATTTACCCTGGAACGTACTGATGCATAGAGGTATTGTCTTCTGACTAGTTGTTTATCACCTCCTTATTAATTAGTAATTTTTCATACTTCTTTTGGAAGACTTGGTTGCATCTGGTATAATTAAAAATCACAAATCTTGTGTGCTGAAGACATACTCAGACACAATAGTCTTAGAAGAATCTTGCTTAATGTCACTGAAATGCTATGCCAAAATTTGACAAGTTAAAATGACTTCAGTACTGCTTCAATAGAGTGCAACAGTCAAGTGATTTACACAGAAATAGGAATGAAAAACTAATCTCCACTGGGATCTTGATAAGTAACTGCATTTACAATATATATGCAGAATATTGTAATGAGTTTCTTATTGAGAACATTAAGGCTGGTTCTGTTGGATCTTGATTTTTTTTTTCTCTACAATGACAAGCACTGATTTAACACCCAGCTTTCAGATATCAAGTTTCATTAAAGTGTTTCTTCTTAAAACTATCCTGGCTAGGATTAGGCACTTAATATTACTTGACATGAGCATCTAAATAAGGGTACTTATGTGCCTGTGTGAGTCTGGATCTTAGTAGCTTATTCTTATTACCTACCACTACTCTTCTTGTTGTCAATGGCAGATCACACACTGTGACCACTGAGAACTACATAGAGTCTTGGGTTTTTTTCCAGGAAAGCAAAGCAAATCAGTCCATATGCTCTCAATCTTATAAACTACTACAAGAGACAATTGCACTTTCCAAAAAGAGAAAGGATACAAGGATGATATTGGTCCTTTACTAAGGATAATAATCTTAGTGCTTCAGTTGCCTATTCCCCTGTTTGTGTATGCATTATGAAAAGGGACACTTACCATAATGAACCTGAAAGAAGTTAAGAGATGGCCTTGTAGAGTCACACATGGAGTGCTCAGTTTATCCCTGGCATGATGACTATTGATGTTGTCACCTATGCTATATACAAAAAGATAGAAGTGCAGACAGCCTGTCTCAACAGAGAGGTTCCTTCCCCAAAGACAGCTAGAGAGAAAGCACATCCTGGGACATGCAGGTGAAAGCCAATTATTTTGGGATGACACGAACTATTTGCTTATCTGGGAACTGTTGGCCACAATGGAGGGATGGATTGGAACACCTTCGTTCTCGAGCTCAGGCCCAAAGTGGCAAACTCTTTTTTAGAAGCTGAGTCCAAACTCGTTCACAAGAACATCTGCTCTGATCTTCCACATGCCTCTACTCCAAACAACCACAGAGACTAAAAGCTTCTGTTATGACAACATTCAATTCACCTCTGTTTTGGATAGCTTTTGCATGAAGCTCAGAAGGACTAAATGGAAAGTTCTCCTAGTGAATATGCTGACCAGAGTATTGGAAGATAGTACAGTTTTATTAATGTGTAAAGCCAACAACACCGATTAGAAATATTACCATATAGATATGCATAGTCTGCACTACACTGCGAAGTTACTTGTACAGATAGCTCAAGAGCTGGTTGCACTGAATATCATTCCATTTTTTACAAATTAGGTCAGATGAGAAAACTGTGAGGAAAAAAGCATGTGAGTGGGGAGTAGACTTGTAGGAAAGAAATAAACACCAGCCCACGGAAAGGGGAGGGGGATCTCCTGCTGGCTACAAGCCCTGCATTTCTATAGGAGTCCTCCAGGCCGGAGGACAAGAAAGAGTCAGCCTAGCTTGACAAACTGGGTGTTAGTGGATACTGGTGACCTAAAGGGGAAAGGACTGTAATGCCTCTCTGGCTTGTGAGTACTCCCCAGGCCACAGCTCCCGCTTTTGTAATTTGCTCTTGTCATTTTTATTTATTGCCAATTGTTCATTTGAACACTTCGGCTGCTGTTAGTGACAGGAGAGCCGTGTGGTGAGAATGCTGGATGTGCACCATGGAAATATGTTTTACCCATTAGTGTCAGAGCAAGCCGATGAAGGAAACATTTGCACTAATTTTGAGCGGGTGTTTATGCTCTTAAAAGCAACTCTGTTAAAATGACATGAAGGGGATGCAGGCAGGCATAACCCCCCAGTTCTTTCTTCATGATGTTAGAGGAAATTTGTTCCATTTACAAGTCAGAGTATGAGTGCTCATAGCCTTTGCAGAGAGCTATGCTTTGGGAGGCATAGATCGAGCTAAGTCTGGTCTGACTCAAGTGTCACTGGCAGGGATCGGCACAGTCCAAAGCTGTATTCAGATATATGCCAAACTCTGGAGCAGGATAGATCTCTTCTGCTAGTCTCGTACCTCTTGAGGCACCCAGGGAAGATGAAATTTCCATGTGATCTAAAACAAAACCTCATCCCTTTCCCAGCACATGTCTTTCCAAATGAAAATATTAACATAATCTCCTGTCTTAGTTGCTTGTATGATCCTCCCTAAATACTGATTAGCCAATACTCTTAGTCTTCTCTCCTAGCCTTCTTGCTTCATTCCTACTTCCTTTGCCTCCTGATGAGAGAAATAAATGATTCATCTCAGTGAATCAGCTGATTCTTTGAGAGGATGGCTGGCTGGACATCTCCCTGCAGGGAAGCTGCTGCAGGCAGCCAGTAACAGCATTGTGTGGGAGCACAGAACAGGCCCACCTCTGAACACAGGCGGGGACTGGGCATCTTCAGTGCTGGGAAAATGCTGCCCCAATTCTAAAAGCAAAGACCGCGCAACTGAAAACAGCACTGAGATGTCCCAAGTAGAGCATGCTGTAGGATTACAACCTATCACCTGCCCTTTCTGAACTCCACTGTCTTTGATTAGACAATATATAGATTTGCCTTTGTTTAAATTGTCAATGTTACAAGAGCTCCCAGCAGGTAGACTCTTACTGTGTTAATTATAGTTGCACTGTCATCATTGCATTCTACATCCAACTGTCATTTCTTGCCTCTTTTTCATCAACAAGTGCTTTCAAGGGAGTTTTGTCTAAGAGGCGACAGTATCAACCCAGAAAAGGGGCACCTGATAATGATGTTGCTGCACCTGAACAGTCATTTTCCCCTTCTGCTCTGCTCAGTCCAGCTACAAGCTTCAAGCCCTTGTCATCCTCAGTATAGACCTGCATACATCTCCACCCCTCTTCTTGCCTGCTGAAGGGCTGTAGCATAAGTGAGGTTTATTGTGGTAATGTGAGCCAATTCAAGTTATGTCTGCCCCTCCTTCGTACTGATGGTGGGTAGCCAGTCCCAGGCAGCCTTCCCAGTCATGTTTTAGTCAAAGCAAACACTGAAGAGAAAAAGAGGTTAAATTAATAAATAGTCCAATTTATCAGAATTCTGGCACCTTGGGATGTCCCCACGCTTCCTTGGGGGTTGCTGCAGGTCCTCCCTCTGGGGAAATCTCTGAAGCCCTCTGTCCCCATGCCACCTTCCACTGCTTGCTGCCCCGTAGATCAGGAGATAACCAGCATCTTATCAGATGGAACCAGAAATGAGACTGTGAGGAATAGTTAGGCTGTGGTTGGGGAAGTCGTCACTGGGAAATAGCATTTCTAAAGCCATAAAATACCACGGTGGTTTCTTCCAAAAGCCCCTGCTGGACTTGGGGAACTATAGACCAGACCAGTGTAAGCGCAGACCACTGGCAGACCACTTGGAGATCATTACGTGCAGCACTGATGAAAAAATTCTTGTTTATAAATCATTCTGGGCAACTCCCCCATAGCCATACGTGGTATTTCACCCAGCTGGTCAAGTCCCCAGGGGTGGCTTCCAGTCACAGGCAGCACAGCAAGTGTGTTGGAGAAGATGTGTTATTTTTCTCTTTAGAATTACCAGTATTTTTTTCTTTACAGTATAGCCCCATTAAGCTGTTGAATGCTTTCTTGGCCACAATTGACTGAAGATAATCCTGGTCTAGCAGAACAGGCATGATGAGATTTAGCAGCTGGAAGTAAATTTTACACAAATTTAGACTAGAAGTAAATTTCAGATTACTACTTTTTTAAACAATGGAAGGTGATTAATCATTATAACAAATTTCCTGGGCTTGTGTTGGGATTTCCCAAACTTGGAATCTTTTAAGAATGTCTTCTTAAAACCTCTGCCTTAGTTTCAATAGAACTTACTAGCTGGATGCTAAAAGTTTCATTTGAATTCTTTGACCCCTATACACAGGAGTTCAGATGAGAGCTCATAGATGCCCTTCTGATTTTAAAATTCACAATTATTCAGTTGATCTAAGTCGTTGTTGACTTCAGCTTATGCCTACTTGCTTATGTTTCACTCCCGGTATGAAATCCATCTCTATGTGGAGTATGAAGCCTATTGTTATTTATTTATGAACTCCCCATGTACCTTCTAGATTAATATTTGTGGGTGAGTATAACTCTAAAGCTATTGCCAGTGTTGTCCTTGATACATTCGGTTTGGATATCTGAATGTTTTCTCAAATTGAGCAAGGCAAATAGAACAAGTTGGAGCAAGCCTCCCATGTCTTATCTCTCTCTGGCTTTTCTAGAAGGGTGGATCGTACTTGCAGTAGGAAAAAGCTCAGATGTTGCAGTCAGAAATGAAGGGTCAGAGTCTTCCCCCAAATCTAATTCAAGCAAAGGCACCTGGTTTTGCCTCCATACTATACAAATTGTTTCTCAACGTATCCTCATCTGTAATAAGCTTAGTCTTTAGGGTTGTGCTTTGCATAGTTTACTTAGGTGCTCCTGAATTGATGGTCCAAAGCAGGAAGGAGTTTGATTTAAAAAAAAAAAAAAAAGCTCTGTGATGCCTTCCTCCTGTTCCAAGCACAGCTAAGCAACTTCACACTCTGAGAATAAAATGGGAAACAGGGCTGACAGAGACCTAAAGAAGCTATACAGTGTATCTCGCTGGCTTATGGCCAGATTTCTTCTCCCTAACCTGCTCCTGACAGATACCACTCTAATTTTCGCCTTCCTCCTCAATAACGTCTTCCCAGAGCTCCTGGCAATAAGATATTTTTTTTCTTAATGTCTAACCTGAGTTGACAATGCTTCCAGGGACCTGCAGAAAAGTCTTTTTACTTCCTCTTTGCAGCAACTTTTAATGACAAGCCACAGCCCTTTCTCCTCTCTAAACTAAGTGAACTCAGTGCTTTCAAAGGTCTTGTTTTCTAGACCTTCAGTCATCTTTGGCAGACAGTCCAAATCTTGCTATCTGTTTGACTCCACCTGTCGCTGTTACATGAATAAGCATACACTCATGGTCAGGGGACAAGCCTATAGGTAGGGACCTCTCCTTTGCTAGTGATGCTAGAAGAGTAGCTCTGGTGGCAGTCTAGCCTTCAAAGACCCACTACATACCTAGTGTAAGATACTGGCCAGGAACCTGGGCAGGGCATGCCTGTAAAACCCAGTGTGCCATCCACAATCTCTGCACTCTCGGAGCCTTCTCCTAGAAAGAGCTGCACTTTTTTTTCTGACTCTCTAAAGTTCAGACAGGGGCTTGGCTCTCCATGGGGAGCCCTGGCAGGGAGAGTTGAATAGGCTTTGGAGGCATCAGCACGTGTGCATCTGCTTGGAGACTGTGAAAGTGTGTGCTCTGAAGGACTGCCTCCCTCTGCATCTGGAAGCCAAACATGTGGCTAGATCTGCTGGGACAGAGCGTCCGTAGCTGGCGGAGGGCGTGCTCACACATTTCCTGTGCTTTGCTGAGCCTAGGAAAAAAGCAGCCACCCTGGCCTCCCCATCTTGCTTCCAAGCAGCTGACCCCAGCAATGAGGGGATCAGTTTGGTAGAGGCTCTTCACACGGTTGGTGCCAGGTTGTGCTGTAAGGAACATGGGTGAGCAGGATGCTCATGGACATCACCTGTGATGGACATGTCTCTGCAGGGCTGGTGTCTAGTTGCCATCCCCCACACCCAGGATCATTCAAGAAAGGACCAGGAATGGAAGGATTTACATTGGGAATGGAAAAAGGTATTTCCCAATACCTGTCTGATCTGTCCTGCTACCAAGAGTCATATTCACCCCTGCCCTCTCCTACTCCTATTGCCTTGTGTCACTGGGGCTGCCTGTTGCTCTGCCACCTCTCCTTCTCTGAGCATCATAACTGGTCCCTTTACAGGAGCAATAACCTCCTGACAGCCTTTTGCTTTCTCCTCATGGTACAATGCACACCTGTGTGCTCTCATGAGGACAAGGATACTCTTCTACACATGGCCCTGTAAAACACCTTGGTATCTTGTAGCCATTACACTATCTCATTAAAATAAATAATTAAAACAATCAATCCTCCCTGTATCATCTGCTGGAGAGAAAAAAAGCTGCAGCTGAGTTTCTGTTGGGGGATTATTGAAATCAGGGAGCTTGAGAATCGATTTATTTCCTTAAAGCCAAGACCATGCTAGTTGTTAACTCAATATAAGAGTTTAAGGCATTAAGTATGTCTCTCTAAGCACTTTGCAGTTCTTCATTTCCTTACCATGGGGAATCACTTTTCAGTATCAAGTCTAAATAGCCTGTCTTCTCTGGAAAAACACTCGAGTGCATCTTCCCGATTTTAATAAAGTTTGGTTTAGAGAAGGGAAGTGAGCAGCTTATTAAACAACGCATGAAAATACAAAAGTTGCCACTTGAGCCTTGGGACTGATGTCACATCATAAATCCATTGTCACAGCTCTGCCCACCAATTGAAATGGGGCAGGCTGGAATTTTTGAGAAAGGATTTTTTTCAGTAGATTAATTATTGGTTTAGATGTAGTCCATGCTGTGACTATCCTTTAGGGATATGTTTACTTGCATTAAAAAAACCTTGGTTGCTTTTAAATTCTGAAGAAGGAATCAGAAGAAAGGGGTTGGTGATTGTATTCGTCTGCTTCATTAGAGGTTAGAAAATTGCATCTAGGCTCTTTTTCAAAGAGCAGGCGCTTGTGTGTGTGTGTGAAATTTGTAGTGCAAAGCGTTCTGTCTGCAGATGTCCCTAACCAACACTGTTCAATTCAACGCCTGGGTTATCCAGATTGCCAGATCGAATCTCAATATCAGTGCGATGAAGTTGTGAGGGTTTGGGATCCATAGAAATTGAAGATCAGAATAAAAGACAACAACTTCAGTGTCAGCAGGACACAGGAATGGGATGTGGGGATCACTGGCTGTGCAGGTCAGCACTGCAGAGTTGCTCTGAGTTGGTGGTGCCAGTGGTGACTGAAGTGTAACAGAAGTAGTGGTGGGTGCTCTGGTCATCCTTGAGGTTCTCCCACAGAAGTGGGGGTACACTGGTGCAGCTTAGGGAGGATTCTGGAAGACACCAGAGAGGTTATGAAGACAACATGCCGTTTTAGCATCCCCATTACTGATCTTGGCTTCTGAGAACCAGGCCTTCAACTTCACAAGCGATAAATACCCATAATCACCGTGCAAAAGAAAAAATAGCCAAAGAACTAGTATAAAACTAAAGGTGTAGGGCTGTAAATCCTTTGATTGTATACTGTTCAGCTCCTTATTTCTGGGTGATCACAATAGCACAAAAGTCCTAATATCATAACAGGTCACAGCCAATTCTTAAAATGCTCACAAAGGGATTTCACCCATAAGTGGTCTGAGCTTTTCTGAGTGGTTCATTTGTTTTTTTCTGACTGTCCTTTTTCCAAGACTCATTGTTTGTGTTCATAAGACATGAAGGTGTTCTTAGGAAAAGTTTACTGCAGTTTGCTTTGGCATTGCTAGCTGTGGTACTGTGGCACTGGCTATCTGAGAGAGACTTTCTCTGTGCTGTAGAAAGACAATGAGTGTTTACAGTGAAAGCTGCTAAATTGCACAGTGAGACGTAATCTCTCAAAAGGTGGAAAAATCAGGCAGACACAGTACTGCTGTTTGCTTTCTGATGTATGTTGTATTTAAGAGAGCTCTTGCAAATAGCAGGAGCACTTGTGTCATGCTGTAACCTATCTAGCCTAATGTATTCAAATCAATTCTTGATATTTCTTCTGGAACAGTAACTTCTTGTAAAAGACACTGTTGGTTTTGCTATGAGAATAACCAAATGAAATGCCATGGTTTTTTTTTTATTTGCAGGATTTACAGATTAGATGTTCCAATGATCTTTTAAACGCTGATTAATTTTGGACAATTGCTTGCTAGGAATTTGCCAGAGAATTTAATTCTTTGGAAGCTGGGTGGAGGGGATGAAGGCTAAATGTTGACTTTTCCAAAAGATCATTTTCCCTAAAGATCAACTGCAGCTACCTATGCTCTAGAGCTGATATATATCATTTAAATAAAAAAGTGACCTGCAGAAAATGTGCAGGATTTGCAGGACTGATTTTATCAACTGTGGAAAAAGCAGTCTATAAGGTTTGCAGCCTTTTTTATTACAGAGAATGGTGATGGTACCAAAAAAAAAGTAACTAATATTTCTAGGAAGCAGGAACATGTTATGAACAGAGCATGGGATACAATAGGGTGGATGATAGTTTAGCCAAGCAGTTGCAGGTGGGAATATGCTGAGGGAAGAAGGAGCTGAAACTTTATGCCACTCCTCCTTGTGGTTGGTGTGTTGCTACCACAAGCTGACTACTGTCCTACTGCGATTAGTGGTTCTTAGTCTTTGCTGACCCACAACAACAGCTCAGCAACACTGAGCAAGTAACACGCTGTAGGTCACACCCTACGTTGTTCTATTTGTCAGATGGGACAGGAGCAGCAGTGGCATCAGCTGCACCAGAAAGTCCCATGAAGGTTTTTCATGAGTCGGGGACCGTTTTCCACTGCTTAGATGAATGCTTTGTCCCTCTGTGTTGGGGTGAATCTGGGATGAAGGAGACATTTGTATGTTACCCAGCAGAGAACTGGAGATCAAGGGTGAAGCTCAATGATCTGAGTAGGGCTTTAGAAAAGAGAGTGAAAATGAGGAGGGGGAGAATAAATTCACAATGATGCATGGGAATTTGAGGCCTATGTGGAGAAATGAAGCTGGAAAAAACCAGCTTTACTGCTCCTGAAGATCTTGAGAGCCATGCATGGTGACAGGGAGTCTGTAACGCCTCGCAGGCATTCACTTCCTCAGCCTCTGCCTTAGAAAAAAATGCAAACAATTGGGTACAAATGTTGGGAAAGTAACATGAAATTCTAAGATTAAAACGTTGGAGTGCTTCTGGCAGACTTTGGAGGAAGACCTTTAATTCTGTCCATATCACCTGGTCAGAGGGATAGGACACAGTGAAGTAGTGAGAGAGTCCTTTATGGCTGGAGCACTGACTATAAACAAATAAGGAATTGAGCACTACACTTAATGTTGTGGTAGACCCTCTGTGAGACAAGCACAGGATCTATTGTGCAAGGTGCCTTGAGGTTATACGCAGGATTATATGACTGTTATTAAGTCCAGTAACATACACTGCCTTTGCTGAGCAGGAAGAATATCTGTGGTATTTTTCAGTGCAGGCATTGCTGAGGCTCTTCATTCTGCAGTTTTTTGGGCAGATCCTCAGAATATGTACATCTCTGGACCTCAGTGTCAGAAAGGAGTTTTTCCTAGCAGATAATCTTCCTGCTGTATAGTCTGCAGCAGTCAGTGGGGAAGGAAACTCAACATCACGGCATGTTCTGTGCATTCACTGGAGCTAAACAGGAAGCCATTTCAATGGGAATTAGGTGGCTTTACACAAGCAGTGGATCTGGCCCCTCTCTAATGAAACCACCATATTAAAACCAGCAACAGGCCCTAGATCTTCATCAGCAGGGAAGAGGAATTATAATCAAGTCAGGTGCATTTCTCTCAGCAGGCTCCTTTGAGGATGCCCTCAGAGATTTAATGGAGGAAGGTGAAAAAGGGCTTGACAATGGAGACGGAGTGTAAAGGGACATGTATAATGGTCTCTGCCTGTGACACAGAAAGGCTATCCCTGGCCTAGAGGCTCTGTCTTTCCTTGCTTTTTTTTTTTTCTGTGACAGGTAGGAATCATTTGTGTGATTCACCATCATTCCCTCATTAATATCCCTTCAGAACTTCAAGGGGCTCTGGAGGGCGGCCCAGGCACTGCACTTCTGTGGAGGAGGGGGCTCAGACGCACTGCATGTCTGCCGGGCACGTTCCCATCCCTGGAGGGAACAGGCTGTTTCCTGATAAAGGCTGTGCTGGTGAGACCACGCCACGTCCATGAGCGTCGCTGGCGGGGCTGTGGGCGTGCAGCATGTTCTGGCAGATGGTGGGTGGGAATGGCTGCGAAAGGGAGGGAAGCCACTAATGAGAGGAAGGACAGCAGGTGGGGAGCTGGACAACATCCTTTGCTATGGCATGCCTGATAAGGTGGGTGTTTACTTCTGTGGGAAGGAACAGCTTTCCAAATAAAAGATTAACTGCTAAGTGATCTCATGGTAACAGCCCTGAGCCATTGCTAATTTAGCCACCCAGCGTAAAACCAGGCAGGGAGGAAAAAGGGATCTTATTCCAGTCCCAAACACCCCTGGCTGACGTCAGTGTGTGATCCTCGTGTCTCCACAGAGTTCAGTGCACTCACCCTGTTATCACTGTTTTGCATCTTCAAGAGGCTTAGGCTGGTCCACCTCGCTGGAGACTCTGACAAAGGGCTGGCAGGCCTGAAAGTACGGTGAATTTTTTCCCGGCTATGTAGCTGGTTTCAATAAAGTCATTGCCTCTCTTTGCAAATCTTGCTTCACTGGGTAGACATCCAGAGGAACAAAGGCTGAAGGAGAAGAAGGAGAAACTGTATTTTATTGTCAGCTGTGTATGGGACCTTCAAGCATCTCCACAGCATGAGAGCCCATCCTGTATTGCAGATGTTGACCAGCTAACTTCTCTCAAGAGACTGGGGCAGATGTTTGTTCTCCCCCTTGATCTGACACAAAGCAGGCTGAGTCCTACAGCTATTTAAATTGTGTTAACGTTAACCTACACACATGGCTAGATCCAGCGTGGCTGTCACCAACAGCATCAATGAAAGGTCCCTCTATATTCACAATCATGAGGCTCTTGCCTTCAAGGACTGTGTAAATCCTAGCTGTGAACACTGCTGGCCACCAGGTCCAATCTGTTACACGTCTCTCTTTGGAGTGTGTAGCAGCTCGGGAAACAACAGCAGCTTCTGGACCAGCTGTCCTAAGAAACCTTTCATGGAGAAGATTCTGGGAAGTCTCCCCATGGTTATTCCAGCTTCCATCTGAAGAGACACCAATATGGACTTTGGAAAAGAGGATACCATAATGTCAGCATCAACAGCGGGCAAATCTCAATGCAGCCAAGAGAACCAGTTGCAGACTCATCTGCTTTTTACAACAATTACACGTGAAGTTCTCTGCAGTTGCAGGAATAGCTGGTGATCTTCACCATCATTCCCTCTCTCTGCTGGTGGCATGGTGCACTCTGTGTCTTTTGTCCTTTAATTAGAGGTCTTGCAGTTTGTTAGAGGGTACTGGGAAATGTCTGTCCACAGTGCATGGTCAGAGGATGCTCCTAGAACAAAATTCCTCTCTGGGTTGTCTGCGTTTGGTAAGGAATGGCTATGGTGACTGAAACAACCCTGTCTTGTCTTGAGTTCCTTGTTCCTGAATTGTCAAAACCACCAATGCTTGGGAAGCTTGGCTGGCTTTCTCCTGCGGTCCTTTCTGCTTCTTGCTTCAGGCTGTGCTTGGTTTGGAAGACAGCCCTGGAAAACACAGGGCTCCTGGTTCAGGGAAGGGGATGGACCTTCTCTTTCCCACCTGAAGTCTGCCTATTCCTAAAACCCAATATTCCAGTCCTTCACTTGAATTTTGATGGACAAGATCTTATCAGCTGGGGAATTCCCTGGGGATTTTTTTTTCCCCAGCGTGAGCAGAGACTCAGTGCTCTCAATGAGCAGTGTGGTGAGCACTGGTTGTAAACCACAAGGGTTAAGTGGCATGTCAGATCATGGGTGGTGAGAAACTGCCGCATGTGTGTGGTCTCCCCGATTCACACTCAAGTGTTTTTCCAAAAAAAACCCCAACAAACCAACACAAAAAACTTTTTGTAAATCTTGAATGCCAGGTAAAAGCTTGACCTGCACCTTGTGTAAAATCACAATGGTGCTTGGTAGACAGTCCCTTTCACATCCCTGGGATTTTATGTATTCTGAATGCAAAATAAACTGGGGCCATCTGTGGGTTTTCTTAAGCTAAACATCCCACAAGTGTGAGAAAGTGCATTCTGACAATAGCCTAAACCAACAACAGAGCTTAAGGCAGAGAGAGGGAAAGCCTCTTAGGGGACAGTGACATCTACAGCCTTGTTTATATGATATAATCCGCTACTGCCTTAAGACTGGCCTGAGTTGAAAACTCTAGTCCAGATTTGGACTTTGCAGAATTTATAATGGATGTTACCATGACTTGGATCATAGACTCGCCCCTGAGGTCCAGCTAGAAGAGGAGCCACATTTTCTGCTGTGTTGCGCAAGCATATAGGAAGAGTCAGGCCTGTTCCAAAGACCTTGTAGTGAGTGTAGACGCACAGGAGAAGGGAAATCATCTTAGCCCCTGTATTTGCAAAGGGAACTGGGAAAGGCTAAGAGACTTGCCCAAAGTCATGCAGGAATTTTTTGGCACATAAGCAAAATGAACCCAGCCCTCTTATGTTCCAGTCTAACACTTTAAGCACAAAAACATCATTTTTCCAGAAGGAGCAGCTGTCAGATTAAAAAGCAAATTTGTTTTGTTTTGTTTTTATTCTCTTTTTCCCCTTTTCTTCCCATATTTGGTGTACAGGAAAGAACAAATTAGCTCATTTAAAAACAACTGGAATTTTCACCCCAACTTGAGCACATTTTTCCAGATTCAAAGCCATTTGCTCAATATTTTTGTTTCTTAATCTTATTTTCTATGAACATGAGACACTCTTCCTCCCAGAACTGCCTGTGCCTATGAGGGCCAAACCACCACTTGAAAGGCTATTCCTGAAGTATCTGGGGCACATCCAGAGCTGGGGAACACTGAAAAACTTGCAGACAACCTTGGCCTCTCACCCTTTATTGGCATATCAAGGCAATCTGCAGAAAACATGTTCCAGAAAAAAAGTTTAGATTGCAGATGGGTGATAGAGAGACCTTTGAATAACCTCAGCACTTTGGTGGCTTCAAGAAAATGGAAGCTGACTCCAAACCCATTTCTGGCGTGGGGTTTAGTTTGGCAAAAACAAAGTCTGATTGATGAGGTTTGGCCAAACTGAGCCTCCAGTTTTGTAGCCAATCTCTGCTTCAAGAGATCGTCATTTCTTGGGTGTGCTTCCACACATTTGAATTTCCTCACTGCTTGGAGCCTCCAGGAAAAACAGAAATAGCCAGCAGGTCCTTCTGTGAGCACGCAGAGTCAAAATACGAAGTCAGGAGCAGTACAGTCTTTTCTAGTTGTGTGCAGCCATGGTATCAGATCAATGAATGCTGCACTAAGCAAAGCACTTGCTCTTACTTCTTAGCACAGAAACTGACAGCAGTAAAAGTCATCTTTATTCTTTCACCATCCTTCATCCTGGACTTTCTAAGACACTCTTTCCTTTTGGGAGGTGTATAAGTGTCGGGCGGGATGGTGCTCACAGGGAAAAGCAACAACTGTGTTGTGACTTCCTTGGAGAAGGATGCTCTGGACCTGTTCACCAAGGACACACATCAGATCCCAGATCCATGCAGACAGGCTTCTGCAGTTTCAGTTTCTGGCCTATTCGCTCTGTGCCTCTGTGCTGGGATTGGTAACCAAGGCATCAGTTGTGCTGACAAGCTGTTGTCAATGTAGAAAACACATGGCTTTTTCTGGCCCACATGAAGGATGTGCTGGTTGTAACCCACATGAGTCATTGTGATACATTCTTCACCCCTCAGACTACTCGTGCTAAAATACTGAAATAGCTGGAATTGTAAAAATGGCTCTGAAAAGCCCCAGATCTGATGTGAGGAGTGTCTCTCCTGGAGTCAACATTGCCAAGGAGGGCTGTGAGAAGACTTTTCAGAGGTCTCTGTTGCAGCCAGGCAGGAGAGAGTGGAAGGATCAAAGTATCTTAGTTTTGCGGAGGCTTCCTGCAGGGTCCGTACTGTCCTGCTGGTGGGGCACAGAAGTATCTTTATGCCTTTAAAGCCTATGCAATCTCCAGCAATTCCTCTATTTTAGGGCCATTAACAGGTACTGATGATCTGCATCTTAACTTATCCTGGGGTTTTTTTGGTTTGTTTTTTTTTTTTTTTAATCTTGAGGTCCGTTCATCAGGGCCTTCAGTCCCATTAGAAAACTTCAGATTTCCTCTGTACTTGAAATGTGCATTTTTGCAGAATCCCACCTTGCTACTGAAGTTATAAGTTTGGGGTTTGCCTTTCTGTTGATAATTGCAAAGAAATGGACTCATGGAAATCTGTTGAGTACAAGGTTTCAGAACTGAGCATTCCTCTTCACTTTCAAGCACCATCAAATGCTTAACATTTCTATGAGAATGAACTTCCTGAACAATATCTTTCCTGGCAGTTCCTGACCCCATTCAAGGTCTTCCTCTGCTTATTTATCTGTTCTAAGTCTCCTGTGGTTTCTTTTCTGGACTTGGCTTCTCTCACAGCTAATCCAGGTTCTCCATGACAAATAACCCTGTCTACCACTTTTTTCCTTCTGACACGGCTCTCTGTGAAGTTTCTCCTTCCCTTCCTGCCATGTGTATGTTTCCTATAACCTGATGCCCCTTTCACTCCTTCCACTGCTCCAAACCCTTCTTCTGCAAGTAAGTAAAAAATCAGGCCCTTCTTGTTGTAATCACCTCCTTACCATGTTCATTGTCATCATTAAATTTAAATGCTCCTCATTGTTCCCAAACTGATGGATACTTCTTGGCTGAGGTTAATAAACACTGGCAAAGAAGCATTCACAGCACAGCAGTAACAATTTGGTAGTAACTTCACAAAGACAACCAGAATCCATGAGCATGGACTGGTTTCCTGGAGGAGTGTAGCCCAGCATGAGGACTATCCCATGTGCATGTGCAGGAGGCTGTACACTGAGCCAACCTGTGCTCCAGCCATAGCTAGGTGCTTTAGGCATTTGGAGAATTTGATTTTGGATTCTCCCTGCCCTGTGCTGGGTGACTGGATCTCCTACTCCAGTCAGTTCCCTCACAGCATGCTCACTTCAGCCCTGTCCTCCCAGCTTCTGCCTTACCTCCGCAACCCTTCCCTTGTCTGCTAGTTGATCATTGCCCACCTCACTCCCTGCCTCTCTCTGGAGGATCACTGCTCACTGTGAAGTGGGAACCTCTTTCTCCCCCATTCATGGCTATTCTTTAACTGCTTAGATTCTCCACAAGAGCAGGCCTGTTTTCACCTTTGGTTTTGAACACTACCTGAAAAAATGAGATTTTTTTTCATTGTTTGCACATAAGCCTTATAATAAACATGCAAGTTAGGACTGAAAATCATGTAAAAAAAAAATCACATTAATAAAAAAAAAGGATCAGTGGATTCCCAAATTCCAAGGAGATAAGCAGATGCTGATTTAAACAGAGACAATACCCTGTGTTAGCTGCAGCCCTGAAAGCAGCAGCCCAGGTCCAAGCACAGACTTCACAGGTGTCTGCTTCTTTTGTCAGACTCTGTTCTTTCCCTCTGCCTAAGTTTTAAAGCTTTCAGAAGAGCATTGTTTGAGGTTTTCCTCTTGCCAACCCATCTGCAGCCAGAAAGTCAGTGGGAGACAGAGAGACCCATAAAAGGTAATAGCTAAATAAGTAACATGCAGAAATTCCTCACACTCACCTCTGTATTAGCAAGGGAAGATGCAGCTGACATGGATTAGCTGAGCATGAGTTTAGAGAGAGGCTGGATGCAAAGGCCTCTAGACTTCTTTTAACCCTAAAAGCTTTGGAGGTAATTAACAAAAAGCAAAACTAATTCAGCTGATCTATCCCTTTGTGTTTTCTCTACTCTTTCAAGTGAGGACCTGTTGCTGTTGGTTTTTTCTGCTCCCAGGGGAAAATTTCTAAATGATAACTAGTAATACTGTGAAGATCTTGTTGCCTCTTGGGCTCTTGTAATAGCCTTACTGGACTTCCCTCTACAACATTATGTCACTCATTGCAGTGTGCAGGAAACAGAAAAAAAAAAAGATACCTTTATTTCTGTGTAATCTCTGCCTTTGGGCTAGGTGAAACTGAAGTCACATGAACCTGCAGAGCAAAAGAAAGTGAGAGGGTGGAAAACACCACCCTGCTCTCTTCCCTCTTGCAGCAGAGGGAGAAAAAGTTTTGTTTCCATGTGGAAGATTTTTCAGATGTTTCTTTCTCGGGAGTGAATTGGGGCTTAGGAAAAGCTTAGTTCACTTCCCCAGATCAGCTGCAATTCTCTAGTGCAACTTTGTCCACTTGAGCCTGGGGTAACTTGGCTCTTCCCTCTTCTCTCGTGTGCATAGTTCAGGCCCTGTCCTCTCTAGGTAGAATGGGATAATTTAAGTTATTAAATTCATGCACTCCAAGATCCAGCAAATTCCTCTGTCTTCTCCAATTGCTGTACATCTTCCAGAACCAAGTGCTGCTTTAACCCTTCCTACCCTTCCTAGCAGCTTGGGCTGCACCTGCTAGAAGCAGAGACCTTGAGTCCCTAAAATCCCTCTCCATATACAGACAGCTCTGTGTGAATGGTTATCTTTTTTGCAGGCAATGGATGAAGAATAAAATGTTCTCTCTGCTCTGCTGAATGTAGGAGTCTTTCTGTCATCTTGCCAAACCTGGAGAAAAAAACCCTAAGTTCTGCAACTCAAGGGGACAGATTATGTCTAGTTGGAAATTTTTTATTCCCTGGGGCAAATTATCTCTTCGTTCTCATTTCACCCTGCTTTAAAATGGAAATAACACACCTTATCCATGTAGAATGGAGAGGTATGATTCCACAGCAGAGAAGAAGAGTTTGTGCCTGCCAACTGTATAAATATGTAGATTCAAAACTATTCCTGGGTAATCTAAGGAACCTTTTTGAGAATATATGACTGGACAGATCATGGACTAGTCAAACTTGTCAAGATTCTGTTTTTGGAAAGGGGGCATCCTCTTTAGCAGCCACCCAAGCTGTAGGCTTATGAAGTGTCTGAAATAGCCAATGATTCAGCTGTCCTAGTGAGGACACTGCATCTGTGACATTCACAGGGAGTTGAAACTGCCTAGTCTTTCACATTGAGAAACCTCCCAGGGTCCCAGCTGGCCCACACAGAAGAAAAGCAGACAGCTTTTACAGTCTAAAACTCTAGACTTTACATTTTGCATGCTCTAGAAAAAGTAAAAGGAGCTGCAGCCCCATGCTGCGGCGTACATAACATGTATGATGGGCTGGAAAAAAAATTCTTTTCTACAGATAGTGTTATACAGGGAGGTTTATCCCTTCCCTTGAATCATCCAATCACTCCTAAAGCAAAGCTATTGAGAGAGATGGGCTGTCAGAATTTCCTGATGTAGCAATTTCTATGTCTGTCTTGGAGTGGAGGAACCTGAAGCATCAAAGTGTCCATCTTAATAAATTCCAGGAGGGTTTAGAGCATAAGCTGAATTCTGAAAAGCAATGGCATGATCAGCAAGCATAATAATTCCCCCACACATGCAGATTGCTCTCTGATTACATGACTAAATAACATAAATTAAAACCATCTTTTTCCAATACATCTAGTCATATTGGTTCTTTCAGTCTATGAAGGGTGATCACCCATTAGTCCAGCCAAACTGCAGCTCAGAAGAATTGCTTTTGGCCTTGTTTGCTCTTTCTATGTGTTGATAAATGGATCAGTGTCACTGTGGTTAGTTATATTCCCCAATCTTGTCCTATTAAAACTGTGGTAAGTTTGAGCTGATGTCTACTAACAGGGACTGGAAACAGCAATAAAATGAAAGCTACCTCATCACTGACCTACACTTGCGTTAAGCAAGCAGTGTTACTTTGTGGTGTAGCATTGCTGAAGGTTAGGATTTACACTGCACTTCTTGCTTCTTCCCTCATTCAAATCTGGAGTTTGGTGTCTATCAGCAAGGATACCTCCTTGACCATTCTCGTGGGACATCTTAGCCCACTGGAGGGGAGGATTTCTGGGGAAAGTGGCATTCTTGCTAGCAGACCTACAAAGGATATGAAGGATTGAACCAGACTCTCTGTGAAAATATGAGCTGTGATACATGTGTTTTGTGGAGAAACAGACTGACTTGAGCCTATTAGCTGGCTACTTTTCATTTGTGTAGGTAGTGGGACTAGCCCCACAGCTACGATAAAACTATCATTAATGAAATAAGCAAGGAGAGTTTTGTAGGGAGAGGTGACATCCTTGGTTAGAACAACTGATAAGAAGCAAAGACAAGGCATTTCTTGGGCCTGAAACTGAAGAAGCAACATTCCAGCTAATAAAGATGGGGGAAACTTGCTTTGCAGCTTGAACTGAAGTGTGTTAATCGGCTTGATATTTGTTGAGAAAAAGGTATTTGGTACCTATGGAAATGAAAGGCATGTTAACAAAAGTTGTAAGTTCAATAATTTCTGTGTCACAGAGACAGATGGCAAGTCCTTCGGTTACAGTGTAGGGAAAATTGTGACATAAACCCAGCATCTCTATTGTGCTATGATTTTTAGGATGAAGTAGGGTTAGGAATTTGACATCCAAAGCTCATCTTTTGAAGATGTTTTGTGGAACGCCTTTGAAGATCAAGACTAAGAAGTCAGAGAGTGGTTATATTGTGAGAAACGTTCTCCCACCGGCTGTTTCTGTCTTTTGCAGAGTGTCTGCGTGAAAATGTTGTGGTGCACAGTGGTTGATGGGTTTCACCCACATACTTTCCATAAGGGCATTTGGTGCTTTGGATAGAACAGATCACGTTCTGGAATGAGTACATGCAGGATGCAAAGCTTTGATGGTTTCTTTTGGATGGGAATGGGACTCTTATTCTATGGGGTATGTACATGTGTCAGCAAGTTTTAAATCTATTGCTTTGGCATGGCCCCACTCTGCTTGGGATATGTTTGCCATGAGAAATTTTGCTTCTAATAAAGTATTTGGTGAGGCAAGGGCAATTTGGAAAGTTCAAAGGGAAACTATGAGGACAATTTCTCTCAAATGATCATCTGCTCGCAAAGGCTGTAGTTTCAGGATGTTCTGGACAGGTTCCAATCTAGCGTGAAATGTGATAGCTAAGTGTGCTGTTAATAGGGTTTTTCTTTTAATATTTTAATGCATTTTACATATGTTCTTCAGGAGGATCATTTACATCTGTGATCTCTGTCTGGAGGAGTAGCCTTGTTTGCTGAATGTTTTGGGGCTGGTACTGGGGTTATCAAGGATATTCTCTTCACTGCCAATCTGATAGTGTCTGCAGGTTTGGCTGCATATTACACATTTCAGGGAGTGATTTGGATGGCTGCTATGTTTCTGGAGCAAGGTGTGCTGGTCCTTGTTTTTTTCTATCTATAGGGTTATTTGTAGGCTGCCATTTTCAAGGTGGGCTTGGTGTCTGAGAAGTATCCAGAGACAACTAAATGACCTATGAACGGGTGTTGGGAACACCAGAAATGCAGCCCAGACAGAAGGGTATTATTGAACATTTGCAAACCACAATTCTCCTGAGAGCACAGGTCAAGGCCCATGATACCAGCTTTGCCCCACATGTAACAAAAAACGCTCTCCTCAGAAAGGTTTCAGTCACCAGTTTCTCTGTCCACAAGGCTGCACTTGTGCAACAACAAAAAAAAGAGGCCTTCAAATTAATTCGTTAAACAGTCATGAACAAAAACTTAGTAGTAAATCAGTCCTGGTAAGAAAGCCACCTTGTGTTGAATGCACCTGTCATGGTCTACAGACCTGCCATACACAGTCAGCCAAATCACTCCCTCTGGTAAGGAATGGTCCCAAGGCATATCATAAATATCACTCAGGTAAAGGCTATGTGGAAAATGCAGCTGTGGACAGCTCCAGGGAGGCTGGATCAATAGCACAGCTGCTCAAAAAGGGTGGAGAAGAGGGAAAAGCTAGCAAATATCTGCCTTCAATTTAGTTTCTGTCTGATGTTTTGAATTTATGCTTGTCAAAACGGTCTGACTGCCTCTGGGCAATAGCTCCCAATGTTGCATTTTCATGCAATATGTGGTTAGGAAGTCGTAGTAATCGCAGTACTAAATGCCCAGCACTTCACCCGCAGGGAAAGTAAGCAAATGCATTGATGTGAGAGTTGTATGAAACTGACAGACAAGGCAGAAACTGCAAACCACTGTTCTGAAACTTCTGTTCTGCTTTGTAGGCACTGAAATGATCCATTGTGCTAAACAATAGGTTAGTTTTCTTTTGTCTTCTTAAAGAAAACACTTAGAAGTGCAACAGGTTCTGCCAGGACCATGAGTCTGGATCTAAACCTTTCTTAAATGAGCTCAAATCAGTTCCAGAAGTTTACTCTCAAAAGATAACTGGTGTGAAATGACAGTATCATACCTGAAAATTGAAGAAAACCCATTTGAGTGGATTTAACAACTTCATGGTGACTTTCATTTCTTTTCTCTTGATGGCTGTACTCATGGACAACTCAAATCTGGAACATGGTGACTGGTACCAGTCAATAGCAACAAAGATCCCTCATTTTAATTTCTCTCTCATATTATTCTTCTACAAGTGGTTCTAGAGCTTAGACCTGGCACTGGAATCCAGAGGACATTTGTACCAAATAAAATTATTCCTAACTGATTTTTTTTCCCCCTACTGAAAGTGAAGTTGGATTACTCCTTTTTTTTTTTGGTGGCTGTGGTGCTGGGAGCAAAATGTATTTCCATAAAGAGCACTAAAATTGGAATACCCATATGGGTGAGCTCGGTTGGAGCTGAAATCTGTGAGTATTTCTTTGTGAATGAGATTAAAAACAACACTCTGGATTAATATCCTGCACTGAAAAATCTTGTCCTGTTTTATTAACTCTGAAAGAGCAATAAGGAAGCAATTGAAAGCACCTATTGCATTTGTATTGGCTTTTCACAAAATGGGTTTTCTTTTGCATATCTTACCTGTTCTAGAGGTTTAAACTATGATACTTGATGTGGTACATTTAATTCCTGATTTACAGGTCAGGTTCCTTTTCTGGCTATTGCTCTGTCTATTTTAGTTTATAAACATAGAAGTTTTTCTTCTCTGTCTCAAAACAATGCATTCCATAGAGAATAAAGCTCTGACAGCCTCAAACATTCAAAAAATGTGCAGCATCACCCCCAAATCATGACTTCGACTGAAATTCATAACATCTTAATATTAAAGATAATGATAATGAAGATTTTTTTTTCAGTATATAATCTGAGTTTTGAATCATTAAGTTGCCCTGAGGCCACACACTTGCAAGAGTTTCTCTGTGACTATAAGAACTAGGGGCTCTTTTACTTGTGTTTCTCTCTCAATTGATTGTTTCCAGGAAATAACTCTTTTTTTTTTTTTTAAACAAGGACTCAATATCGCAAATAGTCATGCAGGAATGACAGCAATTTATAACACTGACTTTGCATTCAATATATGCATCCCTCACTCTTATCAGAGTGAGTGATATTTTTGAGAGTTCTAGTTTGGCATTTTCCCTTTGTGTCTTCAGAAAGCCAGCATGTGAAACCTCTTTCTGAACAGGGTAACACCACATACTCCCTGACCTTAACAATCAAAGTGGTTGTTTGTTTTTTTCTTAAGGAAATGTGCAAATTCTTTTCTTTATTGCAAATTACATCTAGGGCCTAATACAGCTGGCAGAATTTATCTGAAAGTCCCTCTATGTAATAAGCTTGAGGAGGGTCAACTTCAATATACACCATCATTGAAAGGACATTGTCGTCTATAAAAAGCTACAGAAGTAACTTGTGCTACCTTGCAGGAAAAAAGAAATTACAGCATGGTGACATGGCTACAAGGGTGGCTATTTCTGGTATTCTTCTCCAGACGGCAGAGATTATTCTTCCCTTGGTCTCTGAGCTTCTCCTTCACATTCTCTGCCTTTTCCTGCTGGACTTAGACTTTCCTGCCTCTCCTCCCTCCAGCCTACCCTGCCCATCGCTTCTTCTGCCATAGGTGGGAAATGACGTATTCAACTGCAAGGTTGGATTCCTCTCCATCTGAACTGGCTCAAACAAATGCAACATGAGTGTGAAAAACGTTTATCCACAGGCTGAGGTAACTTGCAAGAATAAAGCTACTACAGTCAATTCATAATAGAGTAATTTTCAGCCATAGCTCTTTTGCCGCTTCTCATCTTAAGGGCAATAAATCAAAATAGAGACTTGAATCTAGGAAGCTTTCTCCTTGCCAGAAAGACATGGGAAACCTAAGAAAGTGTGGTCTGTACACTCACACCTTGCTGGTCTCTCTCACACCAAGATGCTGGAAGCTGTTTCCTGGATGTGATGTACAGACAGATCACAGGAAAGGAATAAATGTGGCATCTTGTCGTTACAGACTCCAGAAGAGAAGGAGCAGGAACTGCCTTAAACCTCAGTACTGGAGATTCCTACAAAGATGTAAAAAGATCATGAAAAATAAGGCTTGGAGGGACTAGCTATCTAATCCACCACAGTGCCCTTGGTAAATCGTGATGCCTCAGGAAATTAATGTTAGACATATGGCTGTGAGGACATTCAAAAAGTGAATTTCCTCTAAGTGCAAGAGAAGGTATTCACATTCACTGTTTTATTTTCGTTCAGTGCAGAGGTGAGTGGGGAGTTTGCAGACAGACCCACTTGTGTCCTGAAGTTCTCAGAAGGTGGAGAAAGACCCCTCCCACCTGAGCAAGAAAATGAGACTTTGCATCTCCATGAGAAACAATCTCTAACCTGGTGGCTCCATCGTTTATCCTCTCACACAAAAGTGGGGGTCCACCATGGGAAGGCAGAAATAGTGAAGGTGATTTCTCTGCCATCTGGTGTGGACAGAAAAGTACTAGTTCTTGGGCAGGACTGTTAGATGAATGACCGTTCCAACTGCAGGGGTTGAAAGAGCAGAAGGAAATGGCAGGGTTAAACCTGGCAGATGGCTTAGAAAAAGCAGTGACGGGTTACACCTGCAAGAAGGGGGCTGTAGCAGGAGCATCCACTCCACATAGGGCATGGCACTGCTGCAGTTGGTAGCAGGCAGTGCAGAAGTCTCACACAGCTCATTTGGGAGGAGATAATAAAGTACCATGCCATTCCCAAAGGTAAAACAGAAGGAAAGGTCTGTGGGACTCCAGATGTAAAGTCTCACCTTGCTAGTCCTAGCACTAAGAATCTGTTTTAGAGTGGACATCAGTAAACTTCAAATTGTCCTAGGAGGAGTTTTCCTCTGTTTTGTTAGAAATTTTAGTTAATCCAATGTCCATTATTGTTTTCACATGACTCTAGATTATATGCAGATCCTTCTTCTTCTTTATGTAATTACATGTAATCTCCTTGGGACAAAATGTTATATGTAATTCATTAATATTACATACAGATTATATTCTTTATAGTACTATTATTCCCTTGCTGGTACACAGGCATAAACTAAGACAGCAAGATGTACCTAGACAAGATCATCACTGTCCTAAATGCTTGGTACTGGCATCAGCCCCTGACTGACCCACTTTTCAAACTTTTCTCTTTATGCCCCAAAAGCCTCTGCTGAAATCTGCTTTTCATTCCTTCTTAGGGAGGGAGATTTAAGCCCAGTGATAAGAACTCTTGATTTTTCTCAAGCTCCCTCAAGCAAATGGTTTCATTAACCATGTTGTGTGCTTTATGCTCCTGGGTTTCATTTTTGTGAATAATTTTCTGTAAACTGGAGACCCAGGGACAAGCAAGATCTTTGTTGGAGAAGAAGCATCGTTGATCCTATGACTAGCTTATGTGTACCTGAAGAATGTGTCAAATAAAGGTTACTTTTCTGTCCCAAATTTCACACAGATCAGATGATAGATAATAAAACAAGGGGGAAAGAAAAGGAACTCTTCTCTTTTTGAAGAGTCAGAGGAAATAATACTGAGAAAGTATTTTGGATCTTTTTGCTGATGTGTCATTTTTTTATTTCTTGCTGGGGCCAGTACCTGCACAGGTAGCTAACTCTGTGTGCTGCTCTTCCGCACACATCTCTCTCTAGCTCCCTCTCATTTCATAGTAATCCCATTTCTTCACCCTCTATTTGACTGTCCTCTTAAATGGATGGAAGCTAAAAGACTGCAGGGGATACATCTATGTTACAAAAATGACCGTTATAATTAGTATTGTATTCACTTTCTGATAGTCTCAGCAGAGAGACCAATTGTAGGAAGACATTGTCTTTGAAAAATGGCTTCTCCGGGTTAAATTAGAGGTGTGTTATAAGGCAGCATTATGGAGGCTTTCCAGATTTCTGTTACATCAGAAGAGTAAAGGCTTTGAGGAGTTCAGCAACATGTAATAATGTTATTTGGCCAAGCATGGAAAAAGTCACAAATGCTACATTCAAAGCAGCTATGAGAAACTGCCCTGTCAGCTACATTTGCGCTAAATATATAGGGTGCTCGTGTGGTACACAAATATACCGTATGTCTCTCCATTCTACAGAAAATACTTGGATGAACCCCAGCCCCCAAATTAACTGCTCAGCACCAGAGACCATTATCAACTCCAGGTGCATGAGATCTTTCTGCCCTTTTACCTTCAAACCGCTCTGTCTCCTTGTTCTTTCCTGGCACTTGTTTGTTTCTAAACCAGCAACCAAGAGATTAGAAACAAATGGTATGCAAAAGGTGACCTTTGGAAGAATCCGTTTCTCTTCTGACAAGGCATCTACCCTCCAATGTGTTTATAGACTGTATTGTCAGTCTCTAGCATAGAAGTTGACAGCAGTGGTGGGGAGCATTCCTTGGAATCATGCACTTTGCAACAGCAAATACCTCATGCCTGAACCAAACCCAAAATAATAAATCCTAAACCCATCTCTTGTACTTTTATTCCTGCAACCTGATGACTAGGAAGGAGAAGCAGTAGCTTGGGAGAGAGCAGCCTGGCTGGGACCGCAGCATCCTATAACAGTGGGTTTGCTGCAGCCTCTGAACTCAAATTCAGTAGGGGATGAGTTTTTAAGGTCAGTGCCGCTGAAGCTGTGAAGGGAACACTATCAACTCTTTCTTGTACAATCTCTGGGTAATTAGAGATCAGCCAGCTAATCTGTGTGAGCATGAGGTTCATGCATTGCTCAGCTCTTTTTAGTAAAGAAAATATCTTGATTCTACTTGTAATATTTTGTAAGCTGTGGTGATCCATTACCTCTTCAGCTCAGCTGATGGCTTTGACCACCTCAGTTCCAGAAAGAACTGCAGAAAAATATCAAGCTAATTTTGTTTAATCTTTTTGCAAAGAAATTCACTCCTCTGTGATGTCTCTGCTCCTCCTCCCTGAGCCAGCCAGAAAGCACTTTGTAGTGGTCATAAATACAGTGTATTGCTTTTAGGGGCAAAGTTGCTCCTCCTCATTCTCTGTTGAGCATGATGGAAATCAGATAAATCAACCCCTAACGCTTGTTTAATCTTTCCTCCCCACTGTCCAGATAGATGCAAAGATGAGTGAGAGAATGACTTTTTAATGCTCAAGATTTATTGGTCCTACAAAGTCAGGAGACACGTTGAAATTCCGAAGAAACACCTGCTCATGCAGTAAGTTTTGATAAAGTACACCTTAAAGGCACAGTGTTTTATTTTACCAATAATCCCTTTTCAAGCAGTATCAAAGAATGAAAAGGTGTATTTCATAATTATTTGTTGCCAAAAAGTGGAAAAAACAGAGGCATTTGATCTTCATGGTTTTTTTTCTGTGGTTGTTGGAATGAAGAGGTCTTCAAGCTGATTATGAACAAAATACTTCTGTGTTCATGCTCTGGAAGGGCAAAATACTAAAACAACTGCATCCCTCCTCAGCCAGCTTTTATGCTGAGGGAACTGAGTAGCAGGCATTTGGGAATGTTCTGAGATTTTTCAACCAGAAAGAAGAACAGTTGACTGTCAGAAAACACAGCTGGTTTGCTTGGGCTTTTGAAATGTGTTTACTGACCAAGAAGAACAGATACATTGGGTAAAATCTTTAGAGCATGTAACTCAGGGTAGTACTGTTGGCTTGAATGGAACTGGTCCCTGTACTAAATTGGAATTGGTTCTTTAGGGTGTAAAAATCCATACAGAGCCTTCAACATCCACTTCTAATTTAGCCCACATCGTAATGACATAAAGTTACCACTTGATGGCTCTTCATTAGTTTAGATGGATGAAACAAGTTAATGGACCCGGACCAGTCTCTCACAGGGGATGCAGAGCTGCAGACTCACCGGAAGCGAAAGAACTGTGAAGCTGTGAGAACAGAGCCACTCAAAAGACATATTTCTCTCCTTCCTCACTGGACCAGAACACCATGATGCAATCTGCCACTGCTTTCACTGCTCAATCTGTGGATTTCCCTTTCTGGAGCTGTCTGCCCCAAATCTTTCGGTATTAAAACCAGATGCAAACAAAACCAGCAACAACAACAGAAGTTTGATAGCTTCTTTGACATTTGTACACCAAATTCCAGAGGTGGGGGAGGAGCAAGAAGGGAAAAAAGAACACTGGAAATAAATAACCCTATGAAGAAATTACAACATCAAAATGCAATTCCCTTGTTCATGTTTTTCTTAGAAAGCAGTTCAGTTCCATCTGGCTGTGGGCCTGCAGCCAACGCTTGCTTCAGAAGAACCAAGACATTCAAATAAAAATAAATAAATAAATAAAGGAATAATGTACCAAGTGGCTCCTGCACCCATCTCTAGAGCAGAGACAAGGCAAGGCTGTCAAAGCTGATATTGTTCCAAGCCAGCTTTGCACCCCCATGCAAACATTAATCTTGCTTAGGCTGACAGGGTTTCAAATAGAGCCATGTTACGCATGCATTCAAGAGAGATGAAGGCAAAAGGAGAGGATCAGTCAGATGACACAGAACAACTAAAGTTTTGTTCTCAGCGATGGGTCACTGGAGCAGCATAGATGGGGAGATATATGCTTGTTGTGGCAATGATTATTTATTTATTTTTGTCACTAACCAGCTCTAAACAATGGTGTGCTATTCAGTTGCAGGCTGGGAAACTGCAAAGAGCCCTTGAAAAAAGTGTTTTGTCATTTGCAAAATCTCCAAATATTATTTTCTCTTTAAAAGAAGAACAAGAAAAAATGGAAAAGAAAAGGAGGTGTTCATTTATTTCTAGCAGCTATTGCAATGTTCCAAGTTGCTGAAGAAACACAAAGCTCATGCAGAGCCAGCCACTGCTTCTGCATCCTAGAAATGCACTCTGGCTACGGCTGTCAACAATGACTAGGGATTTTAATTGTCTCTGGTTGATGGATTCTGACATGAAACTCCTTAAAATTTCTTGCTACACATGCTGTGCTGAGATGCAGGGTTTTTCTTTATGCTGGGAGGGAGAAAACCCAAAGCACAAGCCATTGGAGCCACCTTTCCAACAGAGCTTGGAGTTTTGTCCTGAAGCTCTCTGAGCAAGGAAGTAAATTGAAAACTGTCTCCTCATTCCCATTTCAGTCAGGCTTAATGGGAACTCTCTCTGTTGTGAATGTAAGACCATGGTCAAAGCAAAAGCTGACACACAGCTTAGCGGGGAAAGAGGTCCTAGTGGGCTCTAACTCCTAGCAATAGTTCTGAGGATATCCAAGTGGTAATATGCTGTTTCTTAGTATGACACACTAATGATGCGATAGTGAAGTACTCCTTCTACTGAAGAGTTTCCCACCTCCCTTCTTGAGTCCTCCCAGAAGTTGGCAGACAAACAGTTGGAGAAAATGGCAGAGAAGAGAGCCAGAAGAGGCAAGGGAGATATTTCATATAGCACTCCTGCTGGCTGATGCACAAAAGCGGTCTGGTGTCAAGAAAGAAATCCATCCCATTCTTGCCTACAAGAAGTCAGGATTAGAGGCTGATTTTCATCTTGCGTTGGGAGATCAGGGAAGAGCGTGAAGTGGGAAATGAGAAAGAACAGATCTGATATGACATTACTAAGTTATCTGTCCTTAATCTTTGGCCCAATTGTTTGGACAGCAAATCTGGCTTCTTGCAAGTAGAGCCTCTAGGCAAATGCAATCCAAAGTTAGCCCATTCGCTTCAAAGACTTCGGGAAACAAAGGGAAATCAGAGCAATATAGGATTATGTCACAGATTTTAAACAATCTATAAAGACAAGCAGAGAAGGTTATATGGCTAGATGCATGTTTTCATGTACCCCATGGAATTTAACTTAATGTCTAAGAGCCAAGGTGAATTGAAAATTTGAGCATTGTCTCTTTTGCTTCAGTGGATGAAAAACAACCTTATTTAACATCTTCCTCTTAACACTCGCAATGTGATATGTCAGCATTGGCTAATTAAGGGATTTGTGAGTGCGTGCTTCACCAGTTTTATTTTTTAGGGTCAGCTGAGTGAGAGGAGATTTAGCACCACCCCAGCTCTCACTGCCAAACCCATAAAATATCTCCATCAACCCCTGCTAGATCTGTCATCGATAAAGATAGTTTAAGGAGCCATCCTGAGCGCAGCCAGATAAGTACAGAATCGGCCAATGATAAGAAGAAAGGGCAGGATCCCAAACTGTCACTAGTTATCAGAGTGGCAAGACCAAGTAAGGCACCAGCTTCCCAGCTGCCAAGTACCAATGACGTCAGGATGGCCTTGTGCCTTGGACCATGTCCCTGCTGACAGCAAACCTTTCCTGTACTTGTTGGGGAAGAAAGGGGGAAGACTACAGCCACTCTGGCACAGACGGAGGATGAGCTCTCGAAGCAGCTGAGCTCTGACCTTCCCTCCTCCAAGAAAACTGTTTTGTTTGTTTTTTGAAGGGGACAAAAAAAAATGCGGAGCTTTTTTTATGGGAAAAAAATAAGTCTTGAAGTTGGGATTTCTGACAGATTTCCAACAAGATAAAAACATGACAAATTTTCACCATCTCTAGATGCAGCCTATGGTGAATATTCCTCAGGGGTGATGGGGAAGGGAGTGAGAAGGGAGAGTGAGAGAGAACCCGTTATTTCCATCTGAAAATAATTTTAAGGGGAATATTTATCCCACTGGGTAGAACAACTCTTAACTAATGTGCCTGGCCAGTGAGGTACTATGAACAGGGAAAGCAGATCCCTCCACTCTGGGAAGGAAAACACAGCCTGAAAAGGTTGAAAAGTGCTTCTATAAGCAACCCACTAACTGTGATGTATGTATTTTCTCTGGGGAAAGCACACTGCATGTTTTGATTTGGGCAGATTCTTGATTTCTTCCCCCAAAGCAAAGAGGCAGCCAGGACGTATGAGGAAAGAAACTGAATGGCTTGGAAGCTGCCTACAGCCTGGGCATTGAAAAATCTTTGCTTTATAACACTGTAATTTAACCTTGCTGAGAATTAGTCATTTTTGGTGAGAGTTACGTTAAAGCCTGCATGGAAAAAACATGAGAAAACTTGAGAAAAATGAGAGATATGGGCTAAGACCAATATCATCTTGATTGCTACAGAAACAATCCTTCATGGACTGTGTCAGGAAAGAGGCAGGCAACCCTCATCATCAGGTTCCCTTTCTAAATTTTTTGCTTGCTTCTCCAATCAGGCTTAGAAGGGAAGCAGGACTGAGATGTCAGGTGGGTTGCCTATGATCCGTTTCACTTCAGTGTTGCTTGTCCCTTTTTCTGTGGTGTTATGGCACTGTATGCTCTGTGGCCAGGCACCAGCTATGTCGATATAGCGCTGAGCACAAGAAGTTGAGATCTAGGACCGGTAGATGTTACTACAGTGAAAACTATGTAGAAGCAGAGTAAAATGGCATTTGCTATGACTTAGAATTTCCTAAGTGTTTCCAGAATTAAAGTGCTCCCTTTCCACTTAATGTAACGCTTGGATTTCCCCAAGAGCTTCTTTGTACACAGTGTTTTTCTCCAGGAGCTCCAGTGACTTGATAGATTTTGCCCTGTCCTTTGCTGCTCACTGATGTGCCCACCTTGGGACATCTCAGACTCCTTCCTCACCTTGGTGGAAGATGCAGATATAAGCGAGCATGGGCAGAGAATTCTGGAGGAACTGTTGGAGAGAGAGGGTGAAGGTGGTTTGGGGCTCTTCTCCAGGGTGAAGCATTTGCTCCATGAAGGGCAGGGCCATGTCAGAGAGCTGAGAGTAGAGTCAGCTCCATTGGAGCACAGACAAAGCTTCCTGTCCACTTGCTTCTAAATCCCTAGATCCCAGAGAAACAGGCAACACTTATTTATTAAAAAAAGGTCCCGGTTTATCTTACCTTGCCTCTCGTCATTACACATAAATTGCAATGACTCTTTGACTTTAACAGAGAAATAACTCATATTTTTTCATGTACAGACCTTCAGCTCCTGATGAAACATTTCTGCAGCAGACAGGAAAGTCCATGGAGCAGTTAGAACTGATAACATTCATTTGGATGGAGGCTGTGGAGTTTGCAAGTGAGCACAAGTATTTCCCCAGGTCATGCAAGAAAAATTCCTTCCACCCAAGATAGCAGATTGCTCTATTCATGCCTTGGATCAGCCGCAAGCCAACCAGAGCTCATATACCTGCCTTCTCAGGAGGTTATATTGCTTCTGGTCTAAAGCCAATCCATGGCTCCTACTCAAAGCTCAGCCAAAATGATCTTGTGTCTGTCTGCAAAGTACCACGTAGCCATACCCACGATAACAGGCTTTGGAAAATAAAACCTGAGCACTGATCTGCAATGCTTTGAAGAAATGGCTTTGAATGCCAGGACCACTCTTGCTTAACAGATTTCAGCCTAATCTGATTTATTTATAGTTTAACCTGCCATGTGCCTGCAAACCAGCTGGAAGCACAGCCGGCTAATTACTGGGCCGTGCCAGCATAGGCTGCCTTTGATTGCTTGAGACAAGATGCCTGTAAGATGGACAAGATTTAAGGCACACAGTTATTGTCTATGACCCTCTTTTAGATCCTAATGAGCTCTGAGAGTCTGAGATGTTCTGTTGGAGAGGCAGCAGGGATCTGGCTGCATCAGGGCAAGGGCTGCATCTGGAAGTTATTTCATCTTGGGCTTTCCCTGTCTTTTTCCCCATTCTCTCTCTCGTACATCTGTGAGGCAGAATGTGTTTAAAGCACAATCCTGATAATCCCTCTAGATCTTCTTCTCCCCTATTTGCATCTTTCAGGGGGCATCTGTGCTAACGTTTCCCACTTTTGCTCTAGTCAAATGAGACATCACTGGTTTCCTCAAAGGCTGCGTGAAATAGTGGAGATTTTTCCTTACTCTGAACATGTCCACTAGATGAAATTCCCCTTTGTAAAAAAGACTGTTAGCTCCAGAAAGCAAGCTATTCGTTAGCAGGAACAAAGTGTATTGAGGATTACCCTAGCCCCATCTTTCATGCTTAGTTTAGAAGTGAAATTGCAAAATGAAATCACTCTCCATTCTACCCTCTTCATGGACTGGTCCTTCCAGTTGCTGTGTATACTGCCTTTCTGATATAAAGAGGCAAGGGCACCACAAGACCTAACAAAATCAGCACTTGAGTAAGCTAGAGGGGCAACTTTCTTATCAGACAGTGTTTGAACTCTAACCCTTGAGTGGTGTTAAATATAATTAAATATATATTGCTTCATTAAAGATACATTGCTTTAAGGGCTATTGCTGGCCCCAAATCTTTAAAGTTCACTGGTTCATGTTACATCCACTCTATTGAGAAGATGAAGGTCTGGGCCAGAAAATGAGAAAGTACTAAGTAACTGACCACATAAAAAATTACAAAACAGAACAGAACCAAAAAAGAAAAAGATGATCTCAATAATTTAAAGTTCTTTTATTGGCCTGGAAAGGGTGGAGGAAGCAGGAGGACGGGAAGGGCAGGAAGCGATCTCTTTACTCCGCAAGGGTTCTGGGAATCTGGCTGCCTTTGGGGGACTGGGAGAAATGGGAAAATAAAATAAAAACATGTTCAAAATGCCAAAAATGATAGGAAATGGTTATCAGCTTGAAAAGTTCCTCCAAGGGTTATTAATAGCTAACAGCAAGGAAATCATGACTCACTGGGCAGATAAGTATATCCCAGCCCCTAAAATGCGAATTGGTTCAAAGTTGCTTAACCCCGGCTATTCTATCATAACACTTACAGGGAAGGTCTACCGTCAAAAGATCACCACAAGTACGTAAACCCATCTCTGTCTTGCAAAGCACTTAAACATGTGCATAAGCCCTGTTACTTTTCATAAGCTATAAGCACATAAAAGTGTGATAAGTCTGGACAAAATTCAGCATTGGATTTTGACTGCATTGCAAAAAGAATTGGGATATTGGTCTTTTTCAGACATTTAGAGTATTTTGCATGTAAGTGGCTAACTGGTGATGGTTCTGTCTTGGACCATGAAATAACAAATGATCCTATAATTTCACCTCACCACTTGAATCATAGGCATTGTTATTTTCTGGCATGTGTAGGGAAACTGAGGCAGAAAGACATTATCGGAGACTCTTTTAAACTCTGGTTGCAGAGATGTAGGTGCCAATAGTCCCACAGCAGTCCATTTCAAGCATCAACAAGGGCATATTTGCTCAGGAATGTACATGTGGGTTTAACCACTAATCTGTAGACACGTGAACAGCAGATTTTTAACCTAACAGATGTTCCTAAAAAACACCCAGGAAGTCTGGGGGCTGCGAGAAAGCTGGGTTAGAGGAATGCTCAAATGGACAACTGTGTTGCAATGGAGTGTGAGAACAGCCAGGCAGATCCAGAGGTCCATTGCCCACTGCTGCATGTTAACATTGTAAGGAAAAAGCCCCGTGCTGATCGTTAAGCTAGGTAGAGGCTGGGGGTAGTGCAACACTGGATCTGCATTTTAAAGATCAAGTAAGCAAGCAAGCAGTGAGCAAATGGGTGGAGTGGGCCAAGATCACCTGAATTTTGGCCAAATGTATAAGCCTTAAAATTATCCTTCCTCTCGGTTGGAGTAGTTATTTCCTTTCACATCCAGCAGCTTTTCTGCATCATGTCTGGCTGCAGCAGAGTTGATAACATGCCTACCCTAAAACTATGGCTGTGAAAATGGCTTTCTGCATATTAAGTTGCCTAAGGTATTCTCCTGACATAGCAATTATTGCATTTTGATAATCACTGAATGGCCCAGAGGGAGAAGAGGCTTCAGTGATATCCCAGCCCATTCCCCTGTATCACTTTCTCTGATAGGTGTTTTTCTACCTGGCATGTGAAACCTCCAACAAAAAGGGTGCCCCAAGCCCGCAGGTAGTCTGCCTGTGAGGTTTAATATCCTGCCCCTTTTAAGTTTTCCTAATGTCTGGCTTACACCTCTTCTGTGGCAATGTAAGCTCCTGACTCTTCTCCTGTCACCATAGAGACATAGAGAACACATTGCTGCCTTTCTCTGACACTGCCTTCTCCACGTCTGGAGTTGGTCCTCCTCTCTCCCCTCACATTGCATAGCACCGCAAGCATAAGAACACAGAGAATTTTTCAGTGTCTTATACAATGGGAAATCATCCTGATTGGGCTGCTAGGAAAGAGAAGAAAGGGAAGCTAATGAATCTTTTCCGTCTCTCAATCCTATGGTTTTCTATTTTTGCATTGGAATGGAACATAATATTCTGAGTCCTTCAGCACAACAATATGTCAGGCAATTGGTAACAATACATTGGGCTTTTGGATGGGAGATGTTCTTTTGTGGCATCTGTGTGAAGGATGATTTTCATCAAACAGTTTTATGGCTTCAATGAAATATTTGTAAAGTGGCTTCTGCAAGTGTGGCTGATTGTCTCGTTCAATTCTATTTTCTGTTTTCATTGGGTTATGTAAATCACCGGGTATTATGTATACTCTGTGTTTGATCATTTCAAACCCATAATTGAAGAATTTATGTACCGGGTAAATTCATGGTTTCTGTGAAATTCTTGTTTGCTATAAATAAAAGCTTGTTTACCCATATGTCAACGAATAAGAACATAAAAGGTGTTAGGAATAAACAAGTTTTTTTCTTTATTTCTTTCATGAATGTACAAGTATATTTATTTATTATATACACTCAGCTTAAACAAAGGGAAAATTTTTGTTCATTTTTTTCATTTGCCATGTATTTCATGAAATGTATTACACAGACATTTAGAATATATCAGACAATATGGAACATATTACAGCCTGTAGCAGCTGTCATGATATTTCAAATATATTACATGGAATGACATAAAATATTTTCAACATATTCTTATAATTTTAACGTATATCGTGTGGTGTCCCATATTTTAAGCAGCAGAACAATGGGCCAATTCTTTTTTTTTTCTTCTTTTAAAAATTGCATTTTATATATTGTCAGATATATTTTTACCATGTGTGCAATAAATTATATGAAACACATAACACACATATGGAAAAGGTATGACTTTTTTGAGGGGGGGAGGTTGTGGATTGCTTAGTAAGGAACTTAAATCCTTTGTGCATTGTTTAAGCAATGGTCGGTATCTCTGGTCTGGTCTGCAGGCAGTGAGGTTTGTAAAACAAGTATTTGTGATTTCCAGCAACTAAGATATTTTCTGGTGAAGTTAAGATGGTAGCATGGAGTCAGTCACAAAAATCTGTAGCCTGGAACAAACATCAGGGATAGCTTGTCACAGGGCAATCCATTCTTTGTAGATCACAAGAAAGTCGTGAGCACATGGTCGTCTTCTGCACCAGGTCCTGGAAAAGAGATGTATCACTCGAAGCAGCCAGTCTGAGCTAGGTGATTGCAGCCAGTGATGGCAGGGTTATCTACTCCACAAACATAATCCAGCTTCTGAGATGGTTTGTGCTGTGTCCTTGCCTTCTCCCTGAAGGTGATGGGAAACTCAGGAGTCATTTAGTTAAGCTAGCTGAGCCTTAGAGAAGCCAGTGTCTGTTTAGAGACAGTAATCAGAGTTTTAGCCTGTCAGGTTAGTGCACTGGGAATTGTAGTGTGCAGAAATCTTAAAAAAATAAAGTGAATCACAAATACAGTTTTTCTGTCCTAATGGATTTCAGATGCCTATTGGTCACATTTTCAAGAAATATGTTAAAATCTGGACTAGTCTGAAGGTGATTTGGTCAAAGTAGCTGTTCTGGTCTGCTTTCTGTCCTGTGCAATCCTATGCTGCTGTTGAATAAGTCCCCTCTCCTTCATGCTGGTTTTGGTGGGCAGCATTCCACTCTCTCCACTCTGCAGCTACTCAGATCTGAACAAAGTCTCCAAACCCAAGCAAGATGAGACCCAAGCCTTCAATCCTAATGTAGATGATACTTTCACTTGTGACTTCTGGAGGGGAGGTAAGTAAGTCAAGAGTGCACCTCCTCTGTACCCTTCTGGACTATTACACCTTTTCTAAATGCCTGCAGATGGTGGGTTGCAAGGTTCCTATCTCACCACTACAAATGCAGAAGGCTCAAAACATGCACCACTGAGAGAGGTTTTAGGCCAAGGGAAATAATCCAGTGCAGGATTCCAGTAGTGAGTCTGGATTTTATAAATATAAATCAGTGCTCTGAAAGAGTTACCCAAGCTGTTTAATAACTGCTTAATTCCTCCACTAGGACTACATTTTTTATTTCCAGTAAGCCTAGAAGATCTAAGATTTTACTACTTGAGGCAAGCAGGAACTAGAGCCAGGGGGAACTGACTTTTAGGCTTTGCATTTAGACAAACAACACTCCTTGTTCTATATGAGTATACCAGCTATGGTGAGCCATCTTTAAGGTTCACCACGACATTTGAGGAGTGGACAGCCAGCTTCAGGCCTCCTTCTATGGACTTGCCTTACAGCACGGTGTTTTATAGTATGATCCTTGCCTTCTGGTGCACCATGCTTGTATACAGAGAACAGCTCAATATCAGGTTTATCCTTATCCTTTTTTACTTTATTGGTCATTATTGACTGCATGCCATCCAAACCCTCTCTTACTTGCTTCATGTTTTTTTCCCTGTAACAGCTGCATTTGAGTGGTGGTCTTCCAGGAATGTCTTAATGAGTCTGTGCTCCCCATGAAGACAGCACATGTGCAATTCAGCTATGGATGAAGAGTGTGTGGGAGGGAGGTGAAACATACCACTGATTGGTGGGGATGGCGTGTGAAAAGCACAGTCATCCTAGGAGCTGTGACAGACCTGAGCTCGGGGAGGAATGACTTTGTGGAGATTTTAGGTGATAAAATCTAAGAAATCTTCACAGAACATTGATAAAGTCCAGGTTTTCTGTTAAAATAATGTGGCAAATTTGAGTGGATGTTCACAGGTATAAAAAATGACAAAGCTGTTGGTTAACACAACAGTCATCTCTGCTTCTACACATCAAATGCCTGATGGGTAGCACAGAAAGTGAGGCCTTTCAAAAGAACAATTGCCATTTTGTCTTTGACACTAAAGTTGTCAATGATAGCATGTTACATATCAGTGCCTTTCTGTCATTAGTTATTGCCAGTAGAGCCTTTAATCATTTTAAGGGAGATTCTTAGAATAGCTTAGTCTAAGTCATGTAACTTAGAAGAAATGACACGTTGCGAATCAATGCTGTGAGTCTAAGCATTTAGTCCACCAAGTCCCTGTCTCGCAAATAAGAAAGATATTTTGGCCAACACATGTACATATATATGCATAAATAAGCATTTACATACATACACGTATACACATATATATAGGTAACAAGCCTGAGGAAAGACATCCATTGGCAATTACAAAACCAATGATGAAATCTTGGCAAAGTTGCAAGCAGATTTCCACAGTGGGAAGTGCTGAACAACCTTCCTGATGTCTGCAGGTCTCTTCAGGATCAGTCACACAGAGACAGACAGAGAGGCAGACGCTCTGTCATGACTTACTCCTCCCTGGATCACCTTGACCACATTTCCTCCACACCGAATTCACACCCAAAATAATCCTTGCTCCCTCCTGCCTGCGTGATTTCCACGCCAGTGCTGCTGGGGCTGCAGCGGGGGAAGAACCGAGGCATGTCAGAGCCATCGTGTTCGCTCTCCCACATTAGAGACGTGCAAGGAGGAGGCAGAATCTGCTGAAGGAAGCAGGTATCTCTGTGCCTCTGTGTGGGGGGACACATTTGCACATCAAATGAGGAGAAAGCCCCCTCTGCTGCACTTGAAGAAACAGGGGTGACTGTGCCTCTTAGGAAGAAACCTCATAGGCTAAGCAGCTCTGACATAGATTATATCAGGCAGATAAAAGTGTTGTAGAATCAGGAGAGGAGAGAATGGCTCCAGCTTGTCCCAATTTCTTGACAGGATTAAGAGAAAGGGGAAAAAAAAGAAAAAGAAATATATATAGTTATGAGCTAGAAATGCAATCCTTTTTTTCTCTTTTTATTTGCTTTCTGGCTTTTGAGCCTCCACCATGCATTTGGATCAGATAAAATAATAACTCTTTCCTTTTTTTCCATGCCTTTAGAAGTATCAGTCTTTCATTTTCATGATATCATCCCTTTCCTGTCCCTGAGTTGTAATTTGGGGTGGACTGCTGGAAGCAGAAAAGCCTGTATATCTTCTCCTCATCATCTGAATTTTCCATTCTGCTTTGTAACACACCTAGGGCCAAAAGACCACAGGAAGCACAGAGAAAAGGATTTCCTAGTGAAAAGTGCATTAAAGAAGAACAGCTCAGTGAAGGGCTGACTGTGTGGCCTTTGCTTCTTTATCTGGCTGCTCAGGAGCGATGTGAACTAGGTCATGATCCTTATGAACTGCTCCTCCTGTTCATGGATTAGAGATACACTAGACCTGAGGTTTTTAAGTGTTGTCACTTGTTAAGCAAATGGGTGTTATCTTGTATGCCCAAGCTCTTGGAGTAATGTGCAATCAGTTCATGGGTGTAAAGAGACTTCTTATTTTTGTGGCCATGACTGGTCACTGTTATCCTCTCATGTTATTATCCACATGTTATTTAATATATCTCATTGAGTTCTCTAAGTTAGTTCTCATTTGTACTAAATAACATCACTGAGGAAAAAAAAGAAAGAAAAAAACCAAAAGGAGTTCATTCTTGATGAGCTTTTTCCACTGATGGAGATGACACCACAGTCTTTAGTCATCACAAGTCAACGGCAGGTCACTAAGAAAAATGCAAGCACTATACTAGGCTGTATAGAGAGGATTATTACCTTCAAAATGTGTGGAATAAAAATTCTGTTTTGCTTAAGTGGTAAAGCCACACAGAGGTCTTTGTCCCCTCTGAGGCATCATGCTTCTAAGAAGTGAATAACGTTTAGAGAGTCCAGAGATGAGTGCTGAGGGCTGTTAGAGTCTTCAAAAACAAGAGTTATGGGCAAAAGAGTGAGAGAATCAGAGGTTTCAGTCTGGAGAAGTCTGAGGAGAGGCTGCATAACTGTCTTTAAACCATGATTTCTTGTTTTGCATCAGCAAATAAATAGCACAGATGATTTCCTTCTTCACTGCCTTTGCCTTTTATGTGTTAATATTGCAACATGATAGATGCCAGGTTTTTAAGAGCAGATTATACAGCATCTGTCAGAAGTGACATGGCTGTTGTTGATCCCACAGTGGGCAGGGAACAGATGAGGATGTCTCTGAAGAATCATGCCACCTCTGCGGTGGGATTCTGGAAGTCTCTTGATAATCTTAATTATTTCCTTCTGAGGAATGTTTTCCAATAATGTAACTAATCAAGCAGCTCTACCATTAACCCTCTGCAAATTATCTATATACTGCCTGAACTGTTAATGCTAGATATGAACACTGCACTTCAGCAGTGGTCGCACCAATGACAAATACAGTTGTCTATTACCTCTTCTATTTCTTTCCAGTGTATCTTTTTTATACTTCCTGAAATCACATTTCCCCTTCTTGACACTGTGTCCACCGAGGCCCTCAAATAATTACCAAAACTGCAGCTGCTGTGTGTGGAGTCCTTTATCCTATACATAAACTCCATTACACTTTTTGTGCCTAGATGGATGGCTTTACAGCTGGATGCATCTAACCTGCATCGCATTGAGTTTTCTTGCATTGAGCTTGCTGGCTGACCCAAGGCAATCTGTACCAATGACCAACCTTCACTATTTACCACCTTCTGTTTCCCCAGATCATTTCTCTTCTTATTAAAACTTTGTACACTATGAAAACTTTGTACACTATGAAAACTTTGTAGGTATTGGTATTACAGTTCCTCCCAGGTTGCTGAGATCCTTGAAGAGCAGCGGGACCAGGAATGGATGTCAGCTGGCCTTTTCCGCAAATGCTTTTGCTTCATAAGAGTTCTCTCTTTTACAGTTGCATTTGAGTCCCACAAGTCAGCCATTTCTGAGCTGTTGAATGAAGGCCAAACGGATTTTGTGTCTTTCTAGTTTCTTAATTAAAACATCCTGCAGGGCAAAGTCAGATGCCTTACAGAAGTCTGTTACATCAACACGATTATCTTTAGCCACCAGACTGGTAATTTTATCAAATGAAGATATCAAGTCAGTTTGACAGGATCTGTTTCCCATAAAACCCTGTTGATTGGCCTAATTTATATTTCCTAACGTAATTGTTTATTAGCTGAGCCCATGTCATGTCATGATTTCTCTTGGGATGTATGTCAAGCTGTCAGACTTACAGCTATAATGGGAAATCACAGAATCATGAAATTTTGTTTGGAAGGGATCTCTGGATGTCACCTTCTCCAATACCCACAACTCAAAGGAGGGCCAGCTTCAAAGTCTGCTCAGGGCTTTGTCCAGTCCAAGTTTGAGTCTCTATGAGGACAGAGATTCCACAGTCTCTCCGGGAACCGCTCCCAGGGCTTTAACACAGACGTTGTACAGATTTTGTTCTTGATTTGCAATCCAAATTTCCCAAGAGGCGAACTGGGCCCATTGCTTCTCATCCTTTTGCTGTGCATCTCTGAGATTTTTCTAGATCCATTTTCTCTGTAAGACTCCATTAGACAGCTGAAGACAGAAATATGTTCCCCGCTTTGTCTTCTGCTCTCCAGGATGAACAAATCCATCTTGCTCTGCTTCCCACTGTACATTATGTGCTCCAGCCCCTGAAAGCTCACTGAAAACTGCAACAGTAAAGTTGTTGTTGATTTTTATCACATACGTCGGTACTTTAACAACTGGGAATGCATCCCAGGCTACATCTCCTCTACTCCCTACTGTAAATGAAGATTGACAAACACCTTTGAGGGAGGCTTATTACACCTACCTTCAGATGGGGTAAATCACCTTAGCTGTACCATTCATTGCCACAGAGAGTCTCAAAGGCTGGTTTAAACAAGAATCCTAACTTTTGGATATCTGAAATGAGGTGAGAATAAGCCCACCAAAAGAGTGCATGCCCTGGCTAGCTCCTTCAAATCTTATGGGTGTATGTTGTCTAATCATAATACCTACCCTTTACCCTTGCTATTCAGTATCCTTCTCATTCTTGCTAGAATGTAGTGTACAGACCTCATAAAATACAGTTTTTTGTCAAGTACAGGACAGAGCTATTTCCTGAACACTTTTTCCTACCGTGAATTGTCACATCCTATCTGGTACCAGATCCTTTGTTAGTTTTGCTTTGGTGCTGCTTATTTTAAAACAAGTTACCTATGTTGCTCATAGTGCTCATTGCTGCGTGTTTCTCCTTGCAACTTTCTACTCCCCTTCCTCATAGCTTCTGATTCATGTCAATTTGCTGTTAGCTTCTACTTTCTTTCATTTGCTTTATTTAATATAGACATGCTGGTGTGTACATGTGTGTATATATGTCTGTAAGTGACTGTATGAGTCTGTCAGAGTGCCTGCTAAGCCAGGATGGTTTTATAAACAGCATGTCCTCTTTCTAGAGTTACATCATTTCAGTTTGGGGGAATCTAATAAGAAGTCTTTAAAAGGTTCCTGATTACCATCCATATTTTGCCGCTGCTTTAAATTCTCCGTCTCTACTGAGTTGACTAATAGTTAGTTTTGGCTTGGTGGAACTGGCCCATTTGAAGCATTGAATGTATAAAATATCTGTTTATATACTCATACATACACTGTCTTTATATGTATGAACACATAAGCACACATGCATGTGTGCATGCACACATGCACATGTGCACGCACACATGCACATGTGCGCACACATGCACATGTGCACACACATGCACAATCTTATTGTAGACCTCTACAGGTCAGCATAACCCAGTCACGCTCAGCCTGTTATTGGGAATTCTCACTCTACCCAGGATCTCTTTCCCACTTAGCTTTATGGAAAAGCAAGATAACCAAGAAATCTTCCTGGAGTCACAAGTTAAGAATCCTTGGAGCTTATAATGGTTCCACCCTCGTTTAAAAACTATGAACTTTGTAATTCCCATGGTAACCAAAATGTCTGACCAAGTCATCCTTAAATGTTCTGCCCTAGTTAAAGACAGCTTTGATATTGTGCATAGAATAAAGTGAAATCATGTAACTGTCTGATTATCCTCTATGGTAACCTATAGATAGAGCAGTGCTATAGTAGGAAAACTGAGAACTGTAAATTATATTTTCATACAATATATGGGTTTTATGTGGAACATTTTCTTTTGTTTTTGTTGCTTAAAGGCCATGTTGGGGGGTGTTTTAGAAGGGTGTTTCCTTCCCAAGCTTTTAAGCAGTACAGCTACTCAGACAGACTCCTTTGTTCTTTCTAGTGAAAGAACACAATTGGTGGAATGAAAAAGGCACTCAGTTTCCTTCCATGCTTTTCTTATACTCACATAATGTCTCCTTTTAGCTGTCTTACCTATGAAGTGATCAGCTTTGGGGACTTCAGTGCTCTTCATTAATATTGATTATTGCTCATTTCATGATGTTTTGGGTGCAAAATGGAACTGTGTCATCTTTCCCTGTTCCCCACCTCAAATTCCACATTACACTGTGCTCTCAGAAATATGACCATCTTCCTTGTAAGACCAACATCGATTATACCACAGTGTGAAAGATGTCCAAAGGAGGTGGGATGTATGAAACAGCTGGTTTCAATCTAGCTGATTTGTTTGGGTTTTTTTTACTCCAGCTGAGAAGCTGAGGCACTGTGTTTTGTTCCTCCTACTAGGTCTAATATCCTATTGACCTGCACCACCATAGGATAGAGTTCCCCTAGCTTTCACAGGGATCTTTAAAAACATTTTTTTGCTTTCTGCTTAGGACCTTTTTTGATGCACTGAAGATCTTCTAGAGTATTGCACACAAACCTTTGTAATTTACAGAGGTTTAAAATATTGTTTACAGATAGAAAGACTGTGGAAAGGGGGAAAAGGAAAGGGCAATAGAATCACAGCCAAACTAATGTAAATATCTTCCTTCCAGTAGCTGGTAATAGACAATCAAACTGCCTGCCCTTCCCAATTGTGGTGTTTCTCTGAGAGAGATGCTGAGAAGATTGGAGAGCTCTGACAGAAAAAAGTGGTTTTGTTCAGATGAGCTGTTGATAGAGCTTGGTCCATGTAATGATATTTTGGACATTGGTCAAACCCATCCCAAAGTGTTGGCTTTTCTTTCAAGTTCTTACCTCTGGGCAAAGGCACAAAATGGTTACCAGATTGGCCTCTTTCCTGTTGCTGCCCTCTGTTTTTCTTCTTCTGGGGGGTATGGAGATGGTCACCAGTGTTGTTCTTAGTCAGTGATGTGCATTGGGTTCACCAGCTCAAACATCTGCCCAGAAAACTGTTCAGTTAGAGCTGGATAAAACAACTCTTGCTTTTTTTTAAAGCTCTCTTATGCTTTCTAAGAATTTGCACTGGGTCTGTTCCATCTCAGAGATGTTCTTTTTCTGTATCTCACATTGGCCTTTGTGTTTTTTTATCCTGGGAATTGGGCTGAGAGACAAGGAGGATGAGGAAGAGGAGTTTGATACTCTTACCGTTGTGAATTTAGTGATTAAAGCCTTGAGAACAGATTAAGCTGAAATTGAAGTTTGGGAAATGTAACCTGATAAAATAGCACAGACTTCACTCCGCCCTGTGGGAATCACAGCCAGCAGCTATTTCTGACACACAATGGGCTGAGGTTTCCCCCCCCAGCCCCCATGTTTTCAGCTGCCTTTGTTGTGCTGCAATGTTCATGTTCCTTGCACATCTCAGGCCTTAAACCTCTCCCTTGCTAAAAAGCAGTCTTTACTGAAATTAGGGAAGCTGCATGGAAATGAAAATAAAAATGTGTGAGATTAGTGAAAAAAAAAAAGAAAAAAAGATGAAACGAGTGTCCTTAGCTTCTCTAAACCCTACCCTTCCAGTTGGATTTTGATGGCCGACGGCTGGGATTTAGGAAGGAATTTTTGTTTGTTTATTTGTTTTCACTACAGGCAGATGAAACACTTGGAGGGAACGAACAACAAGACGTTGGGAGGCAACATTTAGACATTATTTCCTCTTGGCCTCAGTGCCTGCCTGTGTCTCCACAAGTGGAGATGCTGACCGGAAGACTGGATAGCAGATTTCCTGGGGAAAGACTCCAATGAGAGGAGAATAAACCCACATCATTCCTGTCCTGACAACTGCTTCAGAGCCCAACCAGTCTGGTAGTGACTTCCAGACCTGACCTGGGCTACAGATTTGCTCTGCTTCTAAAAACCATGCCCTGAATATCTTTAGTGGTGACATAGTGTCCAGCCTCTATTTGCTAGCCTGCAAGGATTTGCCTTTGAGGGGAGACTTTCTAGGATCCTGCTAATATTCCCAGGGGAGACCTCATAGCACACCAACTGCTTTTCCATCACCCCCACCAGGGGATGACAGGACCTGGTTTTTGTGCAGCATCTGGCTAGATCATCTACTTCTGATGACATTACTCAGAAAAGTTGATGAGGCTCCTTCTTATGAAGGCCCTGTTGTCCTTTACATAAAAGAAAGAATTTGATACTGTCTGCCACAGGAGCAAGTAGTTCTTGTGGTTTATCTGAGAGCAAGTGACATACAAGAGATTGCCAGGATGGTAGGACTCCCAGGACCCAGTCAGCAGAGGGAATGACTGAGACCATGAGCCCATTTCTATCTTGCCCAGTGTTCACAGTTGCCCAGGGCACTTGAGCTGTTGCAGCCTGACTGTTCATCCCACCTCCATGCTGCAGTTCACCAGGATCATGACATTGTCACTTCACAGGAAAGGGCCCCCAGAGGCAAAGCTTTCCTGGAAACTGAACTGAGTTTCTGGAGCTCCTTGTTAGACAACTAAGACTGGGAACCTTGCTATGCCAAGAAAGAAAAGTACAGTTTGTGACTTGCCTTTCCCCTAATCAGTTGCTCATACACACAATGACACAGATGAGCAGACCAGATATTTCTCCTGTGTCATAAAATGACAGATGGAGTGGCTGCTAACACTGCTCCTCCTCGGGAATGCTTGGGAAGGATGAGAATAACATGCTGAGGGGCAATCTAGTTGTTAGAGAGTAAAGGAGAGAAGAGATAGGACTGTCATAGTATATCTGCAGAGGATTTTTTTTTTTTTTTAATCTGCAGGACACACACACAGACCACATGGTTCAGTATGATTCCATTACCTAGCAATGATCACACTTACCTCCAACTGCACCAGGCAGGGTTTCTCTGTACACCACAACACAGAGTTTTCTTTCAAAAGAAACTCTTCTGAACTGCCAGTCTGACTGTGGCTGAGTTTTATCCCTGTGGATTTTACCTAATCCTCATTGAGTACTGCCAGAGCTTCTCTAACCTCATTTTTTTCCTTTGGATCCCTCTGATAACATCATCTACCAGTCGTGGTTGTTTAGATGTCTTAAGGTTTTTTTACCCGAAAATAATGCGTGTATGAGAGGAAAGATGCCAAATACAAACCATCCCAACCCCCCAGAAAAGGTGAGGGGAGAAGGGGGGAAGACTGAGGAATATTAAAAGGAGAAACTCCTGCCTTTGATGGGTGCATTTTCCAAGGATAATAGAAGAAAATATAACAGACACCAAGAATATAATCCAATTTTCTGCTGCCAGCCCATTTTATGACTTTAAAACCCAGTCAGTTTTATTGAGCATAGTTTCTGGGAAGGAAAAAAAAGTGGGGGGGAGGATCCACACACTTCTAATCATATTCAAGTAGGCACTGTACAAACCTCCTGGAAGCCAGCAGTGGTGATGACTGGCTCATTACCATTATATAAATAGTATTTAAAGTGCAGCTGGGCCCTCACATGAGCAGAGAACTAATTGATGCCGAAATATGTTCATTTCAAGTCCTGTGACTTCACGTGGAAAATATTACACTGGCTAATTAATGGCAATGAGAAGAGATGATGCATTGCCTTATAAAACAAGCAACTGAAATGTTGAGCCTTCATCCAAAAGGAAAAAGGGGAGGGGGGAAGAGCTCTGGAAGTTTAAAGCATAAAAAGCCCCAACAAAATAAAATGCATGCTCACATACTCGCAATGACACACACATAATCAAGAAATAGAGACATTCAGGAGGAAATGACTTGCTATTTATCTAACAGCTCTCAAGCCAAATTCGAGTTTATTGTATGTCCTTGACAGAAAGACAGCACAAAGCCCAGTGTTTATACAGAAGAGTTCAGCAAAATATAAATGCCTTGATTCTGGCAATTCTGAACACTCTCTACCTCATATCTTTTTCAAGCACTTCGCAAAGTTGCATCTACGGTGTCGTTATTTAATACATACAAATATGAGTTGGCTGAAACTGGGAATACAGGCTTCAGTTAGTGGAAGAAATGAATTGGGCACTGTTGTGCAGCACAACAGACAGATAATTATCATGGTCTCCTCTAGCCATAAATCATACAAATGTGTGAATTGAAACTTTAATGAAAGCTTATAGTCTAATGTATGGTTAGCCATACTAGAAGGTGTAGTGAGCCATGACAAAGGTATGGGCAAAAAGATTAGAAGTGTGGACAAGCCATTTTTAGGTAAAGCCAATAGGACTAGATCCGTCACTGGTTAGTTAGGTGACTGTTTATGAATACGAGGTTGTCCCTACCAAGATATGACGCTTCTTTACTCTAGAATACATTGAAGAGGAAATACCTCCTGCAAGTTGTTCAAAGACACAGGTGGGGGCTGCTCCATGCAAATATGAAGTCACACAAGTTAGAAAACCAGCATTGGATGTCTGGCAGCTTCCCTGCCTTCAGAGGACTGTTTGGCATATAGACATTACCCATGCTTTGTCTCAGGATGGGATCTGACAGCCCTAAATGCTGAGTTTTCCACTGCCCTCCTAGATGACTTTATGATAGTGCCACTGATCTCACTGTCAGGAAAAAAACTGGCTCCAAATTCGTCCTTTGTTTATCTCTTCCTATTTTCTGCAGTCTGGATGTTTTATCTCCCCTCCCTGCTTACTCAATGCCTGTTGTTCTGTTTTTTTCCCATGTTTATTTTGCATCTTCAGATCTTTATCCTTTCTGCATATAACATACGTTCCAGTTCTTTCATCATTTAAAGATGTATTCTTTGAATTTCATGATCTTGTCATTGTCTTCTTTTCAAGAATCAAATTCACTGTTCCGGGTTTTGATCTTTCTACATTTTGTGGATCAGTGACTTGATCCCTTTGCACAATTCCCACTGACCTGTCTTGCTGCTAGTTCATGCCATAAACCTTTGGCTCTTTTTTCTTTTCTTCTAAATCTTACTTTCCCATTAGTTCTTTGTGGTGTTTTCTTTTCTTATGGGCACCAATGAATAGAATTAGACTACAACCTTCCTTTATGCCATTTTCTCCCAAATTATACTCCCCGTATTGCTTTTCTTCTACTTTTCTGCCTGGTTGTTTTTGTGACTCCTCCCAAATTATTGCTGTTTGTAAATTTCATCAAGCGCCTGATTATTTCCATTTCCAGAGATTAGCGAAGATGTTAAATGAGACTCTTGCAGAATCCAAGTAGGCACATCTGTCTCCATGAAACAATGTTTATAGCTAAACCAGCCGCAATGATTTTTGGAGTAGAATCTCAGGAAATAATTACTGAAAAGCCAAAAATGTATCATCCACTCAGTCATTTCTCAGTGATATTGCAGTACTAGCAAGTGTTGTTAATGTGGAGTGTCAAAGGCCACACCAAACTAGGGCTGGTTTTCCTTCCCCTGCTTCAGTTTTCTGCAACACAAGTAGACGTTACTTGGTTTGTGCATAGCTTAGGGTACCACTTACTTACAGCCAGGACATCACATGAGACAATATAGCCCCACCAAAGGATAGACTGGATTAGCAACTCTCTTTGTTTAAATTATCTGAGGTCTGCCTATCCACCCTTCCATCATGATGGCCACTTGTGACATTTGCTGTCCAAACAACCAATGCACTCCTTGCCCCCCACCAAAAAAAGCCAGAGCAAAACAAACCCACCCAGACAAAGCTTTCCACTCTATGTGCATCTCCCCTAGGGAAAAGGATAAAGCACAAACACCACCAGACAGATGGCAGCTATGTTATTTTCTGCCCTACTGGCAGGGGCTCAGAAACGATGGCAGTGAAAATGCATAAGATCCAGGACAGAACAAAATCAAATAGTTTCTCATAATTTCCTTTCAAAATAATTTCTCATAATTTCCCTTCCAACAGTTCAACATTTCATTCCAACAAATGAGAATGTCATCGTAACTGCCACAGTGGTAGAAATTCAGCCTATTTCTGAAACAAGCTTTCCCAGAAAGACTTGCTTATAGCTATCTATGGGCATGTATATTGTGTACATTTATCTTTACTCTTGCAGCAAGTGGGGCTAGTATGGGGCACCTGAGAGCTATAGGGGGAGAGTGAACTTTATCCAGGACTCCCTTCATATGATCTTCAAGCCTCCCCTGTATTTGTTGCCATGCAGTCACACTTCCCAAATTCATGCCAGCAGTTCCTTTAATCACACCCCCACATGTTTTTGTTTGTTTATTAAGTGCAGACTGCATGGCCTGGGGCAGGCAAAGCAACTGAGACTTGCCACATTTCAGATTCACACCTGCATCTGGGATGCAAGCGTGATCTTCCAAGTGTGGTGTGTCTCGGTTGCTGACTGTTCAATAAGCAATAATGGAGAGGAGGGCACTGGGTCCAGGTGACCTCAAATAGCTATTTACCTGAAGCTCCACACCTGTGTCCAGTGACCTTGTCTGGCAGTCTTGGGCTCCCCTGTCCACTGCTCTGTTGAATGCATGCACCATTTGCAGCTACCTAAGCCTGCCATAATCACTGTGGTGTAGAGCCTGGATGGAGTCCAAAGTGTTTTGCCTGAGGTTGCAAGGAAGATCACCGAAGAAAGCTGTGATTTGAAGCATTATCTCCCAAATCCTAATTAATTTCCCTACTGGCAGGGACCTCTCTCCCTCCTCGTGTGGTTTAATTTGCACACCTGAAATAATGAATGAAAATAGAGCAGGAGTGAGAGGAGCGAGGCTGCTGGGCTAGTGCAGGGCTTTGAACACATCCTCAGAGGGGAGCTCTAGTGTGGAGGCTGGCTCACTTGCTCCAGTGCAGGGGCCTTTTCCAAATTCAACTCCACCTGGGAGCCCAGGTTACAAATCTTCTCAGGCCTCAAGGGTCTGAGATCCCCTTGAGGGAGTGCTTTCCTTCACCCTCTGCCAAGAAAAAAGACCTCAATTTAGTGCTCTGTAGATGAGGAGCCTGTGTGTGCAGCTGTACATTTACATGGGCATGCAAGAAATGTGCACCCTTTGGGAACTCTGTGAAGTCTTGGGCAGGGTGATGCCAGAAGACTTCAGGAATGGTCCTCTAACCTGAAGACCTTTAATAACACAGGCGATTATAGAAAATTTGTGATGACCAAGGGACTGACCTAATTTTCTTGTGGGATAGACTCTGGCATGAACAGCCTTCTTCCTGTCTCTTGTTTCTCATGTCTGTTTAAGCATTGACATGGATGCCCTTTAAGTTTTATCTTCCACTGGCATGAAAACTGTTCTCCAAAGATTTCTGGTTTCATGTTGCCTTTCATTGTACTAACAAATGTTAACTCAGTTGAAACAGCAGACTCTTATGGTCTACTGTTTTGGTGAACTGAGCACAAAATACCTATCTTAGCAAAAGTAAAATAGACAGAGGGTAAAGTACAGTTCAGCAAGAGGTTTTACACTCCCCTTTGTTGTTTTTTCTCCATTTTTAAAAAATTACTCGAATTAATATTTTTAAAAATGATTGCTAGGCAGGGATGTTTCAGAGCTGAACTATCCTCTAAACAGCTTTGACCTAGTGATCTCAGATGGGAAGAGAAAAAGTGGCTGAAACCACCAGCAATCTCCAGCTGCATCTATGGCTTTGGACAAGTTTGATCCAAACCCAAACGCTGACAGATCAGGGCCTGTACTGTGCAATTTTTCATTTGATACTCTCCAGCTTTGATTTCTGGAGAGGGGAAAGGAAAGGGTGGGTAGCGGATCAAAGGTACCAGCTACGTCCACACCCTCACGTTAAATTCAAACCCACTTGCTTTAGGATGTTAAAGAAGACATAGAGGAAAAACAGAAAAAATATAGGAGGAAAAGTAGAAGAAATAAAGTTTGCAGAGGGAGAGAGGGAAAGGAGAGGATTTGAAGTTCATATTCCATCGAAACTTCAGCTGTGCAAATGTAAACGTTACAGAGAAATATACACATTTTTTTCTTCAGTTTTGGCATATATACCTCCTGTCATACAACTGTCCAGAATGGAACAGGAAGGTCGGTTTTACCCAGTCCCTTTTGCGCCACGCTGGCAGAGTCATAGTGGATTGTTTGAGTGTCAGCATGGTGCCTTCCCAGCTGGCAAAGAGCAGATGCAAAATGGAGGAGGATCACAAGATGCCACTGGAAGAAGTGAAGTTGCATCAACACTTTCTTCGGGGAGGCTAAGCCAAGGAGTGGGTTGAGTTCTGGTGCTCTCCTCTGATCCATGTCTAGATATCCATCCTCTCACTGATAAATAGCCTATGACTGTAGAAGTGTAGTCTGAGCTCACACAGCCCGCAAATCCCATCTGCCTCTGGGGCACATGATCTCAAGCCTCTTCTAAAGTGGATTCTGGGGTGGGCTTATTTGTCCAACATTGGTTGCCAAAAGAGCAGCTGGGAAATGCGGAGGCAGCTGGGCCGGGCATGGTGAATGTCCTTAAAGATTGATGTAGTAGAAGAGTGTAGCTCCAGACAGGAATCCAGACTGGAGGGATTTCAGGCCATTTGGTTGGCGTCAGGGTGGTTATCTGACCTGGAGGGCACAGCTGGGAGAGGTGCCATGAGAATAGGCTCAAATGAGCCAGTACCCAAAAGCATGGGACTGGCTGAGGGAGAAGGGCTGGAGTACAGTCTGTGAACCCTGAGAAGCTGCATCTAGATCAGCAAGTAAGATGTGCTGCATCAGACTGGCTTTGTCAAACAGAACTAATTTCCTTTGCAGCAGCCACTCCCAGGGCATAAGGAAGTCTTCTTGGGGACCAAAAGCATTCATGGGGTCAGTGACAGTTTGGAATAATGTTTGGATTAAATAATATTTTGTATATATGTGTATGTGTATACTAGATCACAGACCACCGTGCTAGAGATATGGGTGAGTATGTGGCTGTTGTAAAGGGCCTTGAGACACTTCTTGCACTAAACTAGGGTTTGTCTTACCCAGACATTACTGCAACAGCTGTTACTGGGGACAATCCTGCCTTTAATGGAAGGGAGCCAGGAGATGGTTTGGCCCAGAGGAAGTCCTTTGGGGTCTCCATCACTGCATCAGGAGGAATGCAAAATCAAGCAGGTGGTGTGGCATACTCCAAAGCTCTGAAAGAGCAACGAAAGAGCTTTGGAGAGGACCTTTAAGGGTGCCAAAGTTAATCTGTTAGCGATGAGACTTGCTGCTGGTGAAATATCATGAAGAAAGTTAGGGGAGGTTCTTTAAGGGTCTGGCTTCAGGGATTGTATTATTGCCTGTTTTCTGTGTAGCTGGAAGTGCTGTTCACTAGTGATCCACAAACAGAATAGCATTTGCCTTGTGAGACAGAAACATTCTTCTAGGGTGAAGCCTTTTCAGCAAGAACTGACCAACCCAAACTCCTTTTAGAAAGGGCAACCTCTGCTGGGGCAGACAGAATCCCAGTCCCATGCAAACTTTGATCCCATGAGAGACAAGTGATAACAGAAACTGGTGCTGGAGGGATTTCCTGCAAGGACAGGGGATGTTCTGAAGATGTGATTCAAACTCTGCCTAAATGTTTCTTTTCCATTGCTGCCTTTTCTGGTTTCCCTTAACTAGTCAGCTTACTTGTCACTGGCTTGTCCTCCAGGAGGACGTCGGTGATCATATTCACAGTGCCCCCAGCATGAGTCCTCCCTTCTTACCTGCTGAAGCTACAAAAGGAAAAATGGGCCAAACTCCTTCCCTGATGTGCTGTCAATAGTTACACTTCAAATGAACTTGGTCTAGTAAGCCACTTTCCTTTAACAATCCTTTCCCAATGCTAAATTAGACAGGTTATAGTCAGTAATTTCTGTCAGAACCTTCATCAAGAAGTTCTCCCTCTACGGAGATGGAAAGATTGGTAGCTTTTAATCTGCCTTAATATCTGCATTCATGCTGATATGGGGCCTAGAAGCCTCTGTTTGTCCTCATAGCTAGAAGAGCAACAGCACCTAGTGAAACACATGCACAGTCACTTACAAACGTAATTCTACCCCAGCCTGGAGGGTCTACCAGGGAGTTCATTCTGAATGGCATTGTTCATTCTTTGATCTCACTGATAGTGCCAGCAAAGGAGGCACCACTTGGGAAGCCACTGCAAAAGCCTTATCTGATTGCATTTATTAATAAGCTAGGCTGAATCTGAATGATTCATCTAGGAGGGAATGCATCCCACTGCATAATCCACACACCAAGACATGCAACCCTTGCTTTCATGAGGTGAACTATTCCAAAAGGTGCAGGAGAAACAGCATGGAGAGGGGAGGATTGAGTTTGGAAACAATATACTAGCTGATGTGTAGCATCCAAACATAACTGATAAGAGTAACAGCTGCTAAACTACCAGCAAGCACACCAAAGAATGACATATCTCGTACAGAGCCATGAGACACATTGCTCAGAGGACAGCCTGGAACCCAGACATGACTGCCTGGCATTAAGGTAATGGCATGGAGCCATTAGGTGTAAAGACCATGTGGGTTTGAGAGAACTTGCCCAGATGGCTTCTGCCCTATAACCAGTACGGTCATAAACAGCATGTGCTATTTCCTCATCATCTATCACAGAGGCTTCCCTTGGCCAGAGAGAGCAAAAGATTGATTATTCTTGGCTGATCTTTTCTTGCTGGACAGAAGCTTCCTGGTTCACATTCAGATTTAGTAGAATTGGTCTTGTCATTCTCAGATTACTAGTTCAGCTGCTCCATTAGGGGAACGTCCAGGAATGGAGAAGAAGGGGAGAGGTTCCAAAACTTGAGACTGGAAAGTCTGAGACGTGCATTTCTCTTTTTAGCTCTCAATATGAGTTTGAACCATATTTAATGCAATGTCAGCTTTATGAGGTCATTGGCTCCAAAGTCCAACTCCCAAATCAAGGGTTCCTCTGGTAATGTGAACCATTGTGCATTGCATCTCCCACTTGCTTTGCTGTTTGCATTTGCAACAAAAAGCAGTGGGTTCAAGAAAAACACATGAGAAAAACAAAGCATGTTCAGTCAGGGAAAACTCATGGCACAGCTGTCCTCTTAGTTGTCACTATTACGAATATGTGAGACTTCCAAAGCCAAAAGCTCACATCGACCTTGATAATTACATCAACGACAGGGAAGCACCTCCAGCAATAAAGGAGATCACATTCTTGATTGCTGGAATTCTAATCATTTGGTTTTAATTTTGTAGGTATTTAAGCAGATAAGAAGAAACAAAGATTCTTTGCTGGATCTTTGCCTTGGAACAACTATTCATCTTGCTGTTTACCTGAGGCTAACAAGTTCCTTTCTTCACCTCTGTCTAGGTGGTATCTCTAAAGACTGAGTTCGTTGAACTAATACAAGTGAGAAAAAGGACTTAATTCAAAACCTCATGCAGGCAAGGAGAATCTTTGCATGGATTTCCAGATGCTATGAGTTAGATCATAAACAAGTGCTGCTTTACAGTTCCAATAGTACAGTGCTGATCACCTTTGTCTGCAAAAGCAGGGACCCAAAAGATCCTCAGAGCTTTTGCCTCTCCAGAAAGTGCAATCTTAAATAGACACACATGTACCCAATCCCTTTTTATAATGTGACTGCAAAAGCACATTCTACTGCACCAGTTCATTATTCATTCTTTAAGTAGTTACAGCCACATTAGTTCAAAGACAGTTTTAAAAACTGGTCAGAGCAAGCATTGGAACTTGATTTTGAGTGGTCATTTCACACCTAACTTTAAGCACAAATAACAAAGACGCAGCTACCCTAAATTCACTCTAGCTCTATGATTAGAGAACACTTACAATTGCACAGGTTAGAAAGAGAAACAATAAGTTAAGCATTTAAAATTAGGATAAATTTACTTTCATTTAATTGCCAGATTTGAACCTGACAAAATGGAACATTTTCCACTAGCTGCTACTTTCCAGAGTAGATGATGGGTAGGAAACATCAAGCCGGAAGTTGATGTTACAGTAAGCTGTAAGCAAAAGGGAGTTGTAATTGAAAGCATTTCCATACCATGGGCACTGCTGAGTGGCTGCCATGTTAATTATATGATCCCTTCTTCTAAAGCAATCTTCCACTTGGTTACCAAGTATAACTGCTGCCAAAAGGTCTCTGAAATGCCATCAACAATTGTGCTTTCTGACAAAAAGATAAAGTTAACTAATTGTAAGGACCCTTTGCTGATGAACTCAAAAAAACCCCACTGGCTTCTCTTCCTGGAGAGACAGCAAATAACGTGGGTCATGTGCATTAATATTTTTGCACTGACATAACTTTGGCACAGGCCTTGGGTTCTTGCCAAGGTGCCACCTGGAACCGACAGCATACATTTAACACAACACAGAGCAACAGTCATATAAAATTAAATCACAAGACCCTATGCAGCCCAGTACCTTACCTCTGGCAAAGGGGCACAGGGGATATCTGGGGAAGAAGTATAGGACACAAGGCAGATACAGCATGATCCTCCTCTTAGCAGTCCTCCCATGGCCTCTGTGTGATTTAAAGTCATCCTGGACTAAAGGTTATTTCTCAGGTTGCTGGGATTAGTGCCCACCAAAACATATCACTGATGGACTAATCACATTTTGAGCCCTTGTGTAAGTTAAGTTCCATAACAGCCTGTGGGAATGCAGTCTTTGATTTAAATACACATTGTGTAAAAAGGCACTTCTATGAGTTCAATGGTAATCCACTGCCTGTTAACTTCACTGATGTTCTGCTAACTTTATTGTAATAGGGAGTAATTACTAATTGTTCCCTATTCACTTGCTTTGCATCATTCATAATTCTATAGGGGTCTATCATACTCCCCTCTGTCAGCTCTTTTCTAAGTAGAAGCTCTCTAGCCTGTTCAATGCCTCCTGGCAAAGCTGTAGTACCATGCCTTTTCCAGCTTTATAGTATCTTTTTTTATTGGGGTGGGACCAGAACTCCACTCGCACACCCTCAGTTTAAACCATGGTGAAACTATATTCTCTGGTTTGGTCTCAGTTGCATTCCTGATGTTCTGTGGGCCTCTGTGACTGCCAGTGGGCACTGAGCTGACATTTTTAGACAAGCAACTGTCGTGGCTCCAAAATCTCTTTGTGAATAGAAATAGCTAAATTATAGCTCATCTGGATAGTGATTCTCCCCCCACACCCATATGTGTTACTTTGCATTCATCAAAACTGTATTTATGGAATTGAAATCCCTGACCATTCAGTTTCATCAGTAATTTAACAGCAGAGAAACAGCTCATCTGGTAATGGAGAGCCATTTTAACCACAGCCAGGATTGTTGTCACCCAAACAGATTAGTGGTTAATAATTCATTGATACAGCAATCTACAACTGCATTTTACATGTATGGCTAAGGTAATTTTTCACCTCTGCTTTAATTTGAACCAGGCACTTATTTGCCAGGCATGCTGTAGCATAATGTAGAAGGTTTATAACCGAACGAAGGCCAACTTCGCATCCAGCTGGGAGCAGCACTGCCCTGGCAACCTGGGCAAAGAATTGAAAAAGCAAAAAAAAGAAAAAAGGCAAAGAATTGAAATTGCCAGGAGAATTTAGCTTCCAGTCTTCTTCCTAGCAGCAGTGCATTCCCTGGACACCTCAAGATTTAGAAAGTTTAGCAGGTCTTTGCACTTACCAATACATGGATGAGAGCCTTCATTCTGCCATTTCATGGTGGCTTCAGTTCTTTTCTGCCTCCTTTTCTCTTTAGCCTCTTCCCTTTTCTGATGCCTGTTTTAAACATGCAGCCACATTCAGGAAGTCACCAGCTCCTTTAAAGTTTCTTCTTAAAATCTACATCACTGTATGGCTGCAATATATTCCTCTGTAGGACTGGGTGTCCAATTAAGTACAAATTGTTCTGGTTACCCTTCATTGTGTTGCCTCCTCATAGTGACATACTTTCTGCAGACATTGAAATTCTGGATCAGGGACTGCCCCATTTGGTGCTGGTTTGCACAGAGCCTAGCCCAACAGGTACTTGATTTTAAAATATGAGGAAAAGATGTTTTGCAGGATAACACTACAGCTGTCACAGAAAGACCTGGTATCATGTATTTTTGGTGATAAAAGAAATAAGGGGCAGTCGCATTGCTTTTCTGCTATAGTAATGACCCTTGCCATTATGTTTCTTATCAACTTCTCAGCCTTTCCCCACAAACTGTTAAAATGCTTATAACGACAAAGGATCCTTTTCCCCACTAATCTTGCCTTCTTTTCAGTAATTTTCCTATAATCAATCAGGGTTAGAAATGGCAAATATGACACTGTGCCCTCCTGGCTCGGACGTGCTTTCAGCCTTCAAAGATTGTCATTTTATTCCTATCTCTGCCACCAGGCTGGTGATATTGTGCCAAGATGTTTCCTCCTCTGGAAAATAAATGCAATTATTTTGGAATCTCCTTTGCAGGTCTATTGTGAGATCTGCTGACACAACGCGTTGTATAAGAACTGGTCAATATTACGATTATTGTTGTTATTCCTCCCAAAGTTTGAAAGCTGATTTGCAGTCCCTCCTCCTTCCCCTTTTCCTTTTCATGAAGGAGGCAGAAATTGGCAGCTGATGGGATCTGCAGGATTTATTTTTTATTATTGACCTTTTCCAAAGCCTCAGCAATTGTTTCTTTCCCTTTCTAAAATACACATGCAGCTTTAAGAACAAGTCAAAGGCTGAAGTGCTATTTTTGAACGGGCTTCTACACTTATTTTTATTTTAGTCCTTTTTCTCTCTTTGTACCCCCTCCTTAACAAAGACAGAAATGAATGGAATTCCATTTTGGAAAGGCATGAGAAACAGATGCAAACATGCATGCATCAGGCAAGGCATTCTCTGAAACCTCTTCAATTGGAAGAGCAGATTTAGAAAGACATTTGATGCTGGTAGCCTGTTGAATTGCTACCAACAGGCACAGCAGGACAATTGTCCATCTAGCTATATAAATAAGCAAATAAGTATCATGCACAAGTAAATATCTTTGTATAAAAGTGCATATATATTTTCCTTAGAGCAGAATTGCAAAGCTGGAATTAGGATAAGCAGTCTCTGTATCTCCCTTTTAAAAATTTATTTTCCTGATTAATATTCTTAATGCTATTTACAGAGGTTTTTTTAGAACAGTTATATGGTTCTCAGCACATCCTCTCCCTGCATTTTCATAGGATGTCAGTCCAGACTTAGATGAGGATATTGTAGGACTTCAGTTAAGCCTGGTACAGGACTCATGAGATGGGCGAGATACCTGGAGGGTTTTCATATTCTCAGGATTCCAAATGTTAGCAAGAAATTCACAACAGCCCTGCCTAACCCCATAGTTGTTCTAGCATCTGGAAGCAGCTCACTTTTTACCTGAGGGAGGTCTGTGGAGGGATTGCCCGTGGAGGCAGAACGTCTACCACCTCACACATGCACAAAATGGCAGTGCAGAGCTTTAAGCATTTTGTTGTCAGGCACAGCACATCTGGTCTCTGGTGGATCTTACCCACAAATCCTGCCGATTTGGCCGGTTTTATCTGCAGAGCAAAACAATGGGAACTTTCTCCATGTGTCAGGCTGAAAGCTAGGGAAATCATCTTCCTCAGCCTGACAGCCCAGGGGCCAGCTGAGATGATGAATATTTCTACTCTCAAAACCAGGCTGTGATTCCAGTTCATTTGTGTTTCAGTTATGAGAAATTTGACTCACTCTGGTCCAGAGAGGAGTTGAACTGGTGGCCTCGCAGCGAGCAATGCTTTTCAGAGGATCCAAGCACCAGAGCTGTCTCTGCATGAAGGACTGTAAATGCAACATTGTAGAGGGGCCCCTCTGGAGACCCTGCTGACGACTTATACCGAAGGGGAAGTGATGTTTCATAAGCAGCCCTGTTGGATGGTGTTTACCCCAGGCAAAGAGGGGACATTTCTGTGGGCATGTCTTGCTTGACTGTTATCACCACATCACTAGTTTACCGTAATACAGTAAGGCACCGTGACGTTGCACTCAAACTCCATGCCCACTTCTGTAAATACAACTTGGTGAGGCCCAGTTCCCCAGGATGTTACCCAGCTCATCCTTTGCTGGCAGGAAACACCCCTCTGCCAGGATTTGTGCACTGAGTGTTGGAGATGTGGTCCTGACGGGACCAGGGACTCCTGTGGAGACAGGTTGCACAAAATGCAGAGAGAAGTCAGATCAGGCAGTGACATAAAATGGCAGAGCCCCTTTCATTCTCTTCGGACATCTTGTGTGGAGCTCCTTGTCAAAAAGACACACAGGACACCAGATTCAAGACTGAGCAGGGAACAGACTTTTCCTAGAGGACGACAGTAATGGGCAGAGTTAGATCAGCAAGGAATAAAATGGCAACAGTTAGAAGGATGAAAGCCCCTTGTCCCTCACAGCTCAAGTCCATCCTCTGGGAAGAGACGTATGTGGGACTCACCTGTGTAAGGCCACCCCTGTCCCCGATGGCAGGCTGAGATGTTCTTCATAGGGCAGTCAGCCAGCTGTTGTCTCCATGGACTTCCACAGCCCTGTGATGCCTTGCCGATATCAAAATGAGCCCATCATCCTCTGGCTGCTTTGGAGTGAGGATAAATACCCTGAATGGCTGTCATCACCTGCTGTTCAGCTTCCACACATGCCTGTACAAGCTGTGAGGAGCTGGAGAGTCAGTCCTTTGCTCTGCCTCGATTTCCTCATCTATAAAACACCAGTCAAGACCTTTTAGTTCTCCCACCAGTAGTGGGCTAGAGACCTAATGTAATAAAACAGTACTGTCATGATAATTTTCTGTGATGTGACTGCCTCTATTGTTATAAAAATTCTCACTTTCACCTGGGGTCTATTTCGTAAGCTCCAAAGAGCAGCTGTGATGTGGCATGTGTTTTCTTACCTTGCTTAGATGATCACATACAGGGACATATCATAAAAAGCATGATTCTGGAACAGAAGGACAGCACAGATTTTGTATTTAAATCCCATCTTCAGCCATACTTGGAAAACATGTTATATGTTCCAAGAGACAGCACCATAACCTTTAGTCCTATCCCTGTTTTTTTTTTTTTTTTTCTGCCTGAATTTAACTTCAAATTATACTGGCTAGCATTATCCACCAGGCGACGCTAAAGTAATCTGAGATCCTGGGGCACATCGAAGCCCTGATCACACCCTCCGTGTCCTAATCCGGCTCCTTATTGTAGCTGCAGGCAGGTGGGGAGGTCGGCAAGGGGCAACCCTGTACCACGGAGAAGCGGTGTGATCTTCCTACCTCCAGAGATGCTGGTTCAATTTGTTGGTCCAGCACAACACAGCCCCCCACCGCTTCCAGCCTGAGCACACGGTCAGGGTGTAGGTGACAATGATTTTACTGTCACTCCTTTGCCTGTGTGGGCTTTATGGCCAGAGGGCTGTGAAAAGGAGAAGGAGTATGTGTGTCTGGCACAGTGAGCAAGGGAGGGAGCTCCAGGCACGGGCGTGATGACAGTAGATGGTGAAATCATTAGCCCAGGATTATAGCAAGAGATGGGGCCTGAGCCACGAGAGCAGAATCTGTATCCAGAGCTCGGTGGTGGTGGGGCTAGGCTTGGGCCCATCTTGAATTCAAACTTCAGTACAGAATTCAGCAAAAAGGCACACCAGGCCCAAGGGAGAAAAAAGCAATTTATTCACACATGCAGATCAGCAATAACAGTGGAGGGGATGCAGAGAAATACTTGCCAAGTACATTTTTTAAATATTAATGATCTCTCCTTTTTATTTTAATTTTTTTCCTTTGTTGTTTGTTTTTTTTTTTTTTTCCCCCAGTGGGAAAGCCCCTCCCCACTTTTATATCCGATCTGGTGCCTTGATTTCCTTCTCGCTGAGACATTCCATCCATCCCCAGCACAATGATCAACATGGCTCTGCCATGCAATAAACACAGTGACCCAGCTCTTCAGATCCCTCCCTTGGAGAGCAAATGTCCAGTCTGCCCTGGAAAGGACAAACTGCCTGTCAAGGCAAGAGAAGCTGCAGGGTGATTCAAAGCCAGGGCACCCAAATTCAGCTTCCATTGGGAAAAAAAGTAAAAATAAAGGTCACCTTTAGATTTCAATCAAGATTAGAATTTCCCAGGTTCAGGCTTGTTTTAATAAGGGGGATGAACCAGATTGCTAAACTGAAACTTCCTGGCCCACTGGGGATATTTCAGCTTTGGAGAAAAGTCTTATTTCAAGCTCCGTGGGTTTGAATACTTTTCTAGGAATAACTCCATATCCTGCTTGAATAAACCAGTAGTGAAAGTGGTGGCTGGTTAATGTTGTGGCTGGTTCTGTGCTTTGTGACAGTGTCCTTTGCAGTGTTTAGGGAAGAGGATTTCAAAGACTGGGTAGGCAGGGGGGAAGGCTTGAACACTAGTACAGCTCTGGCAAAACATGATAAAAAAGAACTGCTCTGCCTTGCCTTATTTGTTGAAGATTAATTTTTTTTTTTTTTATACTTCCAACCTAGGATGCCCCTTGTTTTATGCCTTTGCAGTGATTGTTTCACAAAGAGCCATGTGAAGAAAAGAAGTTGGTGGTAGATAGGGTGCACTGAAAACCATCTGTGAGACACGCACACTTGTAATGCTTTGAAGCATTTAATTATCCTTCTGAACAGGAGTCATAGAATCATAGAATCATTTAGGTTGGAAAAGACCTTCAAGATCATCGAGTCCAACCTTCAACAATGCCCACTAAACCATGTTCTGAAGTGCCTTGTCTACACGCTTTTTTAATAACTCCAGGGATGGTGACTCAACCACCCCCCTGGGCAGCTTGTTCCAATGTCTGACAAGCCTTTCAGTAAAGAAATTTTTCCTAATATCCAGCCTAAACCTCCCCTGCCACAACTTGAGGCCATTTCCTCTCGTCCTATCTCCAGCCACCTGACAGGAGACCAACACCCACCTCACTACAACCCCCTTTCAGGTAGTTGTAGAGAGCGATAAGGTCTCCCCTCAGCCTTCTTTTCTCCAGACTAAACAACCCCAGTTCCCTCAGCCGCTACTCATAAGACTTGTGCTCCAGACCCCTCACCAACTTGGTTGCCCTTCTCTGGACACGCTCTAGCAGCTCTATGTCTTTCCTGTAGTGAGGGGCCCAAAACTGAACACAGTACTGAAGGTGCGGCCTCACCAGTGCTGAGTACAGGGGAACAATCACTTCCCTGCTCTTGCTGACCACACTGTTTCTGGTGCAGGCCAGGATGCCGTTGGCCTTCTTGGCCACCTGGGCACACTGCTGGCTCATATTCAGCTGGCTGTCAACCAGCACCCCCAGGTCTTTCTCTGCCGGGCAGCTTTCCAGCCACTCTTCCCCAAGCCTGTAGTGCTGCATGGGGTTGTTGCGACCAAAGTGCAGGACCCGGCACTTGGCCTTGTTGAACTTCATACAATTGGTCTCGGCCCATTGATCCAGCCTGTCCAGATCAGGAGTCCACCCTCCGGAGGACAAAGGTCTATGCCAGACAAGGAGCTTTCCTCCTGGGCCATTAAAATGCATCTGGAGTGCTACAAGGATGTTATTGCTACAACCATTTCCACCTTGGTCTTTACCTACTAGGTATAAACTGATTGGAGGATTTGTGCCTTGGAGGATTGGGATTGCTGCTGTTGATGTTTTGATCTACAGCTCAAGGGAATAAGCTGTGAACATAAGAACAGCTATTGCTGCTCAGGCCAACCAACCATCCCCATCCACAGAAGCTCTCCCCTGACACTAGACACCAGTGGGTGTCTGGAGAAGAGCATGGGTAGAAGGCAATCCTATAGCAGTCTTTCCTCTGACTGTTCTTGCAGTTTCCAGTCACATGGATGACTTTGTATGCAATGGCTTTCCATGGATTTCTCTCTCATGAACTGATCCAATCACTTGTTGAATTTGGTGTCCTGAGGCAAGGAGTTCCACAACTGAGTTACTTGTTAGGAGAGGAGCCACCTTTTTTTGTTTTGAACCTGCTTTCTATTAGTTTAATTTGATACCTGCCCAGCCTCTCCTTCCCAGAATGAGCTGCAGACAGCTGCAGTCCTCCCCGGGAATGGGGGTCAACTGGGGAGATGATCTCCTTTCATGAACTCCAGTGGAAAATATTCCCCACGGAGCTTCTAAGCTGTGATGAGATGAGTTCACAGAGTCACATGGGCTTGGATAGAAGACAGATCCACACAGGGGTTGATGTGTGTGCGACAATGCATAGTCTGGGCTGGCCCAACAAGATGGCTACTTACATTGTCTTCTAGTGAATCTGTTTTGAACTTGACCTCCAGGGCATTAGTTTCTACTCTCACCAGGGAGAATAATTTGCTGTTGCTGTTTTTATTTTTTTCAGTAAATAAATCAATCCAGCCCAGATTTTGACCTTTTACAGAGTTAAAATGTAAACCACCACCCAGAGAACCTAGAAGGGATGAAAGATGCAGGAAGACGTCTTTGCAAAATACAAAGACAACATTCATTTTCCGACTGAGCAACTAAGCTTTCAGGTTTTTGTGGACTATATGACAGCACTAATTGGCAAGCACTAATTGGCAAATTTAGAAACTAATCCTACAATGCAGAAGTAAAATAGCCATTCAGTAATAATCCCTCCTGGAACAAAGACAGGAAATTCAATATCTTTGCAGAGTCCAAAGTTAGACTGGGGCCATGGATTTAGTGAACGGATCCTACAGGGATTGCATTTGTAAACCATAAACAGATTAAGAAAACCCACTCTTGCAAAATAACCTCATCACAGTGAATTTTTCCCTTACTTAAATCCTATCTGCATTTGTGCTGTAAAATCTCCAAGAGTCATGGTAGGAAGGAATCTTCTTGCAATACAATGTTTTGCTTGATCAAGCAAAGAAGGGAGGAGAAAAAGAAAAGAGCGGAACAGAAAGAGATGTCCTGCAAAACAAATAAATAGCAATGATTGGGTTGGGTTTGTTGTTTTTTTTATTTTTCTTCTTCCCCAAGAGCCCTCCTAAGTGTTTCTATGTCTCTGGGAGTCATGGATTGTTTGCATATTCTTCTTTGCTATCAGAGTTCGCTCCCCAGCCACGTTGTTAGAAAATACAAATATACTGGATACAGACAAAGATACTTCAGTGATTGGTTAGAAACCTAGAGGAGGTAGAGGAAAGAAGAAAGAACTTGTGGCTACTTATCTCCCCTGGGATTGATCATGATAGTCAGGTGAATGGCATATAGAGCCGGAATGATAATTCATGCACAAGTTGCAGACATGCTCCTTGTTTTTTTGTCCATATCTTTCAAACACATAAAGATCTGCTCTTCATGAATATGTCTTATGAAGGTAAAAGATGTATGACTGGGGAAAATTGTTGTACCCGTTATTGAAAATGATGTCTGTAAGGAAAGCCTACAACTGTAAGAAAAAAAAAGAAAAGTCAACAGAACTGGGAATGAATGGCAAAGACCCACAAATGTGTATGCAGGGTTATATAGAGAATTATACATATTATAGACAGAAGAAAACAGCTTTACTGTAAACCAAAACCTAACCCTTACACTGTGTCAGGAGGGTATGCAGTATGCTTCCCAGCAATCAACTCTGTGAATACACTTCCCCCCAAAGAGTTGCTTTGGTCACCAAGAAGAAGACTGAGAGCGGACTTGGCAGGAATGTTTAAATACTGTTGTTTTCAACTGAATGGAGAAAACACTGCTAAAGAACTAATGTCTCTGCATTTCTGATGGAGGCTGAACAACTTAAAGTTACCTAAAATGTGGGAAAAATCAAGGAAGGTCAGACTTGTTCTTGCTGTGAGCTTAGGTGAAAAATTTAAGCCTGTTTTCACTATCAAAAAGGAAGCAAAAAGACAAAAAAAAAAAAAGAAAGAAAAAAGGAAAAAGTAAATGGAGAAAATTCATTTGCCAGGTCACTTTCTAGCTGCCCTTAAGGTCATTCTGTCCTAATGGTCTGTCTTCTGTTGTGGACACCTGCTCAGTGGGAACTGTGCTGAGCACAGTAATTCATTTCACAGCATCACTGGTGGGTAGCTATGTGTAACAAAGCCCAGGTCATGTGCATGCAGACACTGGGTTCATTGCTGAGAAAAGACTTTGGGGATGATGTTCAGATACAATATCTCACACAAAGCTGACTTTCTTTTTTTCTTTTTTTTCTAAAAGCAGTTGTCACAGCAATAGTACATGGTTGATAAACTGCCTGGTTCAGTCAGCAGGGGGATGCAGAATCATAGACATGATGATCCAGAGTTTTTGAGGTATTCAGCTAGCCAAGTTGTATTAATTTCAGATGGAGTGAGACACCCTGAAATCTCTAAGCACTTTGCCATTTTTCCATAATATCTGAGAACATTCTCATTCTTCATGCTCTTACTCAGCTAACATCTCTACAGTATCCTTCCTGGATCCTTACTCCTAAGACTTACTCATTGTATTCTAACTGTTGTACCATGTCTTTCACTTGAGTTTATTGATTTTTGTATCCCTGTGGCAACATCCTTTCATGTCCACTGGAACTTTTTTTCTCAGCCCAGTATCAAAAAGTCCTTTTTCTGGCCTTTCTGATGTGGTTACATGACCTGAATACAGAGAACCCACCTGACTTATTTTTCTTTTAAAAGCTATCAGTCTTTCTGTTGGCCTTTTTTGAGGGTCTCTGTCTCTGGCAACAAAGCAGGAAACAGGCAAAGAAGTGTTATTATACCCATTTTAGGAAACTGAGGCAAAGAGAGGGAAAGAATGAGAGAGCAACTGTCTACATGAGTCACCCAAACACAACAGGACATCAAGCTCCAATCTGTAAAGTCACAGGATACCCTAAACCTAACTACCAAGATTTCCTTCTATTCAGCAAATCATGAATGACATGTTTCTGGTACTCACCTATGCTAAGGCAACTTTTGATGTGGTAGTTGAAGACTTCATACCTTGTTTTACCCCTTTGTCTCTGCTCATTTTTTTCACATAGCATGAAATAATTTCACCCATGATGTGCAATGTTTGAGGCAAAACATGGTGTAGAAAGATGTACATATGTAGATGCCTTGCATGCTCCTAGCTGATTTCATCAGAATTCTGCTTCAAATACCAAATCAGCCTTTTGCATATGGAGCAACCAAGTATCTGTGAACAAGCTTTGATGGTGGCGTGACAAAGGAGGACACAATATCCACCAAAATCAGAGTAATTCCCTTCTGAGTATAGCTGGACAGATACAGGATGCTAGTGGTAAACAAGATCAAGGCCAGTGTTAAAGGCTGGTTGAACAAGGAAAGTCCTTGAACCCTGTGAGCCTCACAGCACCAAGGAGTCTTTCCATTGAGCCAAGCTGGTGGAGGAAAACTACTAAGAAATCTAGGGGAATATTGCATTGTCTTTTCCATTCATGCTGGTATGTTGCTTAAATGTCATCCTCTCAAAAACATCTGTGAAGTTGAAAGAAAAATTGTTCCTGTGCATTTTTTTGAAGCGGACTGAACAGAGAGAGAGTAAAACAATTCCAGTTGTGATCAGAGCTCAAATAAATTGATTTGTAGATTCTTTTTATATTTAAAAATTAGTAATTAGAAGCACAGAGTGCTGCATGGAATGATATTCCCTAGGTGACAGCTGAGGTCTGGAATCACACCCAGGTGTTCCTAGTCCCTGGCTTTGCTATCTGCTGAGTAAAGGGGATCCTGAGAAACACTAGGACATACTTGATCCATGGAGGGTTGGATTCTGTCCTCCTGACATCATAAACTAGCTGAAAGTCACTTAAAGTTTGTCCTGAGCTCACCCAAAACATGAACTGATCTCATATGAAGCTGGCACCAGGCTCCCTAGAGGGCATCCGGGTCACGTTTCCTCATATTAGGCATCTGGGAGGCTACTAAATCTTCACAGTCCCTGCATGCAGAGATCCAGGAGTTCAGATATTACTTACGTTAAAAAGTAACACCCATAGAAGATAGTCTGAATTCTTGTTCCCACCTCCCCTTTCTCCTCTCATCTACCTGCAGGTGCTTCTGAAATAGAAATCTTTTGGATGCATCCCATGGGAGTCAGTGGGGGAAATGTCGTCTCCTGTGAGATTCAGGCGCCAGCTCTTTGGGGATGTTCAGATCGTATGTCTAGACGAGATAACATCCTTCTCTGAACCCAGGAGCTAACCCCAGGGGGACCTATTATTCATGTATAAAACACCAAGAGAAACTTTTGCTGCATGCAGCTTCCTTTTTCTTTCCCTCCTCCCCGTGGGAATTTGCTTGGTTTAACCCTTCCATCCCTATGAGGCAGTGGCTTCTCTGCTCAAAGCTATGACTGTTTATCCTTCCACCCTTCAGGGCTCAGTACTCTGCACCTGCAAAAACAGCACGGCTTGGTGAACAAAGCCAGGTGAGCCTTCAGCATTGGCTTTAATGTGAAGTCCAAACCCAGAGAGACCTCCTCCTTTCCCCATGGAAAATAACAGCTCCTGGACTAAATCTCCAGCCCTGCCTATAGTGCCCAGACAGCACAAAACGCCTGGCAGTTTGCCCTAAGAAAGCACCTGGAGTTGCTCCTGAGATAGAGGAATATCCAGAGCGTAAAAGAGTAATAGGGATATGCAAGGCACAGAAGGAATACAAGACACTTTATTCTGATCTGCTTTCAGTAACATCATGCCCCTAGAAAGTCTCATGAGCTAGTGTAACTTTGGAAAGGTTAAGGAATGGCTTGCATTCTGGGTGACAGTAACTGGGGGTGAAGCATCTCCTAAGACTAAGGAATGTGTAAAACCAGTGAATGCTATCCAGACATGCACTTTTCCCTTTCTGGACTAACCAAAGGGCTACACACACCTCTCTCATGTTTGCCATGGCGATGCATAGGCCATGGACAGATGCTACTGATTTTACATGACCTAGTCTGATTGTGCAAATTCATCAGCAGATCTTTTTTAGCCTAGTTTCAGACTAGGCTAAAAGACTTTTTTTTTACTTAGTCTCCAGCACTGAATTGTGACACCCATCAGGTTCTCGCAAGGTCCTTAATATGCAGAGGCCAATTAAGTGTCTCTGTTTTCTGGTTCTCCTCAGCATATTGTCCTTTTTCCCTAAGGCTTTAAGTTTGGATTATAATGGTCAGAGTAGGAAGACTCAAATCAACACAGAACAGTCTCCCTGAGAAGATCTGCTTTGATCTGTATCTTGCAACCTGGAAAGAGACATCTGTCCACAAAAACATTTGTCCCAACAGTTCAGTTGTTGAAAGACACAAGGGAGCTGCGTGTCTTTATGAGGTCAGGTTGGCAGAAGAGAGGAGAAATTTGGTCCCTACAGTGACCGCTATATCCACAAATTATCTGGATCTTGGGTGTTACTGTTCATGTGTATCTATTTATGAAAGGCACTTGCAGGCAACAGTATCACAGCACTGCTCCCTGTTATTGCATCCTGGCTCTGAGTCAGAAAAGTCACTTCCAGGCACATGATGCATTTACATTGTGTGGATCCAACACCTCTCTCCATTTAGATGGACAATGAAAGGACAAGTAGCAATGGAAAAAAGATAAGGAAACGGGATCCAGCAGACATAAATTACACTTATTGGACAAAACAACAAACTGTTTTTTTTCTTTTCCTCTGCATTGAGAACTGCAGGATTTTCATAATATCACATCTGATTCATCACAGTGGTAGAGGTCCATGGCTAGATCAGAGTAGTAAAATTTTTGCTAGCAACAATGTAGAAAAATCAAACATTTTTTATAAATGTTTCTACATTTCGAAAGAAGTGGGATGTTGCACTCCTATGACATGATGTCACGGTTTAAGTCCAGCCGACAGCAAAGCACCAGGAGGCCACTCGCTCACTCCTCCCTGCTCCCTCCGGTGGGATGAGGAGGAGAAGCAGAAAGGAGTGAGAAAAAAAAAAAAAAAAAAAAAAAAAAAAAGAACATCGTGGGTTGGGATAAGGACAGATTACTGGGTCAACACAAGGAGAGAATTTACAACAACAACAATATACTAATAAAAGAATATACAAAAACGAGTGATGCACAGTGCAACTGCTCACCAGCCAGAACCCTACACTCCGCCGTTTCCCCCACAGAGAGACCCCCCCCAGCCTGCTACCCAGTTATATACTAAGCATGATGTCACATGGTATGGAATAGCCCCTTGGCTAGTTCAGGTCAGCTGCCCTGGCTGTGCCCCCTCCCAGCTTCCTGTGAAAATTAACTCTATCCCAACTGAACCCAGGACACATGAGACTAGTGAACTCAGATCCCAGTCCATTAGTAACTAAGCATGGTTTTAAACAACTTCAGTGAGGGATAAACATTTTGAAATCAGTAGGCCTGGATAACTTGCACCCGAGTCCTAAAAAGGTTGTTTGAAGACATCTCTAGCCAACTCATTTTAGTTTTGAATAAATCTTGGCCTACCCAGTAAATTCCAGTAGATCACAGCAGCTAATTTTGTGCCAATATTCAAAAAGGCCAAGTAAGATGACCCAACTAATAGTAAGTCAGTTAGCTTGACACCAGCCTTAGGCAAAATAAAAACCCACAAAACCAGGAGTCAAATAATTAAAAATTAGAGAACAAATCTACTTAATGTCAGTCAACATGTGTCGTGGTTTAACCCCAGCCAGCAACTAAACACCACGCAGCCGCTCACTCACTCCCCCCCACTCAGTGGGATGGGGGAGAAAATCGGGAAAAGAAGCAAAACCCGTGGGTTGAGATAAGAACGGTTTAATAGAACAGAAAAGAAGAAACTAATAATGATAATGATAACACTAATAAAATGACAACAGCAATAATGAAAGGATTGGAATGTACAAATGATGCACAGTGCAATTGCTCACCACCCGCCGACCGACACCCAGCCAGTCCCCGAGCGGTGAATCCCTGCCCCCCCCCCCCCCACTTCCCCGTTCCTAAACTGGATGGGACGTCACATGGTATGGAATACACCGTTGGCCAGTTTGGGTCAGGTGCCCTGGCTGTGTCCTGTGCCAACTTCTTGTGCCCCTCCAGCTTTCTCACTGGCTGGGCATGAGAAGCTGAAAAATCCTTGACATTAGTCTAAACACTACTGAGCAACAACTGAAAACATCAGTGTTATCAACATTTTTCACATACTGAACTCAAAACATAGCACTGTACCAGCTACTAGGAAGACAGTTAACTCTATCCCAGCTGAAACCAGGACAACATGGTTTAGTAGAAATGGGCCATGTAAAACCAATACAATTTCATTCTCTGATGAGATCACAAGTTTGGTTAGCAAATGTCACTGTGGAAAGATAATGGACTTATTGTAAGGACTTTATCTTGCCCAACATGCTCATTTCAAAAACAAGTTGCTCTGTCTCATTCCAACAAATTCTGCAGTAAATGGGAGCTGATTAAACAGCTGTACAACAAAAAAACTTAGGAATTAGGGCACTTTTACAAATGAAGGTTTACTGGAGAAGTTAGAAGAGGAGATGTGGGAATCAAATCTTTTCCTGGTGTTATCCAATAGCTTGATCAGATAAAACTGCAAAGAACTAGCAGGAGTGTTCACTGATTTTTTATTTTTATTTTTTAAAAAGCACAGAACAATCCTCCCACACGCAAACATTCCTGCCATGCAAGGAAGCAATGAAAAAGATGAAAAATAGGTAAAAATCTGAATCTTAGCCTAATTTTAACTTGTTTGAGAACAAAATCAGTATTTCAGCCCCTCATGAAATGTTCTGAGGATATTTTTTTCTCTTGAAAATTAAGTGAGACTTTGATTAAAAAGGTAGAGATGTAGTGATCATGATGCTTGATAAACTGAGCCTGTAAGTGCATACATGGGAACAAACAAATAATTTTGGAGATGATACCCTCAAAAAAGAGGACTGTTTTCTGAAAAGTGGTGGCTCTGAAAGGGTCATAGTGGGTAAGTAATTGAACATGTGGGAAAATTGTACTCAGAGAGTAGTTATCAATGGTTCACTGACAAAATAGAAGGATATAGCAGTAAAGTTCTACAGGGATTTGTTCCTGCTTCCTGTGCTATTCAATATTTTCATTAATGACTGAATGATGGAATACAGAGATTTGTTATTAAGTTTGCAGATGACACCAAGCTGGGCGTAACTGTAAATGCTGGAAGGCAGGAGGACAGTTTAATATGTTTATGACAAATTGGAGAAATGATCTGAAAAAAAATAAGGTGGTCTTCAGTAGAAGCAGGGATCTGGGGCTGCAGTGGAGCATAACCTGAACATGAGTCAATAGTGTCATAATATTGCAAAAAAGACAAACAGTGTGAGGGTTGTATAAAGATAAGTGTCACCTGCAAAATATGTGCAGTAATCCTTTCCCGCAGCTCAGCATTGATACAGCCTTAGCTAGAGGATTTTCTAAAGTCCTATGGGTAATTTTAGACCTGTGATACCAAAGATGGAGATCAACTGGAGGAAGTTGAGAGGCGAGTGTTAAGGTCGGAGGTCTAGAAAGCATGACCTGGAGAAAGAGACTTTATTTATCCTAGACTGCAGGTATGTAAAAGGATGCTGCAGGAAGGAAATGGATGCTCTGTTTCTCCATGCTCATGACAGACCAAAGTCATGGCTTAAACAACAGGAGAGGATCCCAGGTAGGAATGAGGAAAAAAAGTTTTCTAATCAGAAGGTACCAAATCACTTGAGTGCATTGCCTGGGGTTTTGTTCCCCTGGGAGGATTACTGGAGGTCTTTAAGAACAAATTAGAGAAACATCTGTATGGATAAAACAGCTGGAATCGATCCTGAATTAGGGCAGGGAGATGGGCTGTAAAGGGATCTTAAAAGCCCTGTAATTTATGAACTTTGTAATGAAAGAAACAATGCAATAGATGTTATAATAGTACAGAAAGGAGTGCTAATTAGAAGTAGAATCATGACTCTTAATACAAGGATAAGGTCTGTATGCAAATGGTGCCACTGCCCTTGCTTTCTTCAGCAGAATGATGTAAATTATGATGGAGAAAACATTTCACTGAGGCTTAAGGTTTGCAGAGGAAATGTAAGCTATCTGTGAACTTGATTTAGGTAATAGTTGCAGTCAAAGGAAGTGGCAATATTTTTTAAATTAATGAAAAATTTTGGTTTGACATAATCAAATACAAATATTCTATTTCTTGTTTTGAAATTATATTTTATTTTAAAGTTGATCTTTTTAAAGACAAAAGTTTCATAGAAGATTTTAAAAGTGTTGAATGACTTCAAAACAAAGCCTAATATTTTTCTTTGGTCCAGAATGAATTTTGGGATTTTGTTCTCTAAAAAAATAATTTAAAAAAATCTCAGTCCAAAATAAAATGTTTTTTCCAGCAATATTTTGTTTGGTGATGGAACAGAAAAAGCTCATTATTCCCTAGTCCTATTTTTCAAGCCTTTTGAGACCTGGGAGAGCCTTGATTCACAGCAGCTGTGCACCAGTCAATTTCAACTACTTCTCTCAGGGCAGTCTTGATTAAGACTATTCTCTTTCCTTAGACTGTAGACTTTCTCTCTCGTCTATTAATTTGCAGCAGCCGGGGAGGTAGCTAGTATATTCCTCTACCCCTTAATATCACAGAGAGGCATAAAAAGCAATGAAAAAATTGTCAAGGGTGAAGACAAGGGCCTTGATGGCCCAATAAAAGAGATAGCAGATGAAATATAGTGGTCTCTGATACCTAGGAAAACACGGTAGTACTTTCTTTAGATCTCAAGCTGAACAGATCTATGATTTGTCAACATATTCTTTCCCTTCTTTCCTTCTTTTCCATGATACTCATCTTGTGGATGATATCTCCTGTCAACTGTACTTAATTCATCTTGTGTTCCTCTAACCCTTCAATAAGGAGCAAAATCGTTCCCTATGCCTGCAAGCAGGATTGTAGCAATCAGCCTCACCAAGCTCCCTTCCACTTCCTTCTCTAACCAGTCCTATCCACTCACTCCACAGCTTGCTCTTTACACTTAAATCAATGAGTCTCACAGGGTTTGTGGGGTTTTTTGAGCCCTCTCCTCCCCTATCCCTCTGCTCACCTGTTTTCATCTCCCCCAGACCCACTTCTTAGTCAAGCATCTCCATGAAGAGGTATCAGACTTTTCCTCCCTCAGTAAGTAGGCTGCTGTTGTTCAGGCAAGAACTTCCTTTTGAAGTGAGGGTATCAGAATTTGTCCAACAGCTGTTGGAGACTCCTGAAGGACACTTTCTGGTAAGAAAACCTGTGGGGTGTTGCCTCTGTATTTGGGGGTCTATTTTATTTCTGCTCTTGCTCACTTGTGCCTTTAAACATGAGCCTTGAAGAGGGCTCCTGCTTGAGGCAACTTCTTTGTAGTTGATTTATTTATTTTTGGTTTTTTGAAGTACAAGGTGCTTGACTTCTCTCATGCAACACATGTAAAATCAAGTGTCTGAGTTAGGTCTTGCTTGCACCAGGACTCATTGACAACAGCTGTGAAGCTGTAGGGGTATCAAACCAATATAAACATGCTCAGAACCATGCCCTGTGCATTTCTAGGTATCTTACCAGGCTGAATAGAAAAAGGAGTATTTAAAAAATTTCTCTGTATCCTCTTCCCAAGCAGATCTCTAAAGCCTATGTTCCTCCTCTAGTGCTTACTGGACATGGCTTCTTTTCTACAGGCAAGGGAAATTAATACAATTATTTGTCTTTAAACCACTCTGCAGTTGTCACTTAATTCTGTGGCCTGTTAATTCAATGAGCCCAATTCATTTTAGCTTGTCCCAGCAAGTTATGGAAAGCATATAGTTTTGAAGGCTTCTGACAACAAGCCCACTCTGAGGTCCAGCCCAGGGAGCTTTCAAGAACTGTATTTTCTGAGTGATTCCTCCAAGTTCAGGACATGGAAATAACCTGTTCCCGTGGCCAACAGGGTCTCAACTTCAGATGAAGCTCCTCTCCAAGAATCTGCAGGGATTTGTAATCTCAGTGACTCTTGTGTTGTCCTTCAACCCCTCTCCTGACTTTACTGCCTCTTGCTGCATCTGAGTGTTTTCACAGTGTGAGTTTTGTTTGGACTCCTGAGTAAGATGTCAGGCCCTGAAGCCTATATCTCTCCCAGACTGCAGCCATGCTAAGAACAAGAATCAACAAATACCTTTGATTGTCCAGAGCAGAAGGAACTGTTATCAGATCGTCAAGGTTGTTTCATGCCATCAGCACTATCTTCTGGAAGACATATCCCACTCTCAACCACAAGAGAATATGGATGATTTTGGATGATGGCAGGACGACTTTGTCCACCTGTCCTTCACCACCTTGTTGAATTGTCCAAAGACCTTCCAAGCAAGCTGTGACAATGAAGTAAACCTCTACTTGAGTAAAGTGGGGCATAAACTGTCCTTCAGAAGGGCTTCAAGAGGAAAGAACAAACTCACCCAGGCCAGCAAAAGGATTCCTGAGGATGAATCTGGCACTGGACAGGGTGTATATGTTTCATTATAAAGTCTATGTGAATACAGTAGATGGCACAGAATGTCTCTCCCCAATATAATTTTTATCTCCTATGATACTGTATGATGTTCCATTTCTCTCCGGATTAAAAAAGCAAGTAATTCAACCCACCTGAAAGCAAAAGCAAGGTGCAAGGAATCTCTGTCTTCAAACAGGATGTGCGAGTGCTAATGAAAACCAAGAGTCCAGTGTCGGTGTGTTACAAAGAAAAACTTTGCCTCTGAAAAGGGTTTTATGTTTCCCTGAAGCCAGGAGTAGCTGCATTTGTACCAGCTCCACAGCCTGCCTGATATTGATATGTCTGAGTTGTCTTTGAAAGCCTGGCTCTTTCTTCTGATAGATAAATATAAACCCAGATTATTTTCACCCATCTGCAAGAGAAATCATTATGAAATTAACCAGTGATCAACCAAACCACGTGGGGAACTCAGAAAGGTTTTTTAGGCTTTTTCAGATGGCTGGCTTTTCTCTCTCCATCTGGTTGTGTTTAGTTCTGAAATATAATTTTCGGCACTGATCACTTCTGGGTAGACCATACAATTAAGGTATTTGAAAAACAAACATTTCTAAACCACGGATCGTTAGGGAGATGGCTTAGAAATGACAGCCCATTTTCCAAGAAGATGGTTGGGAAAGGGAACCTGAAAGCTTAAGATAACATTGAAAAGGAAACAGAAGAAGTCCGGGGAGGGAAAAAAAACAAAAGAAGAAAAAGAAACCCAACAAACAAACCCACCCTCACAAGTATTTTAACTGCTTCTCTAGTACTTTCCGACTAATATTATTTGAATACTTTAAGAAATCCAGCCTGGTTTCTGTGTATTTCTATGGATTCATGCTGCTACACGAGGAATGTATTACTGAGAAGTGGAACCTGCAACAGTTTGAAAACAGGAGATATTTGCAGCAATAGGAGGAATTTCAGCTCTGTAACTCTTTTGGGGACTTTACAATACCAAATTTCAAGCAGGAAGGATGGCAGGACTGAAGGCCCAGAAACAAATTTGGACGTGCCTCTCCCTTCTGGTACCCTGCTGATAATTTCTCTTTCCCACCTAAACTCAGCTCACTTTGGCTCACCTCCCACTATCCTCAGGCAGCTGCATTTTTCTTCTTAAACAATTCCAAAACTGTTCGTTGCTTAAGATAAGTGCCTAGTGCATTCTCACCTGAAAGATGATTTTAAGCCAGAAAGTTTGGTAAAGTTCATCTTGACTATTTTATCAGTTAACCAAGAAGATAGAGACAGTAAAAAATAAAGACTGTATGATTCGATGGCTGGTGCAGGAACACAAGTGTTCAGGAGCGAGCCAGAAATGAATAACTTTGAACTCTTGCAGAGTTCATATATAGATGTGAATGCTGCTGAGGCACTACTATGTAATCCATTTAAATCAAACCAAAATCAGGATCTGCGTCTTGGGGAAGGTTCAACTCAGGCCTCAGATGAAGAGGTAAAGCCCATCTCTAGCAATAGTACTGCTACTGTAATCAACAGTGTTTTGAAAATAATTGGGTAATATAAGGATAGGATATATCTGGATTTCCTCGAAGTCAGTGGCCACCTTTGACTGAGGAGGGAAAAGGGTTTGGATCCTGCAAAGGAAGGTGATGGAGAGGCCAGCGTAGAAGCCTCCAGAATCTGAGATAAGCTTTGGCTAAGCCTTTTAATACTTGGATGCTTAAGCAAAGATAACCTCCAAGCTTTTGGCAGCCCTGCCCACAACTAGCTGAAACACAGAAGGACCAGGTAATTATCTGATGTGGTAAGAGCAATTATGGGAAGTGTGTAAAAGGTAAGGCAAATTCTACCTGACACCAAGGCTTGCTCTCACATCTGCAATTTTCATACCCAATGTGAGTTCTTTCCTTTCCCTTTCGATTTTAATGAAATGAATCTACTGGTGGAGTGAGCCTTAGCATGGTTTTGCCTCCTTCCCAGTCAACCCTCCAAAAAGCTGAAATGACATGGACTTGTGGAGAATGGGGAGTCAAGTCCTGGCTCCTTCTCCCAGCCTGTTACTAGGATGGGGAGGCTGTAATAATTCTTAATTTCCCATTTTTTGAACTGTTGTTACTCAGAACATGGTTATAGTAAAATCCACAGAGCTAGACCTCCCCAGACTTTGGGAAGACTACATCCCAGCATGTCAGCTCTTCTAAGCAGTGTGCAGGAGTTTCTGAATCCCTGGAAAGCACCTAGGGAGCTTCCATAAACAACTTTTAAAATTATAATGATAGTTAATGACCTAATTTCCTAGCCAGCCAAAATACCTGCGGAATCAAAGTCCCATATCTGAATTAATCTAAACTCCTGGGAGGTTTTGTTCTGGACTTAATCTTTACAATTACTGCTTTCTGTCTGGCATTTTGGGGGCCAAATCAAGACCTCAGTTTAGATACCCACATAGTCACAGATAATTATTTATTTTCTATAAAATACCAGAGATTGCAGTATTGTGTAACACAAAGGGGTCTCAAGAGAAACACTATTTTACTACCCTCCATTGAGGCAGATGTATACGCAGAACATATTGTATAGACAGCAGTCAAGCCTCAAAAAGCTTCAGCAAAAAGAGAGTATATTTCCTCCTAAATTTCTTGTTCTCATTACTGTTACATTTTTCTTATTTTCCAACCCAAATTTGTTTTTCTGTAAATTGGGATTTTCCCCCCTCATCTTTTCATCAGTTGCTATAGTAAAAAAGTCACCATCAACCTCTTTATAACAACTTGCCACATATTGAAAGACAATTTATCATGTCTCTCTCCACCTTCATTTTTTATTTTCTTCTTTAAACTGGCTTGTAGTACGCAGTGATTTCTGAATTTTACCTATAACACCTCTCTGTTCTGGAAAGGCATACAAGCTGCATTGCCATCAGTTCAGAGTAGACCGATCTATGTGGGACTCACTAGGCAAATCTATGCAAACTAAAAAATCAGCATATTCTGCCTGCTCTTGCAAGACAGCCCTTTGTGGTGAGTTCCTCATAATTATCAGTTAATTGTCATGGATCCCATGTTGCCAAGAATTTGAAGATGTGAAGATTTGATGCTGGTACAATTTCCAGCTCACAAGGTACTTAGCTATTCCTGCAAAGACTTCAGCACCTCCCTACAGCCACATGCCCACAAGCCTATTTTCTGGTATAAATGACATTAACAGTGTTTCTGACTTGTGATATCATCTCCCTTTCCTAGTAATGCTGGATAGAGCTGGTTGGTTTGATTTAACCTTCCTTTTCTTGGAAATCCTCCTTTGCAAAAGCATCTGTGCAGTTAAAAGTCCCTAAAAGTTAATGAAGTGTTCTTCAATAGCCTGAGACATGGATAGAAAGCCCTAATCCTAATCTAATTCTTCCCCTTCCTTGACTTCAGTTTTCTGTGACCATCAGAAAAATAACTGCCCAGCTGTACATGATAGATCCCCTTTGTGCAGATGGCTTCTGTTTTTGCTGGCCAGCCTTTCCCTCCTAGCACTTAGGTACTTTTGGTGAGAAGGCAAGGATTTAGGACCAGCTCTGGGCAGTAACCATTGGACTACTTACATGCCACGTACCAGAGAACAGGTCACCCATCTCCAAAATTGTGCCTATGAGATGTGGCGAATGTGGTGTGAAAGTCCCTACACCTCACTCAGTGGGAACCCATCCTGTGCAGAAACTTGAGCAATATCCCATTGTGTATCCTCCCTAGGAGCTGAGCCATTTCCCATGGGCCCTCATTAAGGGCAAATCAATCTTACAGTCTAGTCATAAAATCTCTGCACAGTTTTATTTTTACTTATAACCTAATTAAAGTGCCATCATCTTCCCTGTGTCTTTAGAAACTCTCACATTTCCTCTGACTGGTCCATACAGAGAAAACCAGTTTCTCTTACTAAACTGATAAAAGTACATGATGATATTTTTCATTTCACAGGTACTTAACCTGTTTCCAAATTACAGATGAGGATTATGTATATTTGCTTAAGAACACATTCATTAGGAGGGGAAGTCACATAAACTACATTCATGTTGTGTTTGTATTCACTTTTGTTTTAAAATCTATCCAAATGTGAAATTATATACATTGCACCCAGAAAAACAGCAAGGAAACAAAGATGATCCATAGACTGTTAGTGTTTTATAGGGAATAAAATAGATTCCTATAGCCATGTGGAACTCATGAGCTCAGATATACCATGCCATGGATTATACTTTATGCAATTGTATTTACATTTACTTGGTAACATTAAAAAATTACAGAGGGATCCAACTGAATTTCTAAACCAGTAGAACATTAGGAAACAGCCAGTTTGGACAACCAAGTCCAGGACCTGATTAGCTGTTTGCTTTTGTACATGTGAAATTGATTTTTTTCACTCACTACCATTGTATTTTTCCCCTTTTTTCAGCACAACTAATTTTTCCTGGCCTTGATCACAGTGAAACACCAGGAACTCGAACACTCAGCCAGCATACATGCTACTTTATCTGCATTGCTTTGTGAGTTTGCAGGTGCCAGAACAAAGTTCAAATGCTTCTTATCTTCAATTTCACAAATATATATATATAAAAAGCAGGAGTGCTCTGTAGCCCAATATATTTCCCATTTAGGATGAAGACTTTTAATCTATTTGCTTATACAAATCTTCTGACTCTTTCTAAAAAATGGTAATTCAATCTGTATTCTGCATGAACTGTATTAATGGAGTATTAGTGTTATTAAAATCATTTACTGTTGAGTCAGATTCTGAATTCCTTTCTTAGGCCAAATTCCTATTGGCTTGCATGTGAGTTTTGTCTCAGTGAAGACGTCAGATTTTAGCCCTTGTATAACTCCAACTTTTGTGTAATTCATTGCAAAATATTTTAAAAGCTAGTTATATCTAGCTACTAGGTATAGCATTACAGGTGAAATGCCGTGATGACTGGGATGAGCTACAAGTCATTTGAAAGACTGCACAGCAACATTTCACTGTGAGATATGACAGGAAACAAACAACATTACACCTTCGGTGAAAGTTTGGGTAAAAAAAATCAAGTTGCCATGCTGGAAAAAAATTTCAGTGCAGGGTTTAGTAATGTTTCATCTTGACACCAACACTAAATGAGCCCAGCTTTGCAAAATATACCAAAGTTGCTCAGAGCAGGCCACTGATAGAGAAATAGAAGGTTCAATTTGAGGCTGGAAATAAGTTCATCACAGGACAGACTTCAGCTTTGCAGTGTCCTCTAGGACTGGACTGGGAACTACACTGACTCAGTATCAGTCACTGCCCTGAATTGGTCAGGCAGTTGGACTAGATGATCATTGTAGGTCCCTTCCAACTGAAATAATAGTCTATTCTATTCTATTCCATGCAAGGGGCTGAGAAAACCCATCCACACACTCTGTACAAGACAGTTTCTTGACACCCAGCTTAACATTCATCCTAGTTTTTCCTCAGTGTTCATCCTCATTGCTGTGTGAGTGCAGGACATACCACAGAGGAAAAAGCACAATCCACCAGCTGATTCAAATAGAGAACATTGGCTAGGGCTGTGGGGTGGGATATAGTTGTTATCTTGATGTGCTGAGAATGGCTTTGTATGTGCAGCTGTGTGCATCTGGTGCTGAGCACCCACTCTGTGGGTACAAGTCCCAGTTCTAGTCTTCCCTGCACTACTGGAGAAAAAAGTGACTTACTAAAGGTGTAAAGAAATAGAAAAAAAAAAAGAGATTTGTGGAAGACAGAGGTGACCCCTCTTACTGTTGGCAAAGATTTCAGTGTAGCTTTTAGGGAAATAACAATCTTTTGGGTTGTGAATGGCTTGCTGAGCACTTCCCTTGTCATATAATTGCCCATGAAATTGCAGCCCATACGGTTAAAATATTAAACTGGATAACATTACACTTTTTAATCCACAGCTGAGACAAAGCAGAGATCAGGAATAATCCTGCTCAACACCACCACGTTTACTGTCTGATGTAGGAGATGTTGATTAGCTTTTAAGTAGAAACACATTTTTTAAAGTTACATAAGCTGATGCTCAGGTTTCCCCCTCCCCCTTGAAAAGAATTAAACTAAATATTATGAGAGATTTAAAAGTTCTTTATTCCTTTGGTTTGGGGGTAAAGTGGGTGCACCTGCAGCTGGGGTTTTCCTTTCCCTTGCTCCCAAACCCATCACTCAGTGAAGCATATTTCTGCAGTGTGTCGTGTATAAGATGACACGTTCAAGTCTTCAGAACCTGACTCAGCTGTTACTCTGTACTTCCTCTGGCAAAACCAACGGAAATTTGCCCAAAGGAAGACCAGGGATTGAGTGAAAATGGCAGGAGATATGAGGAAATGAGACGCAGAAACTGGAAGGAGGAAGGATCTCTTACCTCGTTCATGACCCATGATGACCTGTCCCAGCAGCTTTGCTCTTTGGGACACCCCTTGCTGGGCACTGGATAACTTCCTGCTGTTTTTCTTATCTTGATCTGGCCTCTCTTCCATAGAGCTGCTTTTGGATATAATCCTTGGACCCACACTAAATCAATTTTGTTGCCTGTTGATCTTCATGCAGGTACCAAAAGGCAGGGCATGAGCCCTTCTGTAAGGGGTTTCTGGTTCTGCCTGCTACCTGCTGTCCTGTATGCAGACTGTGCTGAAAATTGGTCTTGGGTACTGGCAGGAGAAATGATTTGAGAGAACAATGTTTCCCATTCCTGGTCATATTTCTGCTTGGAGTACAATGAGTAAGGTCCTGGGGCAAAACGTTCCAGCTGTGGTCCTTAAGGTAACATACAGAAATCAGCAGAGTAAATCTATGCAAAAAATACATTTTAGAAATGTTCTTAATTTGGCATAGCTAGCCTAAGTTAGACAACATCGTTTAGAGCACTAGTGGAGCCAAAGCAATTCAGAATGGTTTGGGTTAGGCCAATAAAGGATCCTAAAGTTGAATTTGAACCTCTGTTATAAGTCATCTCAAGTTAAGAATACTGCTTATTTTCCATTTTCTTCCTCTCTCCATTTTTTTTTTCTTTGAAGTGTAGACATCCCTGCCAACAGGCACCTAAATAAAACGGGAGGGAATTTTCGGAAGTGCTGAGCACAAACAAATCTAATCAAAATCAGAAAAAGCTGTGGGTGTTCAGAAATTTTAGGTGCCCAAACAGGGATTTGGCTTCAGAGAGTTAGACGCCCTTGTTTGAGAAATTTTGGCTCAAAAATATACTACCCAACCCATTGTATGAGTGTAATGTTCAGTGAAATGTGAAATGTCAAGCTCTGTTTAAACCTCTGGGAAACTAATAAAGTCCATGTACACTTCTGCAGCGTTCACCTGGGAAACTGGCCTTTTTTCATTCCTTGCAATTACTTAGGAAACAAGTCTCAATGCAAGAATCTTAATGTTGCCTTTTTTGTCCAATTTTTTCTCTCTCTTTTTCTGTCTTTTTTTAAAAACCTTTTTTTTCTTTTAACACATATTTCTGTTTATTTCCTTTCCTTATTTTCATCATTCTGGAATTTCAAGCACATAAAAGATGCCAAAGTAATAGCCCTGAAAGCACTTTTCCAGGTTGAACTTGGAGGTGAAAGATTACATCACTCACCAAGCCTGGGCTCTGGGGCCAGCTCAGTCGACGTCACGAAGAGTCTTCTGAGGAGCTGCATCAGCCTTTCTTGCAAAAGTGCTTTGTGTAGTGGGCACAACTGGCTGCTACAAGCTAGACGGGTATCAGCATAAACCAGAAGACACATAAATGACCCTCATTTTACAGTGACTTTAGACATTCAACTCCTTACAGGAAGGCAATGTCAAGCCCAAGGTGATCTAAATGAGAGTCGGTCCTTTTCAGTGCAGGGAGAAATACTGTGCAGAACAGAGTTGTTTTGCTCCCGTGTGCAAGGCCTCAGTACACGAGGATCAAGGTCAAGAGGCTGTGATTGTGTTGGGTTGTTAGTGGGTTTTGCCTGTGTCAAGAAGAAAGTAGACTGAAAATGGGGGTGGGGAAGAGAGGATAGGAAGAAAAGCTGAATTTCAGGCTCTGTCAAAACATCCAAGCAGCTGGAAACAAGGTTTGGCTAAAAGAAAAAGGACAAACATCAATCAATACAGATGTTATTTCCAAGCTTCTGAGAGGGTATTGCAATCCAGATTTCTGGCCCAAGAGTCAGACCCTTGCCCAGTAGCAGCTGTGTTTTATGTACCCGATCCCCCTTAACATTTTCCATTTTAGCCAAGTCTCTCCATAGTTCCACTCTCGCTCTCTGAAATTCAGATGAAACAGCTGCAGGCCACACCATGCCAGGCAACTCCTTCTTTAATTTTTCTCTCTCACAGCAATAATAAAAAAATTAAGCTGGTTGACGCTGCATGAATGAGAAGGTTAATCAAAAGCAGACCCTGCTGGTGGCCCAGTTCCAGTTCAGCTCAGATGGATGGCAGGGGTAGAGTCTGCTCCATGCAAACTTTTGAATTAAGATGCAGATGGTTGGACAGGGCCTAGGATGTATGGGACTGTGCTGAGAGGTCCCTTGTATTATAGGCTTTACCAAGGATGGGCTCTGATCTTGTTGGTGCTCAGCCCTCTGCTCAGGACATCTGGCTTCTCTCCTTTCCTTCCCAACTTCCAGCTTGAGGTGATTGCTCATTGGAAAACCACCCACTGCTTGTCGCAGTTAAGTATGAACAAGTGTTCTCAGAAAAGGCCATCATGGGCCACAGGGAACATACGAATCTATTTATTTTCCATTAGTATTAATTACATTTTAAAAAGCCAGCACTTCCATTCCCCTCTTTGGTTGGAACTAGCAGAGGCAAGTCCGGTTCTGGGAAGCACAGTTATTCTCCCTAGTGTGAGTGTAGACAGATGCATGTGTTCAGAGGAGAAAGTCCCAAGCCTATGACCCAGATGGCCAAACATCTCCAGGCTGGACTAATGAGCTCTGAATTAAATTCCTTTTCCTTACAGAAACTCACTGGAAGAAACCATTAAGAATTTGGTTTTGAGAAGTGAGAGGCACCTACATACCCAAGTGAAGTAAAAAACCCCTGCAGATACTTAAAGCACCCAACTCTCAGACCCATAGGCCAGGGTTCAAGCTATTAAACATTAGATATCAAACTGAAATGTCTAAATCAGGTGTGTAATAGTTGAAAGCTTCCTCTATGAAACAGATATTGGCACAGAGGAGTTCAGAGCTTTAATTTTCTAAATTGCTCTTCAATTTAGATATGGATGGAACATATGGCTTCTTAGCACTGCAGTCAGGAGGGTGATGTCCAAGGTCTTGAGGTCTCAATTTTTCAACCTGTACCTGCTCTAAATTTCTGTTTCCTACTCTTCAACTGGAAATGGCTATAAAAGGCAAAGGCTGCATCCTGCTGTCTCTCTGTGTGGAGCCTAATACAGTAGTAATTAATACTAAAACTTATAAGTAATTAAAGCAGGGGAGAGTGGGGCATTCTTTCCTTTTTCTCTGAGGTCTTGCATGATGTGAAAGGGTTAAAACAGTTTTAAAAGAATCTGCAATTTACACATTTCACTGCTGAATATGAAGGAGGAAAGCTGAAACAATGAGAGAGATACATTCCAAAGGTTGATAATACAAAGAAAAATCTACCAGCTTGGCTTTCAACCCACAGTGGAGACCACTTGGGTAAAACAAAACAAAACAAAACAATGTATTCATCTGGAATTCATCGAGGGTCACTCCCTAAGAAAGGATTACAAGGAAAATGGACCGAATCATATACATATGACCCAGAAGAAGTAAGGTGTCCTCCTGCAGAACCATTGAAGAACTGCTCTGTAGACATAGTCCATGAGTAGTCAAGGAGGAGAACTACAATTTTTTTACAGATCCTTCTGGAACTGGCAGACGTCTTAACAATACAAGGACAATTCTCACCATGAAAACACAAATCATGGAATTTGGTGCAGAGTATCCCAGCAACCTTCACTCAACATATATGCCCAGCAGCAGACTCATCTGCTCAGTCAGGACCTTGGCAGCTGGTTTTGCTAGCTCAAGTCTCCTATAAAGAGGAGGCCTTGAACAGTATTAATGTTTTCTGTACTTACCCTCTGACAGCCCCTAGATCCATCACTAAATTGGTGTATTTCCCAGCTCCTCTGGCCAGGCTCTTTGGCAACAGCAAAATCCCCCGACCTAGTTATTCCTAATCCTCATCCCTGGTAAAATGGCAAAAAAATATCCTTGCTGTCCTGAAGATGTCTTCGAGAAGCATTTGTGAAGCCCTTTACCCATCTAGTGCCTTCCTTCCTGCTGTGCCAGGGGGAAAGGAAATTCTAGCATACTTTGTGCAATTCAAGGTCACTGAAGAGTTGTCCACATGCTACCCTCTACTGAGGCAAAGGACATTTCATGTGGTTTTGGCAAGGGACTAGCAGTGGAAACCTTCATGATACCTACAGCTACCCAGTGGATGTGTTTGTTTTCCATTTGGAAACATTTTGTTGAGTAAAATCCTGGCTAGGAAAGCTCCCTGGCTATCCCATTTATATTATTTTTCAGAGCTGAAGGAAATGTTATGTTCCTGCAGCATGGCACAATTGCAGAACCTGCCTCTGCCCATTTCCTCATTAATTCCCTTAGCAACTGGGCAGATCAGAGCATTTCCATACTGAATCCCTCTAGAAGGGATTTATCTAAGTGGGTATCCTTTTCCCAAGAGAACTCACCTCCGGGTTATTCAGAAGTTACTTGGTGACAGCTGGGTCACAGGCTCAGCTTCCTCCTTTGTGAGGATGTGAGTCCTGTCCTTCAGGACTCCGTCTACAGTATAGGAGTAAACAGGACTTTATGGAGGAACTCTGAAGGGAGGTCTGTGTAGACTGATGGAGGTACTAAGGGAGAGGAAATGCACACATGAAATACGTGATACATTTGATAGCATTAAAGATAACCTAGAGAAAGACCCATCAACAAACCTTTGGTTGTCATTCTGAATTTTCTCCTTCAGAGAGACCAGTTTGCACGTTTGGACATTGACACTTAAAGTCTATATGTAGGTCCCTACAAGTGTTCATACCTACAGGTATTTAAGGTACCCCTACTGATAGGATTTACATTTACTAGATCAAAGATCAGAAGTTAACACGTGCAATTCAGGCAAAAAGCATCATTGGTCTGACACTGATTTCCCAGTCTAGGACAGTTTGCTGCTTGTTGGCTGCTTGATGACAAATGTTCCCTAAAAGCAGAACTACTTCTTGAACTCTACCAAAGTAAAAGCTGACCACATTGATTCTCCACCTATAATGTATCTGTTCTTGTTGTTGATACCAGTCCGGCATGGGTGAATTAACTGAATATAAAAAGAAGAGGAGTGTGACAGGAACATGACTTTTAAATTCATTTCAAATTTGGAATTCAAAACAAAAAGAAAATCTCACAGCTTCATACCAGTTTAACACAGAAACAAAAGTTCTGATTTTCTTTTTCTTTCTCTCTTTTTTTTCTCTTCATAAACTGTAGGTTTTTAGACAGTTTGAAATTGTTGTTTTGAAAGAAATGGAAATATTTTCCCTCCATTTTGGCCTTCAGAAATTCTAAAAGTTTATTTCAGACTAAAAATATAGAGACTAGACTGTTAAAATTTCCCAGAAAAATGCTAGTTAAGAGAAAGTCAATAAAATGTCAGTCTTGACCCAGACTCATCTTTTTTTTTTTTTTTTCCACAGAGAGAAGCTCCTTAAAGAAAATTCCTCCCTTCTTCTTTCCTAAATCCTGCACAGTCCCAGTTTCAGAGGAATATGTCATGCTCTGCTCCCTTTTTCAGTTGCAGAAACTGGTAGGGCATCCCCTTTTACAAAACTGCTTGCAGTGAGTGTCACCTTGTGCTGTTTGATCACAGAACAGATAAGGAAGTTTGTGATGGTTAGTGAGGCTTGTGTTAGTGCAGTGAAGTAGAAAGACTTGTGTGCTCTATCTTGTATGCAGCACAGTGCAGTATAGTGCAAATACCTAAGCTTAATCAAAAAGCAAAACATTCAAACAAGGGACACAGCAAAAAGCCAAAACAATAACCACTAGCAGTGTCAGCCTCACACACAATTTATTTATTCCCCCTGCGAGTTACCTAGCACCCACCAGGTTCAGTGAAGCTATCTGTTTTTACCAGCCTTGATTTGGTGGAATTTCAAGTATTTCACATGAGCCATCTGTTCTGTAAAGGTTTTTTGCAAAAATCCTGTTCCCCAGAATGACAAAGCCATGGAGAGAAGTTTCTGAAATCGTCCGTCTGGCTAAGTTCCTGTTGGAATCATTCATCTAATGCTACTGGAATTTCCAAACAATGAATTAATTAATTGTGCCATACAGTTAATTAACTAATGTGTGAGAGCTTTGAAAAAGTACATGCTGCATATATACATATTTATACATACACTTATACATGTATATAAACACATATATATCTCTTTGTATATCTAAGTAAACAGCAGACTGTACTCCAGGGAAGTTCAGGGCTGAAGAAGCTGTTTATGCATCAGTGGCCTTGAAAACTCAACCACAGAATACTAGGGAGAGCAGTAAACCATGACAGGGAAACCTGGAGCTGAGGGTGAGTTATCACTGGTGTATGATACATTTTGTGAGTCAGAAGTGAGTTGCTTCAGCAGAATTGGCTTTAGGAAGAAGTGCACAGCACTCCATTAGGCCTGTCCTTACAAATCATGATGCTCTCTCATTTTCACGAGCATCATGCAATAATGTTTTCAATAATGATGACATCCCAAGGCCAAATAATAAAAGGATATCACCCTATGAAAAGGACTGGAACAGAAGCTGAAATATGGTAGCAATTTCATTCTTGGTGCATCTCCGGGAAAAGGCTGAATGCATTCCAACCCAAACAGAACCACTCACCTTTGTCTTCAGTACATTGCTATTGGTTGTCATTTAGCCTTTTGTGTTAGGTCTTGTTGAGACACTCCTTCCTAAGCCTCCTAATTCATTCCAACGCATGCCATCCAGCTTCCTGACAAGTAGTACGTAATAATACATTCTGCTATCAGTACAAATATCACTGCAAATATTAGTAGAAACAATGCCTTTCCATGCCACATGTAGCTGCTTTTTCCACTAAATAAAATCATCAGTCTTAGCATTTTTATTCCCCCTTCACAGATGGGTCAGTTGAGAAACAAAGAGATTTGTATTTGTTTCAAAGCCACAAAATGAATCAACTGCCCAGAGACTTTCTTTGTGGGTTTCTATGGTGTGTATTGGGTCCTCTTCCCCTCTGCCCCTCAATCACTAGCCTAATAAATATTTGAGAGAGTCTGAACCTGAGACTCGTGGTGTTTTCCCATATTTTGCTTTCACAGGATGTAGAAGCAGGCTGCATGCCTTCCACCAGTGCAATCCAAGCACAAAGACCTGGAGGCTACCTCTATTTTCCGTGGGAGTGTGTGCCAGGCAGCTGGCTGACATGTGGCATGCTCTTCATCTGTGCTTTGTGTGAGCAGATCACCATCAGCATGACTTCTGGTAGTCCTTTACCTGCATATCCTCTTCTACTCTGCTCCAGGTGATATCAGATTTCCTTAGAAAGGAGCCAAGAAGACTTTCACACCTGTTTTTTGTTTCCTAAAGTTGCAAGGGCGTAGATGAAATCATGCATAGATAGAAGCATGGTTGGGACCAGCATAAGGGATGATGTGGGCCTGGGCTCTCTCACCATCATATTCCAGAACATAACTAAAATCTGTTTCTGTCCAGGCTGGACACAGAAAGTGCCACAAGGTGGTGGCTGTGGGTGAGGGGAAGTCCAGGATAATTTTGCTCTCTGAAGAAGTAAGAGAGCTCCAAGCAAGTTTGGGACAGTTAACTGGCAAGCTGGCATTATCGTGGCTTTCACAGGCACCAGGGAGATTGGTCAAAGCAGGTGGCAGTTGGCAGAGACTGGTGTTATGACATGATATGATGACATTTCTGCCATGATTTTAGGTCCTCAGGCATGGAAGGAGCCCAGCCTTAGACCTCCAGCATCAGAAGAGAGCTGCCTGCAGAAAATCACTGCAGAGAATCATGTCAGAACATGGACTGAGCCTGAATATTCCACTTTCTTCAGGACAAAAACAAAGCAGAGGCCAGCACAGACAGGTGTGTGAGCCCTGCTGAAATATGAAGTGCACTCCAGGGACAGAGTGCAATCAAAAGAGGGACTTGCCTTGCTTTAGACCTGGACTCTGCATTATGTCTGTTTCCTGCTACCAATTCAAAAGGCTCCATCCTGCCTGTGATCTGTGTTTAGTCCCCGATGTACGTTTTAGAACCAGTAGTAAAAGATTTCCAAAATAGGATTAAAATAGGGCTAAGCAGTATTGGCCCCACAGCAGAGAGCTGTGGTCAAATTTAGTGGGAGGGAGGGGAAGCCTAGAGATTGGAAAGGATTAGGGTTGCACCAGTATATCTGGTCATCATCTCGCTGTTCTGCTTTGATGTGGTTCACTGGAGAAGACTGCAAGAACAGGTTTTGCAGCTCTTGCTAGACGGTGAACTTCTGAACAAGGAGGCAAAATGTGGAGGAAGGACTAGGAAAAAAACAACATTCAGTGTCTTAGAGCTCTTTAGTGCATCTGGCTCCTATTTAGTTTTGTAAATATCTGGGCACTACAGTAATGGACACATTCTCCTGGAGACAGACCTTGCATGACATGGCTTAGCAAAGGCAAGGCTTGAAATGCTTATCACCAGTCCAGTGATAGAGCTGGCGATGTGCCTCACCTGGAGTGTTAGTATTATTTTTATGGCACTGTGTTCTATTATATGCACATCTATGTGTTTACATAAGAAGTGCAGGGTGGGTGGTGGTGGTGCTTGCATGTATGTAAAAGAAACAATCTCTAGGGGTATGTGTAGCTGGATTTTTTGTAATCTGTACATTGTAAACTGAAGCTGGACACTCATCCATGACAGAGGCCGGTGGAGAGCATCCTCTGGAGCATACATAACAAAAAAATGCCTAAGCAGGCTGTCTGCAGGCTCTGTGCAAGGCAGCTGAGCAGCCAGGAGCGAGACAGAGCATGCCATGCTCAGTCACTCATTAACAATGCAGCAGGCACAGGCCCAGGGTGGACCAACCTTTTCAAAGGTTTGGGCTAATTTCAGGACACCTACCTAGGCTGGTGGAGTCGGCAGGATGGGGCAAGGTGCCCAAGGCCGCCTGCTCTGGAGCAGCACACCTCCCTGTGGAAAGGAAGCATTTCTTTGCCCAAGTGACTTACCACAGGGATGATGGGATGTGCTGCAGAGGGGCCGGTTCACCGCAGCAGGAGATAGGAGAGGCAGCACCTCTTTGCATCCCCCCTGCTGCTAATCCCCTGCCCTACAACCCTGCAGAGATTGCAGCTGTTGTGGACAGGGCTGTCTGCTTCCTCTCCTGGTGTGGTCAGAGCCCTCCCTGGAACACAGTCTCATGCCTCCTCTGCAGGATGAGCACCTGGGGAAGTACCTGGAGTCAGGTCATGACTAGCTGGGCCATGCTGACCACAGCCCAGGAGCTACCGTCTAACTAGATCAGGAGATGGATGGCAGATTTCCTTCACCTTTTTAGAGAAAGGGAGCATAGCCATAGATTGTCAAAGGTGTTTAGACACCTCAGTCTTAGGACTGGGACCAGCAGCAATTACCCAGGGACCCTGGAGCAGAAAACAAGTTTGAATCAGTTTGCAAGCTCTACCCTAGACCCACCTCATCCTATAGGTGCTGCATGAACCTCAGTGCTCCCAGTTTTCCAAGTACCTGTTAAAGGCAACAGCTGTTCTCAGCGCTTGGAGCATCCCTTTTTAATTCCCTTGTTACTTCTGTTAACTCGTTTGCCCCCTGTGAGAAGGAAAATGAATCACGGATGTCTTTTGTTTGCTAAATGTTAACAGCCCTGTGGAAAAACCCTCATAAAATATTCACCCTATCCTGCTCTTCTAAATTAGACAGTTACAGTTCTAACAAGCCCCAGAGAAGAGTTCTTCATTCTCTCAGTCAAAGGTACAGTCAAACATTTCTGCAGGCTTTTCTGTACTCTGCATCACCCCCAGCCAAAGCTTCTGCTCCCCTAGGCTTTGTGCTGCTTTTATTCTTGCATATCTTTGTGTGTATGGCACTACAATAGGAGAAGCAAAGGTTTCCAACTGCATTCATCCACGTTCTTGCTTTAACGGTAAAGAAAAGGAATATATTTGCTATTGCAAATGCAAGGAATGATTGGGGGGCGAGGGGGTAGGGGTACATGTGGGTGTGTGTGAGACCAAGTGAATACTTCCCACCTGGGGAAAGGAGAGGGAGGGTTCTAAGATGTTTTCAAACCAGAAGGTAATTGCAAGACCTTGGACATTACACCATTCATTGCTTTCTTGGGTGAAGGGAAATGTTTTTACTCTTGGGAGTGCTCACCCTCCCTCTTGGTTGTGTCAGCAAGGCAGAACAGAGATGCCTGCATGGTCCCTGTCTCCCCATGTGTTTTGCCTCCATGCTTTCCCATCCCAACCATGTGCATGCTTCCGCGAGGAGGAGGATGGGCACAGTTGAATGGGACCAGGTCTCTCTTCTTCCTGCTTCCTGCTAGCCTTTCCTTGTGTCTCCACTATGCCTTGTTCCTGAGCTAATTTCTGGTGATTCACAACAGGAGGGAAACAATCCTCAGATACTCTTTGTTGCTTGAAAGCACCAGGGAGTGAAAGAAAAAGGGAGGGGGAGTGATTTAGACTGGATGAGAGGGAAGAGGGTTTTGATGCCAGCTCCTTTTCTGAATAATCATTATATGTAATCACTTGCAGATCTTCAATGTGGTCTGTGTTACTTTCAGGCTGATTTGTTCCATACAGTGACCTGAGCGAGCCTGCGAGACTCAAGGCATGTGCCTCACTGTGTTTCAGGCTCTTCTTGGAGTCTGAAGCAAGAAGTTGCTCTGACCAAGCTGGTGATGACCTCCTGGCTGTGCTGTGGGGTCCTGCCTGCAAATCAAAAGGTTTCTTGGTGATCGGGGTAAAATGCTGTGCATGGGGTCCTGTTCATAGCATGGGGAGCTATTCCCCTCTCCTGTGGTGCTTGTTACTACTGGCGAGAGACAAAGTTGGCTTTCCCAACCCTGGGCAGGCTGCCCTACATCCCTCAGCCCCTCCATGGTCACAGCCAGGGAAGGAGAGAAAAGTTCAGCCTGGTTTGTGCTGAGAAGAGGTCTCAGAGTGGTGGCATTGGTTATCCCAGGCATTATCATTTGCTGGCTACAACCAACAGTGGCCAGGAAGCTACTGGTGAGCAGCTAGCATGCAGAAACAACTCCCAGTGCTTTCTTCCTTCCCTGCAAAGAGAACGTCATTGTCAAGGGAAAACTGCTAGCTGACAAGGGCTGTCAGCTTCTGAGGGTTGAGGGGGCAGTGAGGAGAGGATGGTGCCTCTATCCAAAAGATGACAGTAATTCACTCGGGGAACTTCCTACTCCAGAGTAATTAGCAAAGTAGACATGTGTTTGTAGGAGGAAGCTGTTGGAGAGGGTGGTGTTACCTCCTGGGGCAGGAGCAAGCGGTTGGGTCTCTGCTCCAAACCACTGGCAAGTGTCATGGGCCCCTGGGAAAGCCACAGAGGCAGAGGAGGGTTTGCAGAAACAACAGGAAAGATTAGGGAGTCAGTCTTGGGGAACAGCTTGTTTCTGAGACCCCAAGGCAAACTTCTTGGTTCGTAATTGGGTAAAAGTCAGTCGACCTCCTCTGTCATTTCTGATGGCAAGATTTGATCTAATTTGGGAAAACACACAAGGTGATGGGCGGGATGGAGTAAGCTGTGTTTCAGAGCAGGAAACAAGGCTCTCCCCTTCCGTCTGAGCCACTTGTTCTGGTGTGTGCCTTTCGTCAGCAAGTGACTTTCCACACTGGCTGTAGGGCTGCACTGAAATTAGCCAACAATCCCACTGAACTTTGCAGGAGTGGGTTGGACTTTCAGACATGCCAGAGCTTGAGAAACAAAGCATGTATTAAAAAAGAATACACTTAAATCCTCTAGGAAAAAAAAAAAAAAAGAACTCTGGTTTCACAGGGCATAAAGTGCTCTTGTTTCCCTAGCACATATTCTATATGTGGAAAGCAAAAAAGTAAAATAAAATTACAGCTAATAAATTTTTTAAGTGCAGAAAGGTTTGTTTTTTACATATAGTGGTGCCCAGTAGCACCACTAAAGTTAAAGGTCTGTCAACATTTTCGTTAATAAACCCCCAATTTTCATGAGTTTATTACTCAGCCATAAAAACCTGCTTCTCAGTTCAACTTGCCATATGAGTCCTCAGCTCCTGCCCCGCTCCAGTCTGAAGCCTGGGGAGTACACACAGATGTGATTCAAACCTTTACTCCACCCTGATTTTGCACCACCAGAACACCATTAGAAAGACTCCTTATTGTGTCTCAAAGAAATAGAAAAAGTGGAGGCACGAGTCTTTATGTTTATACCACAGAGGAACAGTGTTAGAATTAAATCCTTTTTAACAATACAATGAAATTGGTTTGGCTGTATTTTGAGCTGCAGGAATGTAAAATGGAACAGGAGGCAGATTTCCAGGGTAGTGTTTCCTGTGAAGCAGTTTGGCTTCACGTAGGAGTTGTGGGAGAGAAAGGGGGAAAGAGATTCAGTCTGACATTTTGGTGTCTAATGCTCTATTATCTCCTCTGCTTGGGGGTGCTTTGAGCTTCCCTTGTTCCTCAAAGGTAAGGGTTACTAAGAGACAGGAGTCATATTAAAACAACCTTGAGAACCTTGAGAGGTTTCTGAAAAAAACCAACAACAAACAAACCCCGTAAAAATTGTTCAGTTCTCCTAGTCCAGTGGTCACATGTGTATGAAGACACGGTCTTTCTTCCAGCTGTCTCAAGGGATGAGGAGGGCAAAGGGTGAAAATGGGAAATGAAAGCAGTATCAAATTTTCAGAGTCAAAACTCTCAGTTTGAATAGCAATAGGAGCTAGTTACCCTGCATCCCAGCCCCATGTTCCAACGACCAGAGTATTGCTTTGTGATGGGAAATCTCCTTCCGACTTTCAGAAGACACCTCATTGTTTGCTGTCTACACCTAAGGGAGAGCAAGTCAAGACACCAGTGCATCCAGGGCAAAAGTGCCTTGATCTTGAAATTTCTTATGTATCCACCTTAGTAAGCCTGATTCAGGATTGCTGAGCATCCTATTCCTGCTTTCCTCTACACAAGTTCACCTTTGAAATGTTTTATACAGCTGCTTGATCTGACCTGTTGGAGGAAATTTGAAATCTGACCAGGTACCAAGAAAATGTCTTGTCCTACTTGGGATACACAGCTATGAAAAACTCTTTGTGCTAGGAGCCATGGTAGCTTATTTGCACAAAAATCAATAGTCTTTTCTCTAGGATACTCACTGAAAGAATCAAAAGTATTAGTTCAACTCCTACTTCTTACAAAGCATCTTGGATCCACATGTCCTCAGAGATGCTCCATATCATTAGATTTTAACTCAGTCTGCGTTGCATTTGTCAAGGTCTCCAGCTAAGGGCTGGGCTGCCCTATGACTCCAAAGTGTTTCTTAGAGATATCTCCTACATGGTTGTAAGGCAATCAGATATCCAGATGATCCAGATATTCCTCAAAATTCATACTCAGATGGGTCAGCTTTATAGGAAAGAATTCAGCATCATGGGAACAGATTTGCCAAGCCAATAGCCACTAGTCTGAACCCCAATGAATATCAGAGATGTCTAGGAACCATAGATGAGCTTCCGTGTGAAGGACTGAGAAAGACATCCCCTGGGACAGCCAAGGTCCTGGTTCAGGCATGTTTCTATTTCTAGGAAATATGTATTCAGGTTCCTTTAAGTGTCAGGAACCTGGATATTTGCTCTCACCATGGATTTAGTCAGGGGAAAATTCCTCTGTAGGCATCTGGCCACATAGGATTATGGCTTAGAGACCTTTCTGAAATCTAACCAGGTTAGAGAAAACCCTGTGTGGGACTGGGCTTTGGAGGAGCAAGTACCTTGTGTTGCTTTAGGGTTAAAGGTATCAGTGGGATTTCTTGGTGATCCGTTGCACCATTTACCTCTGCCAGGCTTACCCACTCCTTTCTGCTCCCTTTCTTTGGCAATGTGCTGCAGACACATAAAAAGGTGGCTATTCATGGCCTGACAGGTGGAAGATTAATTCTGACAGATGAAGAATTTCTTGATGAAGTGACTTCAAAGGCAAAATACCGTGGAGAGGGAGGGGGAAGCAGGCAACACTTATGTGAAGGAAGAAGAGGGAGGCTGTGCCAGTTGGCATCAAACACTAGAAGAATAACCTTCGTCCTCAGGGCTGACACTGGCGGCTCAGCTTAGTGCATTGGCAGTTCTGCTTGTATTGCAGTTTCGGCTTCCCCCAGCTTCTGGCTGATTCACATCCAGGGGCACAAAGGGCACCTGGCCCATATCCAGTGCCTGCACCAGGTAGAGCAAAGAAAGCTTTGAAAGAAATGATAGAGGTATGTAACAAATCCCTCCTGGGAAAACTGAGCTCTTTATCCCTCCTTCCTGCTCAGCCTGTTGTAGTAGAGCTGACTAAATCCCTGATGGCCTTGAGGCCTTTGTGTAAAGTTTTTCTCGCCCTGTCACAGGCTGTAGTAGCCAGTGAATTTTTAAATTTTTATTATTATTATTATTTAAATTCTGTCTACATGGTCTTCTTCAGGCACATGAATGTGCTGATCCACCTGCCTTGGTGAGCACCATGGGAGAGGTCTGACTGACTGCTGTCTTCCTTTGTGGATCACCTTCCAGTGGAAATTTCTCTCATGAGGTGGGTGTTTCAAGGAGGTTATGGTGGCATTTGAAATGGGGGGAAATATGGAAATGCCAGGAACAAATCCCTGCTAGCAGAGGCCAGTATCTCACCTAAGAGCAGAGTTTCTACAAGGCATCCACACAACCAAAACCAGCAGCCTGCGGGAGTGGAACAGGAATTAGCCATGAGCCTTTGCAACTTTTCCGCCAAAGCACTCTTATTCTCTTTTAAGCCACATTGTTCCATGTCTCAGGTGTCCTGGATATGGATGAAGATAGGCGGATATGCAGTCCTGTGGAGGTAGCTGCATTTCATCCTGAAACATATTATCTGTCAGGATCATGCAGCTATCTTCAGAGTGGGAAGCAGCAGCTCTTGTACAGCAGATGTAAATGCTCATCATACTCCAGAGCAGGAAGTCAAGCAGAATGTTGTATCAAAATCAAACTATGTGGGAAATTGAAGGAAACAGAAGTTACCACATTAGCAAACTAGCCAGGGCTTTGAAGTACCTCTTCAGCCCTTGTGAAAAGTGTGCATTAGTTTCCTAATATATTTTAAGGTGTGCTGCACAAACACCAAGATAGTTCAGAAACCTCAGCATAGTTCTTCTCAGAAGCCTTTCATTCAAGAGTGAAGCAAGCTCATCCTGGCTTAATCTACAAGGTTGTTAGACATATGCAAGCTGAAGTCTGTTAATGCTCATCAGCTAAAGAAGTCTTTGTCTCAGGTGACTTGTTAACATCACTTCATCTGACCTTCTTTCCCTCCTCCTGTTGAAAGAAAGTGACTGACTGGTTTAGACAGTAGAAAGCCAAACAACAGACTTTGAAATAATACAGCCTCACAAATCTGCTCTGTAGGTTTTCTAACTTACCAAACCCAGAATTTGGGGTTGTCTCAGAAGGTGGGTGTCCAGAGATGGCAAATTTCTCTGAGCTGGACTGAACTTGGGGAAAGATCAAGGAAAATCAACATCAAAGATTTTTAATGCAAACCAGCAAGGATTATTTACGCAGTCATGGAGAGCCCTTTCATCAACAACTTCTACCACCAGGCCAGGAATAACTTCATTTGGCCTTGTGGATTATGAAGATGTTTAACCAGATTGGTCTTTTGGGTAAAGCCAATGAAGCAATGCCAAGTGTGTTGTGTCTGATAATGCCCATGGCCATATAAATGGATAAGAAAAGCTCTGGTGGCTCTGAGCAAGTCAGTTATTCTGGGATAATGAAATATGAGTTCTACATCTCTCCCCAGCTTTTATAGCTGGTTTTAATACTCTTTATCCAACTGCAAAGGACAAGATAAAGTGTGAGGTAGAGGAAAAACAGGGTTCAGAGGCTATCAGCAGCTAAGTCTGCAGTTTGATAAGACAGACGGTATTGGGTACACCAGCTGTAAGAGTTCCTGTGGCACCATGCAGCCTTGGCTGCTCATTCCAGCCTCTGAACAACAACACATTGCTCCCTCCATGTCATATCACCACTGGTGGTGAGGTCCATGCTCTGAGCCCTTTGTGTTGCTGTTTAGGGCATATTTCTCTCCTATCGTGGAGAAAGATGAGCGGAGTGAACAGCTGAGAGTGAGGGGGTGGGGAACTCCCAGCTTTAGTGGAATGGTGCTTGGAAACAACTTTGAGATGCAAAACAGAAAATGCTGTTTCTGACTTCTTCCATCCTCCACAGATGTCAGCCAGGGAGTCTGTCTACCACAGCCTTTTTAATGTGTTAGTGGCAGATCTGAAGCAATTGTAGCTCAAAGGAGCTTGCTGTACTCTTATAGCAATCTCTGTAAACACAATGTCACAGAAGTGAGGCCAGCAACCAAATTACCAGCTCACTGTCAGGGAAGCAGCAGCCAACACCTCTTGTCCTCCTCCAAGAATGCCACAAAGTCCCTACTGACTCCTGTTGCTTCCTTCAGCTTACATGATATCTTCCATTCATGTGTTGTCTTAACTTCCAAATCTAGCAGCAGCACAAGCTGGTGTAGGAGTGATCTCAGATCCTCAGATCTCAGAACATCTCTCTCTCTCTCTCTCTCCACACAGACAGAAAATATCCCAAGAGTAAAAGATGGGCTACAGCCATGTCTTCAGATATAACCTGCATCATAATCTGGCTTTTCTTAAGGGTTAGAAAGTCCCATCTGGCTCATTATAGGTATAGAGGTTAGTATCAACTTCCCCTGAAATTCAAAGGTTTTAAGGGCTTAGTTGTCACATCTTGGAATAGAGCCCAGCAGGGAGGACAGCTGTTGCGGATGTCTGATGAGTGATGGCTGCTCCTGGGAGCCTGCAGAGCTGGGGAATAAAATGTGGTTGCTTCTGCTTACCATTACCAAGAAGAAGAAGAAGAAGAAGAAGAAGAAGAAGAAGAAGAAGAAGAAGAAGAAGTCATAGCTCCTACAGCATTATTTAGCACTGGTACATAGTAAAGGCAGAGCTTTGCAGGATATGGCAAGGATGTGATCCTGATTCCAGGGAACCCTAACAGATCCCCAGTTCCATAAAGAATCAGAGCATTGTTGTCAGGGAAAGGAAAGACAAATATGTTATTAGACAAAGTAAATAATTCCTAAAACATTTTCAGGCTGTGATGTACCTTATCAAACATTAAAGGAAAAATATCATTCACAATGGCCTTGTGTGTCTTCAGCCACATGTGGACCACAGTTCAAGGATGACAGGAACTGAAAGGAGAGATAAGATGCCAAAACAGGCAGGGGTGCATCATGGATGGGTTAGTGGGGACTGCTTTAGACCATCAGTGAAAGGTTTTATTGTTTTAAACCTTTTCTTGTATGCTGTTAACACACATCCCTCTTCTGTTCCCTATACTCCACACTCTCAGAGCCTCTCCTCCATCCTTATCTACATATTTTGCCCTCAATTCTGCCCAAACTTGAACAGTAACCCAAAGGGAAAGAGGCTATCCTGAGGCTGTTGCCCCTTTAAGGGAAAAACCCTCTCCCTCCATCCTCAGTGAGTGTATAACACATGCCTTTCTTTCTCCTCAAGACAGTCTCTCTTCTGCTAAGCAAGAAACTAAAAAAAAACCCATAACCAAACCAAAACAAATCTCTAGCATTTTGAAAGAGATGTGACAGTTTTAAAGGAGCTGAGTAAATAGTTTATCCCACAAGGACAAACAATATTTTTGTTTCTCTAAATAAGTTGTCATGGGCATGTAGAATTACTGAAAAACCACAGGAATCTCATGTCTGAGCTGAGATATCCTTTGACTGGACTCCCAAAGGGCAATGCTTTCAGTCCACGACCCTCTGGAAGCTAACTTACAGAAGCAAGTGTGCAAAGCCCTGGACTTACAACTCAACTTAGATCTGTAACAACAGGGTATGTTTTAGTGCTCAGGAGAAGAGGGACCAATACATTCAGAACTGGAGGTTTTAAAGTACATATTTATGCAGCACCTCTCAGGACTGATTTAAGCATTTCTGATCCTACCATATGGGAGAAGGTGGACTAGAGGACACCTTGTGAGCCCTACCTATTATATCAGCATTAAGTAGTAGGTAGCGTTGCAAGCTTGCCTTCACAGTGTCTTGTCACCACTGGGGCTTGAGGAGACATCCCTCCACTTTGTGACTCTGATAGGAGCTCTGATGCCAGGATCAACACAGATTTCAGTTGCTGTTCAAAGACACCTAACGATTCTCCACAGGTTATACCACTTGAACCACTTGTGAGCTACCAGTTTGTAACACTGGCGAGTTGGAAGGGTGTGGAGTCTTCCCTGTCCTTCCTTTCCCTTGCCTTTACTTTCTTTACTGTATGATTGTTGGTAAGTTCATAGATGCAGTGGGACTCGAGGGAGTTTACACTGCCCTTTTAGTCTTAGGTCCCTGGCCTAGCTTAGATGGGATCAACAAGGCTTTGCTGAAGTCCAAGACTTCAGTAATGAGGACCTGAAGAGTTGCCTCAAACAACTATCTTCAGCATTGTTTTTCACTACACCTTCAGTTTTAATCTGCTGTGTTTTATTGCTTGTTTGTGGGATGGTTACATCCTTGTTCTGTGATTCCCTCCTCTGCGCATTTAAATTCCTGATGTGCACTCAACCTTATTTCCAGGTTAGCATAATTCTTCTATATACAAATACATATTTACTGAACATCTTTAAAAAGTATTTGTGTGGGATTTAAGATAACATTGAAATTCCTTTTGCTGATGATTTATAAAGCTATTTTCCCCCTGTCTAGACGCTTTCAATATTTGCAATTAGCTGATGGAAAAATAAACGATGGACTATTCTTTCCAGACCTCCATTGGAGAGGGGAAAAAAGGTCTCCATCATGCAAAGTAAATCCTCTTCTGTCAAGTCAGCCAGGACAAAGCTGCTAAGAGGCAAAAGATATGGGGGATGAGTCCGGTTAGTGCTGCACTCAGGTGTACGACTTGGATAAGGAAGGGGAACCGAGTTTTTTATAGCTCCAGGGAGAAGAAGGAGAAAACAAGCTATTATTCCAGAGACTTTTTTCTTGGTCTGATTGCAAAATTAGCTGGAGCTGAAGTTAATTGATTGTGTAGGCAGATGAAAGAAACTTGAGATGACTATAAATAGTAACAATCTTGCTTTCCATGCAGCTGTAAATCTGAGCTGGAGAGCTGTCTTAAATTCATTGTGAATATTCGCAAACAAGGGAGGGAGAGTAGAGTAAAGTAAAATAAAATAAAACAAAGTGTGGTCAAATAAAATATACACACACACACAGCCCAACACAGAGATAAATTGTCAGGGTCAGCCCTTCTAAGACAGATGAGAGCTAGAACTTGATCTCACAGATGTTGTGGCCTGATGCATTTTACCTGTCTCGCCCCCTCAACCACAGCCTGGGAGAGGCAGAATTCAGCTATTTCTTTCGTCTTTCCAGGATTTTATGTCAGATAGTGTTGCTGCCTCTTCACTGAGGAAGAGGGGGAGTGAAGCAAGGGGCTAGGTCTGTTTGTCTGGATACTGACAGCTAGGGATGCCAGAGAAAGAATGCCACATCCCATCAACAGCTGGAAATGGGAAAGACATTGTGTGCTCTATGGAAACTGTGCATACATGTGGGCAGATCCTTGCCATGCTTTTTTTTTTCCGCTCTTTAAGGTGGGGGAGTTGGTTTTTTTCATCAGGATTAAGCTTTGTGTTTAAACTCGGCTCTACCAGCTGTGATGAGCAATAGCCTGATGAGGGATGGCTATGGTTGAAAACCCCAAAGACATGGCTGTCAAGGTTATACCCTCCCCTGCATGTGGCAGGTAGCAGCTTTTAGTATCTGTACCTGGACCTCCAGCTTAGCTGGTCTCCAGGGAAGATGACCTCCCTGCAGTGTAAAGACTACTACAGGTGTGCACGCAGCCTTCCTTGCATCACTCCCTGGACAGCTGTTGGTGGACCTAACCTTTGATCCACATGGAGCTGCTCTTGGTCATTTGTCTGTCCATCTGCAGGAGGGGGTCACCCTGTAAATACCAACTGACAACATAATTCTCATAGTTTAAGGCCAAAAGCGTAGAAGGCCATCATCTGAAATTACAGAGTCATTTGAAGTAATAACTGCATGACTAGAATTCAGTTAGGATGAAAGATGTGATATTTGGACTCTTTCAAAAGGGGTCATTGGGCTTTTACCACTAGCATTACCATTCGAGTCATACCTGTGGGCTGCGCTTTGCTCTGTTATGTTGGGATCTGTGTTTAGTAGGAGAGACTTCCCACACTGAGGAGTTATGGTTTACAGATACAAGCCAGACAAAAGGGTAGGAGGAGAAAAGACAAACACAAAGGTTTACCCAGCCATTTCAGCAGGCCGCTGGCTGGTCTGGAGGCTGCCCGCTTCTCACATCTCTCACAAGAAGGCAACTGGAGTGACTGTTTTACAAGTAGGGCAAATGAGGAGCATTTACATGGTCAGCTGGGTGTGGAGGATGAGTGGTAACTTTTCCAGCTTGGGTAACTCCCTCAGTTGGCCACAATTCTGCTGGCTGATGACAAGGCAGTTCAGGTGCCAGCAAATGCCATGCAGAAAGGAAGGACAAGCTGGGGCAGTACATCAGGGCACTTTGTGCCGCCGTGTGTTCTGCTAGCCATAGTTGGCCCATTTGATGTACCTGAGTGCCACCACCCTGGGGGAAGACTTCCCTGGCTTGGCTATGCCATCAAGGCCAACAGATCCCAGTCCAGCTCAGTAAAGAGCTTCTGTAGTGTTCTTCTGCTAAATACAGTGCATTCTTATGAATTTTAAAACTGTTCACCTCACGGCCCTAGAGAATAAGCCTCTCCGCTTACTCTCAGAACAAGCCCACAAGGTTGTAACGTGACTGTGATTCCTCTCTCTGACCCATTAAAGTGTGCCAGAGGTCTAGGACCTCTCCAAGGCACAAGGAGCACCTGGATGTTCTTAAAATGAGTGTCAGATAGGCAGAGTTTATTCTCCTGGCCTCATTCATGGGCTCGGGTTTGACTCAGCCTGCCGGGCAAAGTCTGCTCAGTACATGTTGCAAGGCCTGCTGTATCAAGAGCACCAGCTGTGGTGAGTAAACCAAGGCAGTGGTTTGACTGTTAAAACACCTAGGGGAAAACCCTCTTGGATTGTATTTCTCATGTCCTTTGTTTGCTGATAAGAAAATGCCAATCCAAGAGCCTAGGACTAACCCCCCCCACCCCCAAAAAAATCATGCATGCATTCTCCGTCTGACCTGTCACCTCCCTCCTGACAACTGAAAGCATCTGTGTTTATCTTCCTTTTTACTGGGTTTCAAAAGACAATGCTCTGCTCTCACAGGGTATTCTTTTATCAGCTCAGGGCCAGGACCCTAAAAGGAGTTAACCTGTAGGTCACTTTCCAGCCATTTCACTACTCAGAAGAATCACCTTGGAGCTTCTATGTTTAATCAAGACATTTTTACAGCTTTTCTACTAAAGGGAGAGGTGCACTTTGATTGAAGATAAAATCCATCAAATGATGCAATTCATTTATTCTGGCGTCGTGGAGTCTCTGTCCATTTGAGGAAAAGGCTCTGTACATGTGTATGAGTGCATCATGGAGAGGAAGGCTTCTTTTGGGGGGGGGGGGAGGAAAGGAGGATTGCTGGGCCTGATCTTCCAGTCCAATTTTAACATCTCTGTCCTGCTGAACCCCACCTGACTGCTCTGAGAAGACAAACAAGGCAAATAGCTCCTGTTGAATATACCCTGCCGAGGTCTGTATATCAGGTTTGGTCTCTGGTTTCACCAGCTTCTGTGAGCATACCTTCCATTTGGAAGACTCTCACCCCTTTGGTATGACACTATCATTTCATGAGGCATGGGAATCAGTTATATAAAGCCTCATTTACTTGCCTATATCTGCTAGTGTGCTGTATCATTCATATTCTACTTGCAAAAAGCCTGCTCACCCTTCTCCTGGTCACAGAGGTGAATGGGAAACTTTGGGTCTGCCATGAAGTCTGTGTCTACACACAGCCATGATCAGGGGTCCCTTCACTTTGCTTCTGCAGCAAGAAGTATTCTTCCAAGTTTTGAGACAATCTAATTTCTATCACACACCATATGGTTCCAGCTCCAATGTGGGTTAACACATATATGTCTGAATGGGAATCAGGTATGTCCAAAACTCAAGGCCCCTACCAGGATAAGAGGAGAGTTGTAAAATCCCTGAAATACCTGTATTGACACATTTTAACCAGCTGTGTAGCAAGCAAGGAGGAAAGGCTTGTTTTGTGCCTCTTACCCACTCAAACCTCTTTCATGTTTTGCCCAGTTGGACATCTGGCATGTTTTTTGCTACACACCCAATGCTGAGCTTTCATTTCAGGCGACCCATTCTGATTCTATCAGAGCTGACTTCTGCCCTTATAAATGCATGAAACTCAAGGCTTGTCTTGAGGCAGAGCCAAACACTAGAAATGTTGCTCAGCAATGGGTCAACCTCAAAGGGTTTGAAGTATCTGCTCTTTTGTGCTCCCAGGGATTCACATGCAGATGCCCACAACTGTTGATCTCTGACTGAGGCAGATGGTATTGTCTTGGGTGTCTGGCCTAGCTGATTCCATCACTGTAGGATTCTTCTGCAGTTCATCTTACATTTGTTTCCCACTGGAACCATGCAAGAAGAGACTTGCTACTGGCATTATGTTAATGGAAACTGAATGTATGTACCTGGTCCATCCTATTGTACTCAACAGGCATCCCAGCTGAGATTGCACAGGGATCTAAAATAACCAACTGCTGAAAGGTCTTGCAGAAGGAAGTTGCAGGAGGATCTTATTTGGCACAATAGATTGGGAGAACATTATTCCAAGACTTAAAGAGAAAGAGAAATTAGTCTGGGAGGAGGATACCAATATGCTGAGACATCAAGACAGTTTAGCTACACACAAAATGGTGATTCAACAGAAAGCATGTATCTTGGTCCCTCGGCCTGGGTTTCCCAAAGCAAGGGACTTTTTTAACTGTAACGAACACTGACAGAATTAGCTGATCTTCAAGTCATAGGTACTATAGTTCTCCAGCTGTGCCAGTCCCAGTCCAGTATGAATTTCAGATGTGCTGTCTAGTTCTGCCTATGATACCATTATACATGTTTAGCAATATCATGTTATCTCTACTGAACATAAAAATATCGTCTTAAATATGAATTCAGCTTTGTTCATCTCACACCCTAAGGTCTCATTTCTGTTAAGAGCAAAACTTTGGGAACTTCTGACTTTGAACATGTAAGTAAGAAAGAAGCCACCAGAGACGTCAGTAGAATAGGCTGGGACTCAGGACTGGAAAGGAAGGATCAGGGATCTTAGTTCAAGGCAGACACAGAGCCTTGAGAGGAAAGTACAGGGGAGTGTGGAAGCTGCAAGACAAGCCAGTAGACTGGGTGGGGTGGAGGGCAGCTAGGAGAGGGGTGATGAAGTCAAAATGGAAAAAGTTGCTGGGTGGATCAAAGTCCAAACAATGATTTATGAGAGGAATAAAAGAAATTTGGAGGGTGAATACCATGAGCTGTGATGGGATTCAGCCATATTCTGAAGGTTTTGTGATGGAGGAAGAGACAGATTTCCCAACAGAAGTTTGTCTTCCCTGCTCCTTTACCTCTGTACTTCTTGAGAGCTCTACATTTGTCCCTGTGCCAGAACCTCCATCTTCACCTTATTTTGCAGCCTTTTGCCTACTTGTGCTTCTAGCCTTCTAGCCTCTTGCCTTGATGCATGCTCCTATCAATGCCAGGATGGCTTAGTGCTGGTTTCTCAGTTCAGTCTAGCCAGGCTCTCTCCCTTTATTCATTTGCTCAAATCTGTCTGGTTGACGGCCAAATGCCCTAAATTCCAGGGACTCCTTTTTTATGTTTCTTTTCTCTCCTTGAGAGATGAAACAATGCTGTGGACTCTCAGATCTGGAACATACTGGTGATGGAAGTGGAGAGGGATTTCTATCATGTCTAATTCTCCATCATAGCGTCATGGTTCTTCTGCTACTGAACAGCAGCAGGTAGAATGACAGAGATAAAGAAAGCAAATCATTAAAAGCTTAGAAAATCTTGGGTGCACTTTAGCCATCTCTGGTAAACACAAAATTCCTGTGACTTCAAAGAGCAAGAAATTCATTCCACTAGTGCTTCTGGAATGAGCTTTCTCCCCACACCAGCTCTTGTCCTCAGCAGGCTTGGAAGGCGCAAGCTGGCTAGTTGAAGTGAAAGCAATTAATGGAGACATTTTTACTACCCTTATTAAAGGGAGAAGAAGGCTTTGATATAACACAATATCCACTAGATGATGCAATTAATTTATTTTGGCTGGCCAGCGCTCTTGCCTGGGTCTGTGTGTTATTAGAGGGTGGTGCAACGGTTGTTCTTCCCACTGCTTGCAGGCCCTAGGGTCAGGTTCTGCTCCACCAATAACATGACTCATCTCTGCATAAAACAATTCCTCAAGTGATACCAAAGTGACCGCAACATCAGTCAGCTTCCAATCATCTAAATCCAGTAATGATGGCTACTTCCCCAGAATCCTCTTTAGAGCAGCTCACACACTTGTTCCTAACCACAGAATGAAAGTCAGCAGGGAACATGTTGGTTTTCACAAAATATCATGTGAGAAAGGCCCTGGGCTGGGTATCATTTACATTTCTGCCCTCATTAATATGTGTCTCCTCACTAATGAATTAAGTTGGATGCCCTTGTAGAAAGTCACACTTGTCCTAATGCGGGTCCATGTTAAAGAAAGGGATGGCACTGTGACAGTAGGTAACTCACCCAACTCTGGCTTCTCAATATAATCAAATACCTCTGAGTTTAATGCAGAGAAATGGTCATCTAAGTGACAGCCCTGTTCCTAGTTGCCCTTTGGAGGAGCTCAGTTTGGACCAATTGGCTGTAAAAAGAATCAAAGTTAGCAACCAGATAAATAGATACCAAAAATTGATGTGAAAACCCTTTTGCTCCCCACTCCTCCGTTCTTTCTTCTCTAGCTTCTCTTAAACAAGCGTCTTCTAGGTCAAATGTGTGAGAGAGCTAATTACAGAAGATGGGTAGATTAAGACAACCGAACTTCATCTTGGAACCCTTGAAGAATTAATCTTAGAGCATATTCTCTGTCAATTTTCCACAAGATTATTAAAAAGTAAAGAGACCTCAGCCAACACCACCCCAGGTAACATGGTGTCACTGAGGGGACAGCCCCACTGTGTTTCTCTTGCCTAATGGATGCTAGGGAGGGGAAAACAATGGGATGGAGAATTTGCATCCTCTGGGTTGAAGAAAGCTCTTTGGGGCAAGTAATGCAACTGGATTTTTTAATTAAATTCTTATGGTCTGCATAATTAGAACTACTAGTTATGCAGTAGCTCTAAAGTTCATTTAGGGAGGTCAGGTTCTTTGTGACATGGCAAACAAACCTAAAAAAGAAGTTGTATTGTCAGAGGGTCATAATCTGGGTTTAGTTAGAAAAGTAATCTCTGACTCCATAAAAAAACCCCTCTTTTCAACAGTTCTGCATCAAAGGCTTAGTGCCTCACTCGTGGCTAAAGAAACAGGGGGTTTCATTGTATAATATTTCCTATATTCAGGTTATTTCTCTTCTCTGTGGTGGAGATAATCCATGAGGATCTGTGAACACATCCTAATACTTTCCCTCCAGTTTGACACTTGTTATGAACTTTACTTTCTCCTGTGTCAGGATATAACTGTATCACTTACAGGAGTTAGGAACAACACTCCTCTTCCCTGCTAGGTAAAAGCCTAGATCTGATTTGCTCAGGAAGGCAAATCTTGTCCTCTAGGGAAAGAAACCTCAGCCATGATACTGTGAGAAGAAATCTTGACAGTTGTTAGAAAGCATTCCTCTTTTCTGGCGATTTGGAACAGGATACCCTGCTAATAAGAGTAACAGATCAACTTGGAAAAGCAACTTCATTATTTCTTTGGATTTGACATTATTTTACAGTGATGAATTTGGTTTCTGCCTGTCCTACATAGAACAAACAGTGAAAGCCAGTTAGGCAGATGAATGTGTTCTGACAATAGCATCTGTAGGACAGGAAACATTCAGTATTTTTAAATATTTGTGGGGTTTGGGTTTTTTGTTTGTTTGTCTGAAGTATTTGTTAATATTTGTTCCACAAGGGGAACAGATTTGACCGAACTACAAGATTCATGAAGATTCATTCACTCCAAATACTCTGCACATTTTAAGGTGTTGACCATGCTGCATTCAGGAGCAGTTCCACTTTACAGGTAATCATCATCTATTTATTTCTGAGATCATCTGAGATCCTACCAAAATCATTGCATATTTGACCAAAAAAGGAATGTCCAGAGGTGAAAGGTGTCTCCGGCTGGATAGATGTGCATGAATCCCTTTGCAGTGGTAGAATATGATATTTTGGACTCTCTCAAAATCAGTGTCAAGCTCACAGTGGACACACACAATGTTTTGTACTCTCCCTGCCTTGGTTCAGGATCAGTGCCAGAGGAGAAAGAAAAAAAAAAAAAGTGATCTCCTGCCCAAATTCTTCCTTGTAATGAATATGTGTGAGACTAACTATGATCTCATGGAAATCTCTGTTTTGTGGTCATTAGATATTATGAACATGTCATCAGTCTGGCTGTGTTACTTGCTCTGTCCCCTACAACTCACCTCGAGCAAAATCATTGCTATATCAAAGAAGGTATCTGCTTGAAACTACTCACACCACCAGCTGTACCTTAACCTCTTGGTTACTAGTGCTTAGCTCATAAAATAAAAGGTCAGCTACAAATGAAATGAAAGTACAGACATGCAAACAGCATCTTCCAAAACAAGGCCAATGTTCACTTCACACAGATCCTGCAGTATTATGGTGCCAGACAAGGACTAGTTAGCTGCCCAGCACCCCTGGGAACACCAGGTACTGGAAGTATGAGATTATTGCTAATATTTGTTATTTATACTGTGGTAGTACACAGGGTGTGTTAGGTGATCTCCACATTGTTGAAAGATATGACCCTCTCATCACTTTGCCAAAAGTTCATATTCCATGGTTGGCAATGTACTAAGAGTGGGAAAGGGCAATACAGTGCAAACACACTATTTGCCTGAATAACTACTGCGGATTTTTCCCCAGGTTTTGCCTCAGCAGATTATGGTACAGCTGTTAGGAGAGTCTGTCTGAAAGCTATGGCATTACTGTCTTGCTCTCCATGGGGAAAGATGCAATCCTATCTTGTTGTCAACAAACATGTGTGGCCATAATTTGACAACTACAATATGAATGAGTTTGATGCAGGTTCAGTGTTTAAAGATACATGTAATATGTTACTGGCTTTTTACCATGTGTTTAGGGGTTTTATTATACTGCTGAGAAAATACACATTAGCTATACTTCACTGCCTCTCAGCCAGCTGACACCTGTACACCCAAGGTGGACTCTTGAGGAGTCCATGCTCTTGAGAGCATGAACACATGCTTCTGTTCCTCCCACCTATCTCCAGGCTCCTAACAAAGGTGCAAAATTAGGGAGAGAGCCTTTTGAGTCTCCCTCCATAGTCAGCTGAGGAAGGTTCATCACAGCTAAGACCTGAAGCACTCTCTGAGGGACCTTGCCTTTACAGTGTGGCCAGCAGGACTAGGGAAGTGATCATCCCCCCGTACTCGGGACTGGTGAGGCTGCACATTGAATACTGTGTTCAATTTTGGGCCCCTCACTACAACAAAGACACTGAGGTGCTGGAGCATGTCCAAAGAAGAGCAATGAAGCTGGTGATGGGTCTAGAACACAAGTCTTATGAGGAGTGGCTGAGGGAACTGGGGTTGTTGAGCCTGGAAAAAAGGAGGCTGAGGGGAGACCTTATCGCTCTCTACAACTACCTGAAAGGGGGTTGTAGCGAGGTGGGTGTCAGTCTCTTCTCCCAAGTAACAAGTGATAGGATGAGAGGAAACGGTCTAAAGTTGCACTAGGGGAGGTTTAGATTTGATATTAGGAAAAATTTCTTCACCAAAAGGGTTATCAAGCATTGGAACAGGCTGTCCAGGGAAGTGGTTGAGTCACCATCCTTGGAAGTATTTAGAAGACCTGTAGATGTGGTGCTTAGGGACATGGTTTAGTGGTGGACATGGCAGTGTTAGGTTTATGGTTGAACTTGATGATCTGAAAGGTCTTTTCCAACCTAAATGATTCTATGATTCTATGATTCTATTTGTAGACTAGAGAGGCAGCGTTTTGAGTACTTAGATTAGATGAGATGAGTCTGGCTATTAAAGCAGAAGTTCAAAGCAGAATGGAGAGCTCATGCTCAGGAGGATTACTTGAGTTTTAAGATCTGTAACCCAGCAGCAGCCCATTTAAGAGCCTTACCCTGCATTAAGGGCATGTTATCCCAGGTGCTTAATCCTTACTAGTTTGCACTGCTCTGTTGGACTCTCTGGAGGGATTAGATCAGTCCATAGGGCAAAGACCTTACAGAGAGTGGGAGCTGTGATTAGGCAATGGTCAGAGTGAAAGCACTGTGAGTGCTCCAAATCTCAAGGCAGTAATTTATGAGATCTCAGGAGAGAGACTACCAAGGCTACTTTGCTTTTGATACTTTCATGTTAAAGTAATCAAGTGTTGCCTTCTCACTGAAGACCATGAATACAAGGAAGGTGGATCTGAGCAGGAAAAGTGGTGAGGGTCTGACAGGTGTCACAAAGAGAAGATAAAACTACACAACCCTGCTAAGCCTAGAACTTGCAAGGCCAGACTGGAGTTCTTGTGCTATTACAACCTTTACATGTGATGATGGGAAGCCTCCTTAGAAGTAGATCCACATATTTTTAGGTATCATCTCAGACATCAAGTGGGACTTGTGCCATCCCAGGCTCCTCTTAGAAGCAGGTGGGCTCAAGCAGAACAAAAAACTAGATCCCCAATGAACTGCCTTAAGCTTCCTATTGGAAATGCCAAAACCAGGAGTGACCTTAAATCCTGCCTTCTGCTCTGAGCATCAAGAAAATACCAGGATTCCCAACTTTCCCTTCTTTCCTGGACATAAACAGATGTGCCATTTTTAACTCAAAATTCAAAGGGAAACCAGACTCCACAAAAATATTGCTATTTTGTTAAAATGGTAACTGGAATTGGAGGAAAATCCATATACAGTGGAAAAAAAAGAAGAAAAATCACTGACCCGAGACAGAATATTTTATTTCTGAATTGGGCCAAAACATTTTGAGTCAGATGAGTTCAGCAATGAATTACTTTCCAGTAACAGTGCAGGGTTACAGTACAGGACATTTTCTCAGTAGATGGGACACTCTTTGTTATACTATAATGCAATGCAGATGTTTCTCTTTTTGCCTTGTGCAAGGATGATTATCTATATGGGTTTTCAGAGTCTTTAGGCATGAAACAACTCACACGATCCAGGCATGGAGACTGCAAAGAGCAAACTTCCAAATTACATATCATCTCAGAAGGCTATAACACAAGGGGAAAGCACAGTTTGAACACTGAAGTGACTTGAAACAGAGCATTTTGGGGTCATTTTAACACACCACAAGAAAACATTTTGATTTCAGGAATGCTGAAATGTTTTGTTTTGTTTGAAAATGTCAGGCAAAATGCTTTGACTTTGCCAGAAAAAAGTTTGTTTGTTTTTTTTTTTTTCCCAAAATTTCCACCCAGAGAAAAAGTCTTGACATTTCAGCTCTTTGTTCCAAAGTGGGATAAAAACAAACATTTAAATGTCAGGATTTGCTGCAGGATGAAAATTCTGAATTTTGCCCGATTTTTAGTGTAATGCCTTGGCCCCAGCATTTACATTTTGCTTTGAAGTATGGGTGGATGTTCACAGGGTAGGAGGGATTTTGTAAGAGAGGATCATGTGTTCAAAAGAACCTAGAAACCTATGTGTTCCAGTCCCTGTGATGTTTCAGACCATTTCAAGATTGAAATTAACAGGTAGGAGTTGCAAATAAACTGGAAGAAGGTGATAGCATAATACAATATAGCAGTTCTTTTGCCATAGTTTTCACTCCTCCTATAAGCAGTGACACTCCCTTTGGTCTGTATCTGATTTTAGCTTGATTAATGAAAATCAGAAACAATTGGAAGCTCTTGTCTTGAAGTCATTGGGAGTGTTGCCTGAGTGAGGTCTGATGGAGGAAAAAAAAACCCCAAATCAACCTTGGACAGCTTGGCCCATTGCAAGCTTTGGAGACATCTCAGCAAGTATGGCAAATGCGGTCACATGCCCTATTGGCTGTAAGTAATTAAGCAGCATAAATCTGGATTACTGTCACGATTCACTCTGTACAAACATCCTTAGAGGGATTTGGTTCTGCAAGCATTGAACAATACATTGGTGGGAATGAGCTACAAGAGGATTATGTGTGGATATTGCTTTATGGGGAATGGGCACAATGACAATAGGATTTATGGTTTTACTGCCTTCATAGATTTCTTAAAAAGCCACCATATATATGGCCAAACACAGACTCCAAACTAAAAAGATAAAGAAATACAGAAGAGCTGAACGTTATCTTCAGTTAACTCTGGATAATCCAAATGTTCCAGCGGCAGAACATCAATACCTGTTTTGGAACCTTCCTCATGCATGAGCACCCAGAGGTGGTAGTATGTCCCAGCTCTGAAGGCTGGGCTGTGTTTAGGTGCAGAAAAGCACAGGGTTGATGAACACAAGAGCATCCTTCTTCAGTCAGCCCAGAACCCTACCTACAAGAGGCCTAGGGTAAATATTTAGTTTGGGACTACAGGAAATGTAGCGTGTACAGAGAAACTCTTCCCTGTTTCCTCTGGACATCCAGCCATTAGCAGTGGGAAGATCTGATCAGGCCATCACACTTGGAAGCCACCAGCAGACCTGTCCTTCATGAATTATCCTTACCCTTTTTGGCCACAGGGGCTGTTGGCTCTAAGCTTGGGTGAGTTAGGCATTGGGCTGTTGGACTTTGCATGCTTCCTGACAGCCACTGCCCATCCCACCCCATGCAAAGGTGGGACACTGCATAGAGTCATCATCTACAATCTGGAACTGGCTAAGAGACACCCTAAATTAAACAGTCCCTTTGTACCATCTTACAAATAAAGTTGCTTTACCTCTGTATTTAACAGAACTCTTTGGATCAGCAGGTTCATGGCCCAGGGCCCTGGAGAGATGTTGACTTTTTGCTGAACAAGAAGTGGTAGCTCTCACCTCCTGTTCTAAATTTATTGTGTTAATGGGTTAACAGATCTGACAAGATCTGAACAACCTAATCTAGGAATTTCTAATATGTACAGTGAAAAATGGTCGGACGGGTTCAGACATTACAAGGCAGTTCTGAAAGATGGACTGAGGTATTTTCAACATCCCAGATGGATTTTTTTTTAAACTCTTGAACAGCAAAGTTCCAGAGAAGATCATTTTGAGTGCACAGGGAACATGCAGTTCTTTGAGTAATTTGTGGAGGGTGTATTTCACAGTGCAGTGAAGATGATAGACAAGGTATGAGTGCTAAAAATCATGTCAAGGCTGCTAGAATTACACCCTTATTATTTATTTCACAATATCTCTGAGATATGGGATGAGCTGGGTTCAATGTTGTACATTCACATTAGGAAGAACATTTTTTTTCCCCAAAAGGTTTTTGTCTTCCTGTAACACAAAAAATTTTTGCAACCAGACACTGGTTTCCTGAAGGAATAGTTGATTGATCTCAGCTGGGCATGGAAAAAGGCCAACATTCCTCCACCTCCACAGAGGAACCTGCCTTTCCATCCCCCCTGAGTTCATTGGGAAGCTGACATTTTAAAGATGGTCCCTACACTACAGCAATCTGTCTGGGGACTGGACCACCATATCACAAATGCCATTGCATTTCTCAGGAATGACCTGACAAGCAAACTTGCTGTCAGGAGACCACCTACAAGTGTTCATTACTTTGCATTAATGCCACTCTCACTCTGGGACAAAATCACCACCTTCTCAGGCCTCTCAACCCCTGAAGAGAGAAACTAGACATGGTGCCTGTTCTGCTCTGGGTCCCACCCACGCCCTGAATGCTGGGCTACCTCACACATACCTCCGGCCTGCCTGCAGACCGCCTCCACAGGCATGCTGAGTCCTGTTCTATCCAGCTGGCAGATTTGACCATGCTGAGTCCTACCTGCCTGGAAGGATGCTCTCCAGCTATGCAAGAGGCCATGGTCAGAGGCTTAGCATGTGGGCAGGAGGCAAGAACAGTCTTGAGGCCACCATTAGCAGACAGTAAAGACATATCCAGAAAATCAAGCAGAAAACTTGAAGGACTCCAGCTCTGAAGACATTGAGTTAGGACCCAAGCTAGTTGGCCACATCAGTATGGAAGCCAAAAATAACATGTGCTACAGAGCCCAAACAGTCCTTTCCCATTAGCCTAAGAGAAATTCTCCGTGAAACACAGCTGAGCCAGTGCCTTGCGGGTGAAAAGAACGTGTCTTTTATCCAAGATGTCAATCCTTTGCCTAGCAGCAAATTTTACATCCCCTCCTTCCCTTCTGGAACACAAATGACTTCCAAAGATGCAAAATTGTTTTTAAGAATTTGCATATCTCATTTGTAAGGCAACAATCAGAAGTCTAGATTAGACTTTACCCTTCTCTTTTCGTAAGAGGTGGCAAACCTAAATCAGAAGGATTTTGCTGTTTGCTCTTCTGAACGTCTTCTAACACTCCTTGCTTCAACTTGGCATAACCTTGCTTAACACCCATCACAACACTTTGTATCTCCTAATGAGCTTGGCATAGCTCCAGTGTCAGAATAAACTGCAAGCTGTAGGCATCATCACAACAAACCTGTTGCTGTGATGACTGAGGATCCATGGCATCAAGAGGGCTGGATGTTGGAGACCAGTGAAGAGCAACCAACCCATTTTCCATTTAAAAAGTAAACACTGGACAATCTTATGTCAACAGAACTAACCAACACAAGGGGAAAGAAAACAACAAAAGGAAGAAAAAGAAAAAGATCTACGCAGTTCCCAGTGCTTTTTCTTTAACTAGAATGACTGAACATCCCCAGCTTCCTCACGAGGGAAATGATTTTATGTGCTAATGTTGGAGGAGAGGTTTGGAGACTGCCTCAGTGAAGGGAGTCATGCAAGGTAGCATGAAAAAAAAAGGAAAACACTGGTGGAAGAATAGTGATAATAAAAGACATCTTAAAAATAAAAACGGACAACTGGTGAAAGGTGTTAGCAGCTTAAATGCAACACAACTCACCAGAAAGGTTTTCAAAGGGAAACTGTTGTCCCTTTTTGCCTTAAGTCAGCCACTAGGCTGTCTTGATGAAGCAGAGAGGAAGAGTGGACAAGGTACTGTATTCGGACTCAACTGATGAAGGTCTTACTCCCAACTTTAACCCCAACATACTGTGTAACGCCAGGCAAGTTCCTCCCCTTTCCTGGGACTTGTCTTTCCTCCTACTTTTTGCCTGTCTTCTCTACTGTAACTGTGACCTCTGGGGCAGGGAAGGAGACAGTGTTCCTTGGTTGAGAACATCCTGGGAGTGGCTTACTTCAACAGAAGTCCTCTGAGCAGCCAGAAGGCTTGCTGGTGAACACACTCCTGTCTCCCCGGCCTCATCAGCATCTTGCTGGGAAGCAGCTGAGCTCTTGGCAACTCTGCGTGCTCCGAGCATCTTCAGTGGCACCAGGAAACTGCTCTGAAGTGGGGGCTTTCCCTGAATGGCAGGGATTCCCCACGTTTTCCTGGGATCCAAGGCAGTAGCACTGGAATTCCCAGAATCTAGGGCAGCTGGCTGATTTTTTTTTTCTTTTCTTTTGGTCTTGTTTTTCAATTCAGGAAACAGTCAGACAAAGGTTTTTTCATTTCTCCTGTCCCTCTCCCCTCTAAAAATAAATAATGAAAATCAAACAGTAGACTCTAGTGCATAGGAAATTATGTCTGCCCTTTTCCTACAAAATTAGAAAAGAAAATGATATTTTTAAAATGTTGGAATTGCTCAGGAAGTCATTCCTGCTCAGGGCTCTGGGATAGGATCCTTATGTCCCTCCTTAAACTTCCACATATGAACATAAGAACAGCTATGTTGGGGTCAGAACACGAGTTCACTTGTGCTGGCATCCATGACCAGCAGATGTCAAGGGACATCAAGGACACTGCAAACATGTTGTGAACCTTCCTCAGAGCACCCTTCCTGCCTCCAGTCCTCTGTGGCTCTTACTGAGTCAGAGGTGGTGTTTCAGAAAAAGTATTTTCTTCTTAAAATCTCTCCAGTCATGTTTTGGACCCAGGTAAAAAACCTGTGGTAGTGATGATGGCTTAGCTATGCTGCTGGTGAAGAAACACCTATTTTCCTTAGTACTGAACAACCTGTTTTTGCTGGTGTTGACTTTGAAGGCTGACTTTAGGATTCTAGACTCCATTTACCGTCCATGGAGATAGCTATGCACCCTCAGGGAGCAATTCGTCTCATCTTGGGCTATGTATCTCAGACACAGGTGAAAGGCTGAAGGCACCCATTTGTCTCCCCACCCTTCACCTCCTGCCTCCCCCTGTAAAGGCAGTCTAGGGTGACTAGCTCAGCTTTAGAAAACTAAATTTTAGACATTCAGGCTGAGGTGATACCTACTACTTTCCGCTACAAGTATCCAGTACCTGTGACAGCTTTACCAGCCATCACAGGATCACAGGTAACAACACAGACCAAGAATGCACCGTATTTTTATGACTATGCTTTGTTACTCTGCTAGCTGACAGAACAGATATCTGTGGAAAACAAGAGATGTAACGAGCAGTGTCTCAAGTCCAGCTGCAAGATGCAGCTCAGGAAATCCCTGAACTACCAACTATGGCAGCTGGAAGGAGATCCCAAGGGACAGATCGCTCAGAAAAACTCTGTTTCTTACTCTCTTTTCCTTCCGCTCTCTGAGACAGGATGCAGGATCATGGATTGTAGGTCTGACTCTGTCATAGTTACCTTTTTATTTCTTCTCATAATAGCTCACCTAGGAGCTAATGGGATACAAATAAATATTAATAGAGAGGCATGGAGAAGCAGAAATATTCACCAATGGAGGAGATGTTCCATTCAAGTCCTTGCCATTACCAGTCACTGAGGACAGAGAATTGCATAGAAGCAAGTGTCTTAAACCCCACTTCAGCATTTAAATCACTTCATCCTCTTATCTTCACCACAGGGAGGGAAACAGACTTTTTGCCTTCTCCATTCTTAGCCACCACAGATCCTATGTCTTTCAGGTCAATAAGGATTGCACCCTGTATTTCACGATGCTAGGACTGAGATACTAGTCAGTACAGCACAGAGGAATCTGCACAGTGCAGACATGTCCAGTAGGAGTTGATATGCAGATTTGTGTCTTATGAATAACCAGCTCTTGATTCAAAGAGATTCAGCCACACATGCAATGTAATACATTGCTTTCCTCCCTCTTGCCCGCTTTACTCTAGCTGAACACTATATTCTCTTGGGAGTCCATTTTTTTGCAGAGCTAAGCAGTTACTGACAGAGGAGGAAAGCTCTGAACATACAATAAATGTAACATAGCTGAGCAGTATTAAAAAGGCTTAATGAAATAGAAAGATTCATGACACAGAAAACCTACCTTCTGCATTAAAATTCTGCTTATTCTGGTAAATTAGGTTTTTACAACACTCCTCCCCATCTGGGGTTTGCAACTTTCACAGCCAGAAACAAGAGGATTGTGAACCAGGGTCCAAAATCAAGTGGAGGCTTTATCGTAGAATGATCTCCTTTCCTTTCTCCCCAGCAGCTGCTTGAACTACCACTGTACCACTTTAGAAAGACTCAGTCCTTGAGATGGCCCTAAAATTCTCCCTTTGGACCCTTCCCCCATCTCTGTTGCTAGCAAAGCCTTCACCTCATAAGCACATAGCACTTAATTTGACTTCCTCCCCATGGAATTTACATCTTTGATGTAATTCTGTTAACATCAAATATGTTATGGCAAGGACTCATCTGGGACCTTGTGTACAGCTGTTGTGTTCCAGGCTGGAGGAACTCACATTCCTCCACCACACCCAAATCTGTACTGGATTATCAATACTCTGATAAGCAACTCAATTGCCTTTAGACAGGTTAAGGAATTTCTCCACTCCTTATTTTCTTCTTCCATTTTCCCTGGGTTACTTTACCTCCACTTTGATTTTTCACTTTTCAGGCCATGACATTCCTGATGATTCCTAGATCTCCGGATTCCTGCCTCCTCCTCCCATTGTTGCTAACACACAACTCTGTCTGGAGCCGGATTTAATTAGACCACAAGAAAAATGAACCGCAATGAAGTTACATCAAGGGTGTGACTTCAAGCCACAAGAGCCAGGAAACACAGAAGACTGGAAAAAAAAAAAAAAAGAAAAAAAAAGAAAAAGAGGAAAGAAGAAGAAAAAATAAAAAACAAACTTCGTCCTAACCCTGTGGTGTCCCACCTCTAGCACAGCTATGATGTTCAAGCACAGTTTACACAACAGGGAGCTGATGAGGAAAAAGCTTGGAAGGAGGAAGGGCTCGGAGAGGATCTGCCGAAATGCTTTGGCCCTGTAGCTTTATTGCATGTGGGTTTGATGATGTGCCAAGCTTTATGACACTTACATCAAGGTTGTTCCCCACAGTGATGCACCATCGAAGCTAAATCACCTACCCATAATGGAATTTACAATGATTTCACTGTGCCTTGGTTGAGAACATGTTATCATTAACTTCCCTTTTTTATTACCCCAAATGCCTTTCCAGCTCACGGCATACTGTGCTTCAGGAACTTTTTTTGCTGCCATGATTGTACGTCATTGTGTAAATTCAGCAGTGAATACAATAGAGATCTGGTCTATCCCAAGGCCTCCAGGCACTGATGTAATAGAAATAATAAAGCATAATCATAAGGAAGAAAATGGCATGTAACTGCCATGTGGAGTATGGAAATGGATATGGGTGACTGATGCTGATGCAATTCAGTCTTACTGAATGGAGGCAAATGGCTCAGAAAAGGACTTCTGCATATCATCAGCAGAGTTATGCCAGCTTCAACATGACCCTTCTCTAGTTATAAGGTTCCATCCTAGCTATTGTAACACAATGGAGTTTGAGGCTGTGCCTTCTGACGTTTGGGGTTTGGGTTTTTTTTCCATTGATTACTTGCAAAAAAATATTTTTTTTTACCAAAAGGAAAACAAATAGAGGAGACAGCGTTGTCTGATAACTTGGATGCCTGTGTATTGGTAGGGCTGGGATCTGTTCCTAGATCTATTTCTTACCTCTTTGTGCCTCAGCTTCCCCCTTCATAAATAAAAATTGGGTAGAAACTTTTACAAGCTCTGCACCTCTGTGGGGAATTCTGAACTTAAAAGGATGTAGCTGGTTTAAAATAGTAAATACTCAAGTGTTCAGTTAGAAATTGCACTGTGCAAAATGCAGAGGGCTAGTTAACTTTCTATTGATTTTTAATGGAGCTTTTTGTTTTGGTTCTCAGATTGAATTGGATCTCTGTGCCTGTAAATTATTCCACTGTGAGTTGAAACATGTAGTCATTGATCATGTCTCATTTCATGTAGGATAGAGTGTTTCTCCCACCTGGGAAAGTGTGGTGAACCCAAACCTCAGGCTCATAGTTTTCTGGGACAAGCAGTTCTGTAGCTGGAAGGACATTTTGGTGGGAGGTTCAGTGTTGTGATTGGGTAAGCTCAAAACCGGAGATAGGGAATTTCTCTCTGTAATGAACTCTTTAGTGGAGTTTCCTGGTTAATTGCATCCCAGGTGAATTAAATGGCAGGCTGATTAAAAACAGAGGGTAACAGGGAGGTGAGGCTAGGCAACTGGGGCATCTATAAAAGCAGGCAGAGTTAGACAGCAAGCTACCTTTTCAGTAGGGCTTATCTGGCAGCTGGCTGGAGTTAGCAGGAGATGAGAGAGGCTTTGTTAGTGGTGTATACCACCTACTTTTAGATACAGCTCAGTGGGGAACTTTCTTTGTTGGGTATGGGAGGGGTTTGGCTTTTGCTAGTCCTCCCTTTGCAGATGGAGTCAGGCTCTTCAAAGAACAAAGTTAGTCTCCATATTATCTACCCTTTGGCATTTCTGCATGACTCACCAGTGTACTTAGTTGAATAGAGAACAGTTATCAAGTCAACCACAGGATTTTGCAAACCACCTTAGCATCGTTGTAGGTATCTCAGTCAAACACACCTACTCTTTCTGCAGGTACAAGGGAAGAAAATGCTAGAAATAGGTAAGTGATCTCCTGTGGTTCTACTTGCTGTCCTGTGCAGTGAATCAAGGTAAAACCATTGAAGCTGAGTAAAATGTTACTGTATGCCTTCTCGAACATTTTGAAAGACAGAGAGTGGAAGAAGATGGCAATATGATCTGATCTAGAAAATCTGCTTGTGAGGAGAAACTGAAAAAAGTGGAAAACTGAATGTGCTGCTTGTTCCTTGAGTCTGTAGACAGATGTACACACACAAGCAGCTTTTACAGCAATCAGGAGTAAGTGATGAGTTTTCTGCCATTAGATATTTTTTGCCAAGCACAACAAGCTTTTGAGAAAGCATGAATCTTTCGGCAAGTAACAGAAACATTTACAGTTAGGAATATGCATGGGGGAAAAATGAGATATTATGGAAGAGATTACCCTTGAGATAAATCACACTGAGAATCAAGGAAACTAGTTTCTTTTTGTGCTTCTTTCCCTGACCTCCTGGAGGAGTCTGCATAAGACTTTTCCCTTCTGAATTTGTTTCCCATTTGGTTGGAACTCACAGCGGAAGGACCTTTTCTGTATACAGTACCCACAACAACTAACCTTTTGATTTTCACTGTAGTCTCTAAAAGCCCCCCAAAATAAAAGACAATCTTCATATTCTCCCTTTTCCTTGTGCCTGGAAATCAATTTATCACCTAGACAAGCTGCTGGTGTCTTCCTCTGAAGTATTTATTCTGGCCACTGTCTCTGTTGTCTCCCTCAGTGCGGACAAGACTAAGCTTATCCTTGGAGAACATAAAAGCCCTTCTTCCAGAGAAAGGGCCACAGACCTGGGAAAACCACATGGTTTCAGAAGCAGAAGATATTTGAGGAGGAGGGGTCCCTGAAAGACCACCCCTTACACTGCTCCAGGAGAGTATGTGGAGAATGGTGTAAGCTGCCTGCTGCACTCCAGCTGGAGGCTGGAAGAGGAGGTAGCAGGCAGCAGGTGACTGGGAACATCCACTTCTTGAACCTCCTGGTGCCACCACCTGTGGACCCATCTCCCTCTCCCTGCACACCTTGCATTTATCAGCAGGGCCAGCTTGTCAGATCCAGAGCTTGATCTGTTCACTGCTAAGCCATCCAGGTTTCTGTGGACATCTGTGAGACAGCACATTATCATCTACTAGGGTAACTGCTATCTTTTTATGTCCTGCTAGCCTAAGGGGTTGTCTTCATGCAGAGAGAATTTGTCTGTGCTGAGGAGAAATTCCAGAAGCAGCAGTGGGCAGAAACAACAAGAAAATGTTTCAAGAGTTGTGGTGCCAAATCCTGGGCTCTAAAGCTGTGTCTGCAACAGGGATTAAGGGCACATCTGAGCCTGTGGACTTGCTGACCATGCACACCGTTTGCACACAAGAAGGTGCAGGCCAACATATAAAGTGGTCTTGAGGAGAAAGCTCAAACTCAGGCTTGTTGTCCTAATGGGGGCCCACATGCTCCCGTCATGAGTAGTCCAAGCAAAGCTGAGCGTGCTACAGTTCTGCATGGCAGGAGATGGGCAGAGCCCCTGGTATAGCCTTCAAGGGGCATGGAGGAGTCAGGGTCAAGAACCTTGATGATAACCCAGCAATATAGAGACAGCAGAACAGACCTGCACTTGGGGGCTGAATCTCCTGCTGCTTCTGGAGGCAGTGCCTCAGCAGAAGCAATTGGGAGAGGCTCTGTAAATTAGGGATTGGGCTGGTTTCCCTTCCCCATACTACACATTTTTGGTGGCCTTAAAATACCTTTAGAAAGTGCAGGATATGGGTATGCAGTCAGAGCATTTTTCTACTGCTGGAAATGTTGTTCCTGCACTGAGCTGCCCTCATTCTCCACTTTCTTCTCCCCTCTGAGATGGAAATGCACGAGTAAGCGTATGTATTATTTGCAGACTTGCATACAGGCCAGATCTTCTCATGGTTGAATTACCAGCCAGCCGCTCAGCCTGTCTCAAAGAAATGTTTTCTCTCGTGAAACTTTCCAAGCTGGTTTAATCCACCTTGGGTGGCAAACTCCATGTGCTCTTCCCCTGCTGGCACACACTTTGCATTCACCAGAGCCTAAATTAGCTGTGGGTAATTCCAGCAATGCCTCGGTCTGTGGAACAGATTCTCCAGCTGAATGCGTTGTGCTGCATGCTCCCCCTCTACCTGGGTAGTCTCTCAGTTCACGGGCTGGGAAGCAAAGGGCCAAGAAGGAAATGGGGAGCAAGCCAGTTCTTTGGAAATATTAGCATATCCTCTCTCTCCAAGGCAGGAGACTCAGTGGTTTGAATCGGAGGTGCCTCCACAGCTGTATTACAGGAGGACATCACAGTTGGGGATTCCTGGCAGGATCAAATGGATCTGTGCTCTTTCCTTCTAGACAGGGGTGTCTCTTCTCTGTTCCCCCCTATCTCCAAAGTGTCACCTACACTTATAGCCCCCTTCTGTGATGGTTTGCAGCTGTATCCCTCTTTCCATCTATAGGGCCAGGGATACTCTTATGACAGGATTCACCAGAGGGTGCTATTACACATAGCCTTTTACATTTTTCCTAGCCTGGAAGGAGAATGTAGCCTTTTAAGGGGACACTGAAATGTTGCCAGTTTTAAGATGCCAGCTCCTCTTCTGAGTGGGAAGCTGCAAAAAGTAGCAGCTTTTTCTTCTTCCTCTCTATTTGTTTGGGGGGGTTAATTTGGGGGGGGTTGTTTGATTTGGGTTTTTGTTTTGCTATAACTGTCCAACAGGAATCAATTCTTGTCTCAGTTTTCCTCCTCACACCCAAATTCTTAAAGTTTTGGGAGGAGTTTGCTGACTGCCTCTGTTCTAGGACTGCTGTAAATAGCAAAATTAATTGGTTTTGCACTCCTAACCTGCATGCCATGGGCTGGGTTTCTCCTGTGGTAGAAAACATCTGTGTTTGCTATGGCTCCATAGAAAGAAGGATGCTCTAATTTCCCTTCACCTCCACCATGAAGACCTCTGCAGTTTTGCTTGAACCCAGAGGACCATTTTCATTCCTAGCCAGCTGAGGGAGTTAGGGACAGGCTGCAAGAACTGTCCTTGCTGCAGCATGGGGACAAGCAGCCTGAAGTAGGACACACATTTATCAGTTCTTCCTTCCCCGCGAAGAGGAAGAAGGTGGCAAGGATGAGGCTGAGGGACTGCTGTTCCAGTCAGCCAGGGCACTTTGACAAGCACAGCGAGAAGCATGTTGCAAACAGCTCTCAGGCTTACAACAGAGACCTGTTTGTTCCCCCTGTTTAATTTGGGAACCATGCATCCAAGCACACTTGGTATGTCTCCATGCGTAAGCCTATACTACAGCCTATTGATTTCCTTCACCCTTGGCAAGAATATCACAGCGGATTTTGGCTTTGCCTGTAATCTCTTGAGCGGATGAGACTAGAAATTCAAATGAGAGCTTAACTCGCTCACTGTCTGCACTGCCCACATGATGGCTGCTCCTTTGGCTCTGGTCTGGAGCACATCAGCTCTCTGTTCGGGCAAGAAAACTCAGCTACAGGGCAGGAATGGCCAGTTCCCATCTGTACTCTGTGTATACAGACAGTGTAGATGAAACTGGTTCCAGGGACTTGGCTCCACAAACCAGATCCAGAACATGAGCACATCTCCCAGAGGCTGCATAGGTACAGGCTCTGTTATTTTTGATATATATATATGGTTTTAATCTGGAAGCAAGCCCCTGGGTGCAGCCACCTGGCTCCCCAACAGTACTGCGTGTTGCCTAGCAATATGAGCAGAAGATACCGGATCCATTTCTTCCCCTCCCTGTGCAAATACCAACCAGAGAAAAGATGAGTTTATGGTGAGGAACAAACATCTTATTTTTGGGGTGGCCTTTTTATCACCATATAGCTTTAGTGGGAGCAGTGGCCACCCTTTCAGTAGAAGTTTTGGTGCTCCATCCTATGGCTTCTGCAGAGAGGTATTTTTTGATTACACAGCTTCATTTTCAATGTGGTTTCCTCTAAGCTTTTCAACTTGGAAGTGCTGTCAGTCATCTTGGATTTTCCTGCCCTGACTAAAACTAACCGTAACAAATGAAAATACAGGCAAATATACGTTTGCATAAAGGTAAGAAATCTTCTCCAAGTCAGCAGATAAGAAGGCAACAGTAAATTCCATTCCACGATTAGTGTGCTAACCAAAACAGATTTTTACAAATTACTTCACAGCTTGAAAGTCCACAGAAACCAGTGCCCTGAGTAATGGAAGGCAAGCAGTAATCCTAACAGTGGTGGGATGTTTATCAGCTTCTATGTGATTTTATTTATTTCTTAGAAGAATAATGATTAAAATAAAGGCAAGACTCACAATAGTTGCCCCAGCTGACAGATAACCTTTCTAGCTTATTCTAACTGGGAAGTGATGCTCTTTTTGAGTATTGCCATATAGTCTCTTCTCTACTTTGAATTGCCTTCAGAGAATAAGCCTGAGTTAACCCTTCCTGCATTGGTGAATTTCAAATATCTTTCTATTTTTGTCAAGCATTGACAAGAAATGTAGATCTTCTCCAGCAATTGCACAGTGCTTAATGTCACTGAAACAGTTGTCAGGATGTCAGTTTGATTTCACTGGATGGAGAACTAGAGCCCCAGCAGTCAGTGCATGGGGGCCTGAATCACCACTGCCAGAGAGAGGTGGGGAAGGAGGAAGTTTGCCTCTTTCATGTGAGTCACCATATGATGTTGTCAGGCTCTGAAATGGAATCATGACAATCACATGCCTCTGGGAAATGGACCGGAAAAGGCTGCTGTTAGTGAGATTCATTAAATCCCCATTCTCCTCCACGCTATGACCTTTTAAATGTTTTTAGGAAGTCAAGGAATTATATTCCTGAAGGGCTAACAGTGGCTTATTTTAACAATATTGAAGTAAGCACCTTCATCTATAACCTCTTAAGGAGTTTGAAAGGTTTCATTCAGTGGTAGTTAATAAGTGCTGCATAGACAACAGAACAGGCCTCAGAAAGGTAAAAAAATCTTAATTTGTTCCATTGATAACCACATGGGACAGGGAGAAACACAAGTAAAACCTGGATGCTCCAACTGTTTTTGGAGAGGAGAGGTGAGGTTTCCAGAAATTCTCCTTGAGATATGTCAATGATTAAATTTGCTGCCTCTAAGAACTATGTTAATGGAGAGCTTAGAGCTGGTATCAGTTCTAATAAATTCTGTTTTAAGAAATTGGAACAATCAGCATGGATTTACCAAGCACAAATCAGGCTCAGCCAATCTGATTACCCTCTGTCATGAAATGACTGACTATGTGGGCGAGGGGAGAGCACTGGATGTAATATACCTTGATTTATTAAGGCTTTGAAGACAGTCTGCCACAGCATTCTTGTTATGAAGCTGAAGAAATATGGGCTAGATGATCAAGCTGTTAGGTAAAAAAATTGTCTGGAGTACTGAGTTCAAAGAGTAACATTCAGTGGCTTGGTGTCCACCAATGGTGGTTGGTAAACTAAAGGAGCACCCCTGGCATCTGTATTGTGGTCAATATTTTCATCAATGACCTGGATGATGACACAGAAAGAATCCCCATCATATTTGCAGGTGATACTGAATTAGGGGGAATGGTTGATATTTCAAATCACAGAACTTTGGGGTAAAATGGAGAAATTTGAGGGCTGGACCGACAGACACTTTACAACACTCAGGAAGGAGAAGTACCCATAAAGCAGAATAACCCCATGCATTGGTACTATCTGGGAAGCAGTTGGTTGAGCAGCAGCCTTCCCCAGGACTTGGGTGTTACAATGGATACCAGGCTGAAGATGTGCCAACAGTGCACTGTCACTGCAAAATAAGGCAAATTGCCTGCTGAGCTGCATTAGAAAGTGGACAGAATCTTGAAGGAAGCTGGGGGGATATATGCATTGCAGCAAGGCTACAACAGCTTGGTCTTCACCATTCTCTGCCTCAGCCCACCTTGGATGCTTGGTCCTCTATCATTTGATACCAGCATCACTCCAGCTTTGTTCGTGTAGGGACATAAGGCAGTAAGATCAAAGCTACCTTGGGTACCATTCTGTAGGTTCCAGTTACACCTATGGTTGAAGTGCTTCTGGGATTTCCCTCCTCTTCCTCTTGCATTCCTCCCCCGCACCTCAAAGCCTGCAGTCAACCTCAGCTAAATACCAAAAGACACCAGAAATGTGAGACAGCTGCTCAGATGCTCAGAGAAATGACCTGAGAAGAAAGAGCCAGGTGATGCATCCCAGGAAATGGATCCTGTCCTAGGAGGAAAATGCATTCATCATTCAGATAACTTCTGCCCCAGAAAAGCCATCTGGATAAACAAGGGCAGAGTTACACAACCATTGTGCAGATCCTTATCCCTGCTTGGCCAGTTGTAGAAAGGCAGATGTGTAACACAGGGCTTTGTCCGTGGGCAGAGAGAGGAGAATAGGAGACCATGGGGGAAGAAAGCACAGACTGGGATTTCTGAGGCTAGCAGCAAAGACAGTGAGTGCTGTGCTTCCTTCATCAGATCCTTTGCATCATGCACAAGACTCATAACTGGAAGTTGGTCAATGGAGGTCTCAGACCAATACAGTTATGTGACCAGGAGACACAAGACCAAGAGAAAAGGGGAAGTGGAATTCTCAGAAGTCCACCTGAGAACTCCCACTTTCTCGAGCTTCTCCACTGCTAAACAAGCCAAGGCTAGGTATCACTGCAGGATCCACCTTCTTCCTACAGCTCAACCCTGCTGATGCTCAGCTAAGAGCTGCTTTTAACCTGCTGGAGTCATTGGCTGACCACCCCGCATTACCTGTCCCCACATCTCTCTTGGCTGCCTCTTATCCTGCTCCCCATCCCTTCAGCAGGAGCTGAGGGATTTACAGATCTCTCCTTCACGTCCTGTCTCTCCCACGAGGACGGAAGCAGTCTGAGGTGTTTGTTGGCTTGAGGAGGCAAAAGAAGAGCCTGCTGGAAGGGTGGGAAACTGAAGTTGAGTAGAAATAATTGGAGCATTGTGATGATTTTCTACAAAGCCAGCATGGAGGAGGAATAAATTCTCGCTAAAGATTCACAGGCTGAAGAGAGCCTGCATTTTCTGCAATGTTCTCATTTACAGCCCAAAATAATAGGAGAAACATTAATCAAAGAAAGCCAAATGTCACCTGCCTCCAGTGGAGGAGCAGACCTTTGAGGAAGAGTCATGTTCAGCGGTGATTTTTCAATTTGGAAAGGGTCAACACTGAAATCCGACTGACAGCCTCAAAAAGTGGATGAATCCTATACACCCCAAAAGCCAAGCAAGACCTGAGTACTGCATGGCTATGACTCCCCCTCACTCAAGAGGGAAGGCTGTAGACCAGGCTGAGAAGTCATAGCAAGCTGTGTGAATTCACAGATGGGGCTGAATCCCTCATAAATAGTGGAGTATCGTCCGAGAAAGAGGCCATTATGAAAACAGGCTTGGAAGCTAGCTAGAATATGGCAAATCTATCGAGCAGCTGAGATAACAGAACACAGGCAGGACAGTTAAGGGCAGAAGGAAATGGGTGTACAGTGTGTGCTATAAATTACAAAAGGAGAGTAAGCAGGGTGTGCATGGGAGACTGAATGCCATGAGCAAAGGTCAGGACCAGACACTAAAATGAAAAGGTACATGTGTGATGCAGCAGAAGCTGTAACTTAACCAGCTGATGGGAAAATCCACAAGGAGATGGGAAAGGAAATATTTTTTTATTTACTCACCCCCCCCCCCGCCAAATACTGCAGGTCATTAGCTGGGACAAGCTCTGTGGATAACAGAACAGACTCTCCAGAGACCAAGTTCTTACATCCCTGCTCTGAGGCTGCCAGTGAAAGCTGAAGCATCTCAGAGGGCCACAGCATCTACAGAAATCAGCATTCCCTATAGGACAGGCCTGGGATGCTTGGCTGCAGTGTCTGCTTCTGTGAGAGACAAGCTGGGGTGGTTACTTATAAAAATGAAGGCAGTAGGTGAGAGGGAGATGAGATACTGGCGCTGGCCCAAGTGATCCATATATTTCCTTCCAGCATAAAGGGAGATGCTATAGGTAATCCCACGTTCTTTGTTTCCTCCCACTTTCCTCTGGAGAGCTGGGCACTTCTGGAGAGCGATTTAAACTCCTGCTTTTGCCTCATCTACATTCACACTGCAAAAGCTGGGGGTCCGACTCAGGGATATCATTCCCGTTTCAGCACTGTCACTGCAGGTTCCTCCCACTCTGCCCAGGGGAAGAGCTGTGCAGTATTTAGAGCAGTAACTTACCTACACTGCAGAAGACATGGCCTTCAGTCTTTATTTTTACTGTTCAAATCCTCTGTGTCCTGTGACATGGTTCCTCATTCATAAACAGTGAAAAATATCGCTTCCTTGTTCTGAAGACAATGTAGAGCAAATACTATGAGATGCTCTGATACAGCTGTGGAAACCATGGAGTACTGCAGCTGTGAAATATTGCCACATTCATACATAAAATATATTCATACAGTGTTGCTTGCACACGGGATGTGAGAATCAGTCTTTCAATACTTGGGTTGTTTTTTAAATCTCAGGATTCTGGTATTCCCTGACTGAAGATCTGGCCTTTAAAAATCTATATCAATATTTTAAAAAGAAAAGCCAGAGGTATGTTCCCAGCCTTCCTGGCAGAAAAGAGAAAGTTACAAACAATGACGGAATATGACTGCTCAAACTGAAAAACAAATAAAAAGGAGTTTCAAATTTTTTTTTTCTTTTTTTTTTTCTTAAACCCCTCACCCTGCAATTCAGTGTTATGGTGGTTTTTGTGCTCTGTGGGGTTTGTGCTTCGCCAAAGATTTTCTCTGAAGCACAAGCTCAGTTGCAGAACTGCAGGCAAGGAAAACCAGCATGTTTTCATCAAGCACTGTGGCAGTCTGAACTCCTGGATGAATCTAGCCCACTCCCCTCCCCCCTGCCACCCTGCTTGACATATTTAAAATCTCCAAAGATCTTCCTTTAAGATACCAGGGCTTCCCATTGTGCTGGCTTTTATTGGATTTCAGGTGCCATTCAGTCAACTCCCTCAACTGCTTGAATTCTTGAAATGCTAGGATCATATTTCACCTATCTGGCACTGAACCATGTTCGCTATCTCACCCCAAAATTAATTAAACCATAAATTTTCGGAATAAACATGCAGCATCCACTATCACTGAAACAGTCTGGGCTTTGTTGAGCAAACTGCTGCAAGAACAAAGCTGCCTCTTTCTCTTTCTTCCCACCCTGCACTTCTCTTCTCTTGATGTGTATCAGCAAATACAGTAAATACAGTACCCTCCCTCCCTGTTACAGAGAGATAATTCTTGTTCTGCTGTTGTCACCATTTTATAGACTCAGAAGAAACTGCAACAGCTCAGAGGGTGAGATCTTACAGTAGGGCATTAACTCTAAGATGAAGAGGAGCTGTTCTCCAAAATGTGTACAAGTATTTTCTTTTTTGCAGGCAGCCCTGGAAAATACTACTTTAATTTGCCCCTTACCTCAGTTTCCCATCTGTATAGTGAGTTTTTGTTTCTGACACTGGTGCTGGGCAGTTAAAAATCCATTAGTGAAGGAGAGATGATTAGCTAATGCACCCAAGGAGATCATTTAGGTATGCACAAAATTGTTGGTGATAATCTTGTAGCTGTCTCAGAACGAATAGTTCCTCCCTCTAAATCCTCCCTATCCCATAACCGTGAAACTTAGGCTATGATAACAACTTTTAAAGCTTGGAAGATAACACTTGCCATTACAAAACACCCCCTAATTAAAACTACTGAAGAGAAAATAACTAAAACAGGGATTTCCATTTCCTATTCTGGACCTGTAAGTAGTCTGGAGGCTGTGGAATCTCTCTCAGATCTGAAGAAAGCCTTACCCCTGAAACTTGTTTGATTTTCTTTTCCAGATAGCTTGGTCATTCCAGTTAGAAAGCACTATCTCTCCCCACAGTTTAGGACCAAGAACTCCGCCACTTCACCAACATGATTTAGAGGAGACCTTTACCCTTATCCTCAGGTCTTCTAATCCTGTCAGAGCCCATAAAGAAAACTGGACGGCTGCTGGGTGGGAGACCTACAGAGCATTGCCTGGTTGCTATAGGCAGTGTAACCAAAGGTGGCATTTTCATTCCTTGAATCGACTGTCAGCCAACACCCTTGCCTGGTATTCAAGTTTGCTGTGGGTTGATAGATATAAATCTGAGCTCCTGACCAGCTCTGGTTTTTAGAAATTTTCTAGTACATTTCATTGCAGCTCTGGTGCAAATGCCAGTGTCCTGGCTGTATTCCAGCTCTGCTGATTTACCCTCTTCTGACTCAAACTCTCTTCTGTTTCAATAGGATGCTGTGCTCTTCTTCAGCTCTTAAGCTTCTGTCTAGTATAGATAAAAGTTGTTTCTCCCTAGCCAAAATAAAGTGAGTCTTACATTTATTCTAGGGTGTTTTTGATGAACGATGCCACAGAAAGGTGAATGTGGTGTTTGTTCTTGCTAGGGCCTCACATCTTTCATTCCAGGCAAAACCTGAACTCCTGTGCTACAGGATCTTGACTGAGGACTGAGATCCCCAGGGTATGGGGCCTCAGTTGTACACTTGCTACTGCCAGGATGCTCCAGTTGGCCAAAGGGCTCAAGCATAGAGCCAGGTGTCAAGATCAAAGTGTCGTCTGATGCAGTACGTTATCATTATCATCTGCTCAGTCTGGTTCTGCTCAGTCCTGAGGTTTGCATGCAGACCCTCCCAGCTCTGCTAGCAAACTAGGAATGTGATCTCTTTGTGAAAAACACAAAAAGAACAAGCTCTTCTCTAGCATTTCTGTTTCTGTTCTCAAGCTGGGACCTAAAAACTAAGACCAGAGGGAAGGGAATACAGAAGAGTTTTTACACCAGTTATTCCTGGAATTGGTGATTCATGCCAGGTCTTAATTTTCCTTGAAAGATCCTACAGGCTGTTGCGCACTGCCTATTTTTTACCTGTTGCCATGGACAGACTGGTGAATAACTGTGCACTGCGAAGCCAGAGAGCAGACCCTTGGTTCCTAAGGCATTAATCAGCCCTAGTTTAGACAAGAGCATTTCCCTTCACTTCAGTCTTTCCCTTTCTGCAGCATCTCCTGCCAGGATGTCCCGCTGCCTGCTGGAATTAATGTGGCTGAAATATCCCTCAGGATTCTCCTTGAGGTCAGGAACTCATCCTCTGGATCCTCTTCAGTTCTCCTTTCTAGACCCTGAAATTGGATGTTGCCAAGTAAATTTTGCTTCCCTATCCCATTCTTCATATTTTCCAAAGTCACCTCTCACTGGCAAGGAAAGACTTGGAGAGGAGAGACAGAGGGGAGAGTCCAGGCCTAGATTGCCTCTTTCCCTCTGTAATTTCAGACTCCTCCTCTCATCCCTGAGATCATTTTGTCAGTGCACTGTGATGTGCTACATCCCAAGCTGTTTGCAATTCCCAGCCCAATGTGTTGAGTTGTCCTCAAGTTTTTGGGAATTTCCTTGCCCTCCATAAGAAATTAATATTCCTTTTTTTTTTTTTTTTTGGCACTGAAAGACCAAGGAACTCTTCCACTTTGTTTTATTTTTATTTTTCCCCTTTTTTGCTCAACTGAACCTACTTTGCCTTTTCCCCTTTCTGTCCTGTTCTCATCCCAAACTCAGAACTGTCTTCCAAAGACACATCCTAGACCAAACTGTATTGCATTTCCCCGCTTTCTGCTGCCAGTCACTTTGTCTAAGGAAGCCTACATATCTCACAAACTTTCTCAGGAAAGTGGCTCTCAGGAGACTATCTTTTGACTCACGTTTCTCCTCACTGAAATCCACTCCAGATCTTGTAGATCTGGAACTAGCTGGCAAGCATGGTTTTTTTCCATCCTCATTCACGGTGCTTTTTATTGCTTCCTTCCTTTCCTCATCATATTGTGCCCAGTGAGCTTTTCAAGGCATGTCAAAATCTCATTGTTTGTCAGAAAAACACTTGGCTTACTGACACTTTCCAGATTTGTGCTGTTAATCAGGTTATGCCTAGTCTGACTGATGCCTTCTTTGGAGTCCTCCAACTCCTGTTTGCTTTGACTTGTGCATTGTTTTACCCAGGCAGAAAATATGAGACATCCAGGACACCTGGTCCTTATGCATCCACCCTGCAGCACACTGTAGCCCTTTCCACATGCAGACCTTAACCTTCTCAATGGTGTCCAGCAGAGCTGAAGGGTCTCAGGCTCCAGCAAAAACCTATATAGGAAAAAGGTCAAGCATTAGATGAAGCCTCCAGGCTAGTTAGTCTCCTGCTGAGATACATACATGACACTTGGATGGGACGGGTGGGTAATGGGTGTATCCTGCAAGAGGCTGTGGCTGGGACTGGTTCTCTTCATGGGGCTGTCATGTGCCTGAACACTCCTTTCTGAGGCTTCAGCCCAGCTACTGGCCAGGAGCAGCAGGTCTGAGACAGCTTCTCCTGTCCTCAACATCCCAGGAAGCATTGCTCTTTCTTCTCTCATTCATGTAACACCCTGTAATCACGCATCACTCCTTTCCCAGACTCATACCAGAGCTGTGTATCTTTTACCAGATGTGGCCTTAATATAACTCTTCTACCCTCAAATTGCTGAAATGCCTGATCACTCACAGGGCTGGCACTGGGTAATACAACAGGTTGTTTTTAACAGTGTAGGATGAACAGCTGATCTTAAGACAGCCTGTTTCTTTGAGTAAGACATTGAAGTGTTACTACATTTTGCATTTCCCTAGCGACACAGGGAAAATGATAGAGTTCCTCTGCTGATTCATCTGCTTTTACAGTTTTGGGTGTTATGTTTATTTTCCCAAAGCGTTTTTTTCTTTCCCAGACTCTCCCAGGTCCCAAGGTCGGAGCTGATGTCTGCACTGCGAGTGCATCCTGTTTGTCATAGAATCATTTAATTGCCATTTAAGAGAACTTATGCAACTGACCTTTAACATGGCAGTCTCCCTGCTGCACTTAATTCCTTATGCTGACATCTGAAAAGAAAGAAAAAACCTTCCTTTTGGCTAATGGGAAAGTCTTCCCACAAGGAAGATGAAAAAGGCAGGTGGGGTGAGGGAGCTGATGGAGTTCAGAGTGGTCGGTGGTTACACAAAGGGCTTAGTTTGGATGTTGCTTGCTTCCAGGGGAAACTACAGGACTAATTATTCTGAAGTGAGGGGGAGGAATTTTTTTAAAATGGGGGAAATGAATGATGTTACGAGCAAATTTATTTCATCTCTAGATCACTGCAGAGCAGTTCCATAAATCCCCTTCTCTAACCTCAGAAAGATCTTCTGTCCAAAGACAGTGTTAGGATTTGGGAGGAAAAAAGGGACTTGGAGGGGGGGGAAGGAACTGAATTGCTCTTGTCGGTCTGTTCGTATCCCTTTCAACCATGATTTTGATGAATAATCACTTGGCGATGTCTGACAGTGTCTGGCAGTGGATTGGCTAGGTTGCCAATCTGGACCCAGAGTTACAGGATGTTGCAACCCCTACCTGACTGGTTGGCCACAGTTTTCAAAACTAGAGAATAGCTGATGTGGAATAACAAATATGACATATCACACTTTCCAAATAAACAATGGATTAGATGACATGAGAAGAGTCCTGAATACCTGACACTCATGCTCTTTCTTGCGAATTGACTGTGAAATTCATGTCATAAATAGCAGACCGTCCCTGAGGCAAACAGCAATACATAAAATTTCACACACAATCAAATCATAGCTCAAGATTTTCAGCAGTGATCCAGTAATACTCCATTTTACTGTACCTTTCGTGTGTCACAGGCACAGGAGCTGCTGATGTCCCTGCCCTGAGGACTTTGTGGCTTCAGTTCTGTTCTCTCAAGTTTTGAGATGCCGACTGCAAATCGCAGCCAGAGCTAATGGGTGTGGTAGAGTAAACGGGGTAAATGGAGTTCAGCTACTCTTCATATGTATCAAAGGCAGGGAGATAACTTACTGGGCGAAAAAAACCCACCATCTTTCCTTCCTTCTGTACATCTACTGAATGATATGAAGTACAACACACTGATACCAGCGTCCCTTGCCAGGACCTGAATCCCCCATAAGCACCTAGGTTACTTTTCCCTAAAACTGGCGTCCTCTCAGACACCTTTTGTTTGCAACACAGAGGCCTTACCTTTATATAGGTAAGGGCATGTAGGGTTTGGGGGGAGAGAAGCATACCTCTTATTAATTAAAAAAACAGATTTTCAGCTGAAAGTGCTGAAGACAGGGATATATGCAGTGATATTTAGTTCATTTGTGATGTGGCTTCTTACTCCCTGAGAGCAGGAGGCATGGTCCATTTATCATCGGTCACAAACAAACAATGTATATTTTTAGCTTCTCCTTTCAGGGAAGATAAAAAATAGTTTTAGTTAGCATGACATGACTTAGGTGGGGACCCTTTTATGTTTTTTTATTTGTTTAGATAATTGGGTCACAGGAAAGCACTCCTGTGAGAACCACTCTCATTCCCAGAGATCCAGAGATGTGAAGGGGAGGGAGAGAGTTGAGATTAATGCTAAAATAAAACATCCTGTGCAAAAAAGCCATTGTCTACGTAGCACTAATCTTAAGGTAATTTAGAAGGATGGTGGAACAGTTCAGCCTTAACTCTGCCTTTTTTCACCACATGTCTGTACCTTAAGACACATCATCTGTAGAGCCTGGCTTCATCTTTGTCACATAACAGAGCATGTATAACCCAGTATGGTGTGCCCCACACTTGTTAAATCTAGAGTTCATATAGCAATTCTTCACTATGCATTTGTGCACTGTCCAAATGGTCAACATTTTACAACTACTATTTAGATTTAATTTTTTTTATTGTATTGATTTTTAATTTTTCCAAATTTCAACTTTTTATTTGTTTCTCACAAATGTTTTGATAAAATCTCTTTTAATCTGTAATCAAATTACACGTACTGTGTTTCCATGCACAGTTTGTGGGTTTTGACCTAGCAGCTTTAGACTCATGCAACCAAGGAGAATTTCATCACAGAAAACTCACCAGCCATTTTGTAATTATATTTGGTTTAATTAGGAATCAATTCACTTATTGAAAAAAATCCCTCTTCTATTGTTTTTTGAACCTGGTGGTGGGATCTCTCTGTGTGTGGCAGCAACCTCAAATAATTAGCCTGGTGCCAAGTGAAGACTCTTAAACCTCCATCATCCTAAACATCTAACTGGATGGACAGAGAGGATGTTTTGGCAGTGATTTTTGTCTTGACATGTTGCAAAAATGGCTTCTGAAAATCAATGTGGAGGTAAATGTGTCTGAGTTTGAGCAATATTCCCCAACAGCCTGTCCAGAATAAGCCTGTGGGTTCACTAAATAGCACTTCTGCAGTATGGTCAAGACTGTACCATGCAATGCGGTCCCTCTGCCCTGCTCCACATACTGCAGTGTTTAAGGATCGGGGACATGATCCAGCTAGCAACTCTGTCTGTGGCACCACATGAGAACATTTATGGATTTGTATTGTTGTTCTGCTTTGGAAAAACGCCAGTCAAGAAATGCCACCTCCCACTTCCCCATCCTTTCAAACATATAATGCAAGAGGTTTGAGTGAAGCGTCCATTCAGCTCCTGGACAGACATCATATCTAACCCAGCAGCACATGGAGGCTCTTCCTGATATCAGAGCTCAGCTTCAGATGACTTCTTGTCCTTCCGGCGCTTGTGTCATGGGCATGGGACAAACAAACAGCTCCATTCCTCTCTCCCAGCTGTTCAAGGTTATCCTTCCCAGCTCCTTTCCTCTCCGCCTCCTCATCCACGTTCTGTTGCCACACATCTGGCTTTGAGCATGGAGCCACTTCTTGGATCTGATCCCTAGCAGCTGTCTGCTGCCAGCGCTTTCCCACAGAGGATAGGGATGGGATCCAAGAGGCAAGGGGAAATGGAGGACAAGCTGGGAAAGTCCACAGCAGGTGGAGGTTAAGACAGAACCGAATCTCCACAGGACCTCTCCTTTTCCCTTCTCTCCACTCAGCTCCATGAATGTTTGCCTGTTCAACATGTCTCTCCCATCCACTTCTCTATTATTTCTGAAAACGTAGGCTGCCTCCTCCACCTCCTTTACCTCTGAATGAGCTCTTTCTGGATGCAGACTTCTACAGCAGGTTGTGTTACCAACATGGATCACTGGGAGCACATCTCAATGGACGCAGCAGAAAAGGTGCATAGGTGAAAAATGACACAAACTCCTCAGACCATTAGGATAGAGACATTTGTTTCATTTGCCCAGTGGCAGATGCCAACTAGACGCAGCTGGAGAATTCAGTCCATGCAGCTCCTCCTCCTTGTCTGAGCAGGAATATTTCAAGGGTTATGAAGTGCCAACAGCAGTGAATGAGGGCTGAAAAAGGGGGAATATGGAGCCTGGAAATGTACACTCCGTCATGTGGTAACAACAGAAGGTCACATTCAGTCTCCAAGGCTGTCAGATGAAACCTCTCAATGTCATTAAGGAACTTGGATTGCCTTCAAAAGCATCCTATGCCAAAGGTTTGTCTTCATGCTGGAGTAAGAGGGAAAGGCAAGAGAAAACTAGGTCTGACCAAAACCCACCTGAAAACTTGGAAGCCTTTCTGATGCCTTCCAAGGATTTGGATTTGGTCTTCTTTCTGCCCTTTTGTGGGTATGGCCTCATGATAAATCCCAGAGCCAGAGAGCTCTGAGCAGAGACAGATTAGCATCCTGTTTTCAGAAGCCTAAGACCGGGATATATGGATCTGCTTATTTTGCAGATGCCAACAGCTAACACATCCATTGTGTTCAACATACACAGTGCTCTGAAGCTGCTGCTAAAGAGGACAGACATTTTAGCTGGCTTATTACCAGCCTACATGCACTGGAGAGGGATCCTTGGCTTTTAGTTCACCCTTGCTCTCAGTTTTATTTCAGCACATTGTCCTATTAATGGTCAAGCACTCTTTGAGCTGCATTTTATTAAGTTGCCTGGAGGCCCTCTGGCATCAGCAAAGTAAATATACTTGTGGTGATATTATTATTATTAGATTCATGCTAATAAAAGGATAACAACCCAGCAAAAGGCCTTTAATCAGTCTATGCTGTGTAGGCAAAACCAAAGCTTTTTATTGGAATTTTTTTCCTCTAGCCACGTAGGGTCCTGTCCACGTGAGTGGAGAAAAAAATAAAAAACCCCATCAGTTGAGTGATTAATTTACAAGGCTTTGTTTCTTTGATTAATTTTACTCCTTTTCTCTGCTGCATAATTGGCTTGGAATTTCCTTCCCCTTTTACTCAGAATTTCACAGGAAGAACCGCTAACATCCAGTAATAAAACCTTTGCTGCACCAGTAACTTGCAGACTTACCCACTGAAGAAAAATCCCAGCTCTTGGTTAGTGCAAGCTGAAGGAGATGGTCTGGTGGATCAAAGTATAACGAGGGCCAGCCAGAAACCAACGTCACGTTGAAAACACGTGTGGGTAGCGACAAAGGAAATTCCCCAGGGTAATTACTGAATCTACTCAGTGCTTTGTTTGTCTGGAAAAACACAGAACATGCTTCCCTACTTCATCTGGGCATTGTGAGGATAACTTCCAGTAAAAAGTAAGAAGCCAAGTGCTCCTAGGAGGGTGGTGACACATGAACTCCTACATAGACTAGAAGAGCTTCATTCATTCCCTATTTCCCACTAGCTCGTCTGTGTCCCAGTGGACTCACATGTAACCATTTCCACTGCAAAAGGACCCCAATTGTGTAGCTCTGAAACAGAGTCAAAGGAGAAACTTCAGCACCTACAGCATGCCAGCATGCACATAGTCATGTTCCTCCTTTCAGTCACCACCAAACTGGGTCTGCAGCTCCTGCTCTGGTATAGTCACAGCACCCTCCAGGGCTTGTGCATATTTTCCTCCTTTTGGTATCTATCACACCTCACCTTTGCTGTGGTTCTGCTCAGGACCACTCCATACTGATAGTAAAGATTTCCACCTTTCCTAGCTCTTCTTTTGCTCTGGGAAACACATTTTTGGCTGGTCCTGCACTTCAGACACACCTTCAGACAGCCCCCGCCCCCTCCTTTTATAAATCCAGTCCCCTGGGTTTGTTTCCTCCATACCATCTCCATTTTCTTTCTTTCTTTTTTTTTTTTTTTTTTTTTTTTAGTTTGTTTGCACGGCTTTTTGCTGGGGAAACTGATAGCTTAAACTGCTCTCCTGAAGAGAATTAATTTCAATCTCACACTGATTTTCAGTCTCACACCTTGATTTTGTAACCATAAAAAAAATTTATCTATGCTTCTGAGCAGCTCAGTACTCCCTACAACTGCCCTGAGCTTGAAACAAAGCTTGAATGTCTCTTTACAAATTATTGCCTGTAATAACTACAAATCTGTTTTAAACCTGCAGGACTTGCTGACATGGAGTTAAATGGACTGAGTCTCTCCACAGATCGTTTTGTTGCATGGCAGTCCCAAGACAGAGGGGTGCCACAGCTGTGGACAGGCATCTCCCCTGGTTCCCTATGGGCTGTCTGCATACTCCTATCTCTGCCCTGAAATAACTCCCCAGTGGCCTCTGGCAAGTCCAAGGAGGGAGTGGTGTGTTCTTGTGTCACACCCCTCTCAGGGTTCACTTGATGCTCTACAAGGAGGCCTGGAACCTCTGGAGCGTGGATGTGACTGGTTCAAGCCTTCAGCTCAGAAGTTAAAGCACTTGTGCAGGGTTTTGCTACGTAACACAATGAACCCTAGAGGACGGTGTGCTTGCAATGGTGCGAATGCAGCGCAACATATAACTTGAGGTGAACCAGATCCCTCAGATCTGAGGAGCCTGTGTAAGAGCCCTCTTGAAGGACATCTTCAAGGGCACAGTGATTGTGTTTATAACTAAGGAGTAGGAGAGATCCTGGGGTCAAATATGCAGTCTGTCCACATTACTTGTCTGCGGGAAGGTCTTGGAGCTAATCGTGGTGCAATCTAGCCGATACTCCTAGTATAGTAGTGTGAACACCCTCAGCTTATCCCCTACAGAAATCTGAAGGTACAGCCAAATTATCTGGCAAGAAACTAGACAGTAATAACAGTCACTCCTGAAGACAGCCAGTCATTGCTACCCCAGAACCTAGGGGGAATTGGATTCTCACTGTGCAGCTGATCTAATCCCTACCTTAGATCTGATCAACGCAAAGTCATTCCTCTCCCTAGGTCAGACCATGCTGACTTTCATGCACCCTGAAAGGCCGTGAGCCCTGGAAAGCTGCATTAGCATCCACATGTACAAAACCACAAAATTAGAGCAGGCGTGCAGGAGCTGGAATAGCCGACTGGATCTTAAGTTTGGTCTCTTCGGAAAGAACTCCAAAGCACACTCTAGAAAGTATGGCTCCTGGGGAATGGCATAAGGAACATATCTGAGTGATGAAGAGACCAGAATGATTATTTAATTTCCACTCTTTGGAAATCCTTTGCTGTGTATCTGTGTGAAACAAAATAAAAGTGTAACAGTGAAAGGAGCTTGCAGGACTATTTGTTGATTATTCCTTTCCTTTTTCCTTTCCTTTTTCCTTTCCTCTCCTCTCCTTTCTTCTCCTCTCCTCTCCCTCTCCTCTCTGCATGATGCATACCATTGAACTGGGAGATGAGACAAGGAGTAGAAAAGAAGCCCACCCTATTTTTTTAAATGGGTGTTAGTGAAAAGGTGAGTCTGGGTGAACAATTTCTACACGTTGAAGAAGAAAGAAAAGTTTCTCATCCACTCTCCCAACCTCAGCCCCCATTTTCATATTTTCTGACCTGGGAGTTTTCTAAGATGCCCTTCAATAGCCTCTCCCCTACTCTTTCAGAAAGCCAGAGATATTCTAGAATTGTTGCTTTAAAATGATTTTTTAAAAATTACATTTAAAAGTATTTTATTCCTATTTCCTAAGAATATTTATGTATTCTACAGCCAGAAAAAAAGAAGAAGAAAAAAAAAAAAAGAAGTGATCTTCTAATTGTTCTGTTCCCTCTCATGGGCTAGAAAGCCTCACTCAGTAATTCCCACTTTTATGCTTGTAATTTTGTGGTTGAACCAGCATGCAAATTTAAAGACAACTCCCTGCCTTGATTTCACGAAGTGTTTAGTGAATCTCTTGCAGTGGTTAATTATCCTCATACTGAAAGTCAGAGACTTGCAGCTCATTTTCTAGTTTACCTTCTGACTTCACCTTGCAACCACTGGATCTCCTGCCTTTGCTGACTAGCTCAGAAAACTCTCCCCCACTAAACATATTCTCCCACTGTGTGTTTTAAGGTTGCTGTAGGATCTGGAGCTCATTAGGCACGTTCCAAAGATACAAGACAGGGCTGTGCCTTGCATAATGTTTTTGCAACCTGGAGGGAGAGGGGAGAGAAAATGAGCAAAGGAAATGGATAAAAAAGGAGTGATGCGTAATAAGTCTTTCACTTTACTGCGGTTCTTGACTTCTTTTAGCTTTGCTCTGCGTTGCTCAGGAGGGCTTAGGATGAGGGAGAGGACAGCCCAGAATCAATATCTGAGTCCAAACCTCATGAGCACTTTGCTTCATCTCCAGTGAGTGAGGAGTTAAGCTCAGCCCTGTCTCTCCACTACACATTAAGGACTCAATCTGTCTACCTAATTTAGAAGCTGGGATAGTTTCCACCAGCTGAATTTATTCCCTGGAGCTGAGGTAACTTGGAAGACTGAGTCAGGTCTCAAGGTAAGCCTGGAGTGCCTAAATGCTTTCTAACGTAGGAGCAGCACTTTGAATAAGGAGTTAGTAAAATACTGCTTGCTGGCTATTGCTGCCTCCCTCTGCAGCTCTGGCTAGATGTGATGAAGGGGGAGTATTCAAGGGGGGGTGGAGGGCAGGAGGAAATTTTGTGACCTTTGTCTGCTTCTCCTGCACCACAAGGTTTATCATAGACCGAGCAGCACCTTTTCTTTCCATGTGTGAACTCCTTATTACACTTTGACTTGGCTGCCATTGTTCCATCCCAGCTAAACATCAGCAATGTGCCCCTTTTTGGAGAGTGTTAAACTGAGCCTTCTTGGTACGTCAGCATGAGCCTCTTGGGGGGGGGGGGGGAAAGGCATGTACTGTCAAGCATCTGAGAAAGACTTGGGACAAGTCAGTTCACCTAAAATGTGTACATGCATATATCTCCTTTCTTCCCAAACAAAACATCTTTTAGATGGCATTAGTAAATCAGCAGTTGGACTGTCAGATGTGGAAGAAAATTCAAGGAAATGGCAGCTGTATGCAGGCTGAACTGTACGTAGGTGGCATTGGATCCAGTTGGGAACGACTGGCATAACTCAAGTCACAGGAGAAGCTGAGCAAAAGACTGAGGGTCATTACAGATGAGGCAAGTTATGCATTGGCAAAGCTGCTTGGTTTCCTGCAATGGGACTGAACAGTGGTGAAACTGTCCACGGACATGATAGTCAACTCCAGGCAGGGAGATGAGAAAGCAGTCATTGCACAGCTGGAAAGGAGCCTGCTTTCACCATTCCCGAGTGCCAGGTCCTCTCCTCGCTGTACAGAGGCACAGCTCCACATCGAACAGACAGGGACAAGAGCAGTTCAGAGGAAGCTCAGAGCAGTGATTTCCCCCCTACTCCTCCAGTCCCTCCTGGATCGGGGCCACACCACTTTGTTGTGGTGGTGGGCCTAGGTTTGTTTTGACTCTAGCCTGTTGTTGCTAGCATGACCTGAAGCCTTAATGACCATTTCCTATTGAACTAAAAGTTTCCCAATTAAGCTGGACAGCAGGTAAACAGGAGGAAGAAAGCTTTAACAGAGAGCCTTGCCAAAGCTCTGCTGGATCATCCAGTGAGTACTGGAGAACTTGGCAGGAGAAGAATCACAGGGTTGGATCAGGGCTATTCATTTTTTGCTAACTACTCCTGACATTTCTCTTCTCACACTGATGCACAGCATTCAAAGGTTTTGCCAGAGGTTCCTCTATGCAGGTTCACATCTCACTCTTTGACTGTTCATTGACACAAACCTTGAAAGGGAAAAAAAAAAAATTAACTTAATTGCTCTAGGGTGGAGGGGGAGAGAAAAGAAAATAGTAATATTAAAAACATAACTGCAACCCACAGGATCTACAGGACCTGTGGAATAGGGAAGGGTGTGCTTGAGCAAATGCTAGGATGTCATTTGGCCAGACGCTTCTACCTCCAAGGTCACCCAAGTGTTTTGACTGAATAATAAAATGTTGTGTGTCTTATCCTGAAACCTGGGAGGACTGGGAAACAGCAGGGGTGGAGGAGTAACAGAGAGGGAGGGAAAAGGGGGGTTGTGGGATAGCAACTCAGTCCGTATTGCTCTAAACCCTGTGGAGCCTGATCACACAAATATTTCCAGATCCTGGCAGTAGCATTTGTAACACAGAATATGTGATCATCTCAAGACCGATCCCACATTTATTTTTCTTTAATTGCTGGATGTTGCAGCCTGTCCTCCCAGATCCTTCAGGGGAGAGAAACAAGAAGCCAGAATCATGAGTGTTTTACTCTATATGTCCCCCAAAATTTGCTGCTGGCATCTCAGCTTGAAAGAGAAGATGGTCTAGGGAAGGACAAGAATTTGTAAGGGGAAAACTTCCCACTAAGGACATTGCTCTTTACCTGCGGGATTACGAGAAACTGTTCAGAAAGGGACAGGAATTCTGTTACTGGTATCTCAAAGGGAAAGAATCAAGCCTACATTCTTCCAAAATATTCTTTCCCTTAAAAACCAAAACAGTCCCCCTCCCCCCAAATACTTTCTAACATCCTATGTGAGGAGAAGGTGGTATTGGGGCACACTTGTGTGTCACCAGCTCTCTGCCTTATAAAGACAGGCAGCAGTTCCTAAGCTATAAACCAGAGAAATTAATCTTTCCTTTGCCAGGATAAATATCCCAGATTCAGAGACTTTTTTTAACTCTCTGGTCCTACAGTATCTCCTAAAAGGCAATACTTTGAAGTGTCATATACACTTTGCTTCTCTAATCCAGGAGGAAAAAGCTGTTTTATTAAACTTGGACTGCTTAATCCAAATTGAAAACCCAAAATGAAGCATGCTAACTGTAGATAGCAACAGAACAAAAGCCTATAGGGAGATCAGAGGTTAAACCCAGGCTGCAACATGGAGTGGCTTCTCCTTTCTGCAGATCTGTCCTGTGTCAACTGCCTCCTGTAACTGTCTCCAGCTCACACTTCCCACAAAAAGAATATGTGGATCTACTGTTCAGTGCTCCTGTAGTACAAACAGAGCAATAAGGACTTGCAGTGCCACAGAAAGTCTGGGAAAAACTTTGCTAGCTCTACTGTGTGCCCTTAGTGTTGCACAGTGGTTTTTAATGCAGAAAAGAGGAGCAGTGTTTGTAAGGAAAAAGAGGATAAGATAGGTAAGGGGCTTGGGAGGTCAGCAATCCTTGTTGTAAATGAAAGCAAGACAGGACAACAAAGTTAAGCAGTTTACTTTTGTGGGAAAGAGAGCAGGGGTGAATGAGGGCTTTTTCCTCTCTTAATGTAGTGGGGCCTTTCTCTATAAATACAGTCTCTAAAATATATTATTATTTATAATATTTATCTTTTGGTATACTTAATTTACATTTCTTTCCGTGATCACATGAATCATGCAATCAAAAGCAGGAACTATTGAGTAGTTCCCCAAAAGACAATACATTTGTTTCTACCACCACTGCATTATAAACAGATCAGATCAGCAAAGGGAGTTATACTGAGGTCTGTGTCAGTAGATACTGATGATTAGCACAGGCCAGCTGCTGACTGGGAGATCTGTTGCTGTCCAAGTGTGGGTCACTGCCTGAGGCTGAAATCTGAACTGGTGGACTTGAATCAGGCTCCAGTGGAAGGCTTTGTAGATGTGATCCAAATGTCTTCAAGGCTGTAGAAAGTTTTCAAAGGTGAATGGAGTTAGACAGCAGAATTTTTTGTGTAGGTCCAGGACATAATGAGAGTGAAGAATTTTGCTCAATTGAAAAACCTTAATGTTGCCTCTGCTTGTAAGAAGACCTAGTGCAGAATCCCAGAGTAAGCCTTGCGACCTTGAACCAGACCCCAGTGCCTTCAGATTGTCCCATTTCCCCTAGGAAATGGAAACAGAGCTGGGCAATATCTTCAGTTCTTTGTGGCTCTTTGGAAAATGACCATAATCCCACCTTGAGTCCAAAGAGAAGCCTGCTGAACTGGAAAGAAATTGTGCATTACTCTAGTGGTGATTCCTCTGGTTGGAGAAATTGGAGCACTGGCCAACTTTCTGTTACAGTTGTGTAGAGCGTAGGTGCTCAGCTGTTGTCTGGGTAAAAATCAGGTTGCTACTCCCTAGGCAGCGTGCCTAGTGTTAGGACGAAGGCTTGGGGTGCTTGGGTCCGCGATGGGCTCCACAGGTTGGGGACCTAGCTGTAGTAGTAATCGGCAGGTATACAGTACCAGATAGTAGGGAGATTGCATAAGAGGAAGAATAAATATTCCCTGTTGCTCCTACTCAGAATGGTCATCAGAAGCAACAGTTACTCAGAGGAACATGGGGATCACCCCGCAGATTTCAAATAAGCCTGAGGTTTGATCCTTATGCAAGCAAACACTACCAACTATGGCAAATCTTCTGGAAATCATAACAGCTTCAAGAGAAATTGTACTCTCCATGGTGTGTAGGACTAGCTTTTCTCCTGGTCTTCCCCAGGAAACAGGGGCATAAAATGGCATGTTCAAATCAGAAAGCAGTGGGGAATTTTAAGAGGCAGGATAGTAACATGAGTAACACAGCTCCAAGTCTGAGTTAGCATCAGCAATCACTTCCCCAGAAGGTGGTTGTCCTCACTGGATAGTCTAAGGAAGCCTGAATCTTTAGAAGTAATAATAGCTTTAATATTTATATTACAAGCAGTTAATCATTTTATGAAATGCTTTGCAAGCAGCCACCTTACCTGGGTGCTGTTGGGTAATTATTTACTCTTAATGGTTGCTCTTGTGAAAGAGAAAAGAAGGAGCAAGGAATTCCTTTCTTTCACACTTTTCCTCAGCCTGTCAACTTCCCATTTCCACTGGCCCCTTGTCCTGCTGGAGAAACTGAGGCTTGTCTGAACTATGTCCAGTTAGACAACATTAGAATTAGATGCTGGGTTTGGAAGAGGAGCTGTCGTTTCCTGTGCCCATATAAAGACCAAGTGCAATCTGAGGGTGCCCTTTAAGAGCTCCTACAAAATAATATTGCTGTTAGTTTAAGCTCCAGGGCACCACAGAGTACTCCCCTATCTTTCTCTCTCTGTTTCTCTCTGGAGTCTGGTTCATCTACCACATGCATTTTTTGCACAGCCTGAACTTGCTTGCTAGAGGTCAAACACTGATGCTTTTATTTCTGCCTCAGCCCTCCTGACTGAAGAAAGAATAAATATTTGCTTAAAATTAAGCCCATTTTGGTCTGGAACTTCAGCAACAAAACAGTTTGGACACTCTGCAAAAGAGGAAAGGATCCAGCATGCCTTGCCTCCCTCTCCCTGCCCCCCTCACCCTAGGATTCCAAAAAGACTCAAAGTATTTTGCACAATATTTGAAAATAAATATTGCTCATCCTTGAGCTGATAGTTTGGAGCCCAGACGGGCTCAGGATTTATAACGGAAAGAATGATGCAAGCTTAACGCTATGTGAGCCATGTGTTGTTACCATCCAACAACCAGCTCCCATCCGGTCTCTTTCTTGCATGAATGGTCATTTTCTTCCACAATATTCCAAGGACCCAAGACGCTGTGCTGATTAACCCCTTCCTGAAGGGTTTGGACCCCAACAGTGGTCATTATTGTGCCTAGAAGGACTAGTCAGTAACAGATAATGTTTTATTATCGTTATTCTTTAGATGCCTTCTTCTCAGAAAGGGCTTGCCTTTTTTCATAGTGCAAAGATATTTCCTTGAGATCAAGCAAAGACTGGAAAAAAGATCTGGAAAAGGAAATGATGGGATAGCATTATTAATTTGGAGGAGGGAGAAGACAGAGAAAAGTCATCCATCACTCCCAGTCCTCTCTAAAGAGAGCTATCATGGCTTGCCCACAGGCCTAATAATCTTCATCATTTTGAAAGGGAAACATCCCACAAGGAAAAGTTGGGGAAGCTGGAGGTATTGAACAAGCTGATCTATAAAGATAATTTGTTCCATGTTTCTGCGCTTTTGACTTGCTGAACAGTTTGACTCATGAGAGCAGAATAATGCCAAGGTGTTATGGTCTGGAAATGCAGCTCCCTGCAGATAGGGACTTGGCTGGGCTTGAGCAATTACCTAAGAGGAGCATCCTGCACCTGAACATGAAGCTTCCCATGGAACCATGCTCCAACGATCAGCTCCATCTGAGGCTCTCCCTGCCTGTGGCCTCGCCCCAGCTGGTAGCACATGAGACCATGTGCATTCATGTGAACCACAGAGAGAACAAGAGAACAGGGTGAGAAATGAAACGCCCCAGTGCAATCCTCTCCTCTCTCCACTCCATCCCACTCCACCTTGAGCCCGGCCGGTGGTTTTCCCACAGCAAAGTTGACTGGGAAGGCTGGGAAGAGGAAAGGAAAAGAGAGGAAAGGAGAAGAGAGGAAAGGCAACCCCAGTTTCAGGGAGCAGTATCGCAAGTGGAGCCCTTTGTCACGCACAGGCAGGCACATGACCATGCCAATGTACCAATTATCCTTTATAAATAGATGTGAGCAGATGTTCAGCCGGCAAGTGGCTGCGTCGGTTGAAGCCATTACAGCTCGCAGATACTTGGCGCAGCCCTCCAGCCGAAGATTACCTCTCCCACAGCTCTGCTGGCAGTCAGCTCTGCTTCAAGCAAAAGTCAGCAGGATTAGCTCATACCACCTGGATCAGCTGCTTGAGTGGTGCTGGCTGAATCTGCACTGGAGCAGATTAGGGAGTGCTCTCATGATCCTTTCTGTTGGTAGTGACCAGGGGCCAGACATCTTCCACATAGCACAGTGAGGTCTGGAGGAGGGCATCTTGCCTTGCTCAGACCTGTATGTATGCATGGAAAAACGTGCATGTTTTGCATGCTCAGAAAGAAGGTTGTATCATAAGAAGCTAGAACATGTAGCCAGGAGCTTTTCTTCAGCCACCAACTTTCTGATGATTTCAGGGCTCCTATAACCTTCTCTGTTCACTCCCTCTCTTTAGTCTGGATGCTAATTCTTGCACAGGATTCACCCTTTTACCATGACTTGTGCAGCACCTAACACAATGGAAGACCGCCTGTAAATCTATAATGACAAGCTAAAAAAAAGGTGAGCAGGCACTTTTGCAGGGAGGTCATTTGGAGTTAACCTTTATCCTGTGCATGTAGAACACATATCACAGCTGGTCCAAACTTTATTCAGTGCCTTTAACTGCTTCCATAGTATACCAGAAAAGAGTAGTATGGTCATACTCCTTCATTTCTTTTCTGTGCCTCACACATCCAGTATTACATTCACAGGCACGTAAAGAAACAGTAGACCACTGATGTGAACATATGGCTTTTCTCCTGCTATGCTGGCTTGTATAGGGTAAGATACACACAGATGTGGGGAAACATATGCTGATTTAAATAAACCTTGCAAAGTGCCAGAGCACACAGAGAATCCCCCCGAAAAATGAAACAGACAAGTTAGGCAAACTGCAAGTTGGGAGGGATCTTTTGTTTTCTCTCCCTTTTTGTTTTCTGGCCTGTTGAGCCTCTAGCAAAGTTGGTATCACTTGCCCCCTGGCTGGACTCAGACAACAGCAATATAACTCCTGATTCCCAGCCTCAGCAATACCATTTTTGCTTTTGTTAAGCCTGGAATCCAAATTTAATTAGCACAAAAATTAAAATGAAAATAAACCTTGAGACAACTGAACTCTGGGTCATGAAAGCAGAGAAGTGATTGACAGCTGAGGAGGAAAGGGAGGTAAATGATGTGATTAGCTTCCTTCTGATTCATCCATTCACCTACGGGGGGTTGATTTGTGAAAATCAAATATGATATCAGTATGGATGCTGGGGCCAAAGCAAAATATAAACTTGCACACACAAAGGAGAGAGATCCTATCTGTACTGATTAATTCCCTGGGAGAGAGCTTGGGAGAGTTAGCCAAGCCTTACAGAGCAGTGAGCTCCTGACATGCTTCCAAGAGGCGTGAGTATATTGACTTGCCCAGCGCTATGTTTGCAAGCTGGAGCTCTTCTGTGAGATATTAGCTGCTACCTCAGCACCTTGAGGAAACCTCAAGTGACTCAAGCTGTCCTTGAAGATGAATATATGTGTAGAATAATTGCTCCACTTTGACACATGAAACAGCATTTTGTCAAGGCATGTGACAGAGGAAGAACTGGGGTGCTAAGAAAGGAGGGAAGGAAATTGCTTTTAATAGATCCCATGAGCCAAGGTCCCACTGCCTAGCACACCCTCAGTTACATGGCTTCTCTCCCAGTCTGGGACTCTGTGTATCCAGTGTTCCAGTCACAGGTCTGCCTGACTGACGGACTAAAGGAACAGGACAGACCATTGTGTCAAATACAGACTGGTAGGTTTTTTTGCCATGAGCACTGTCCACTGGCTTACACATGTTTCCCTGCTGTCGCATGAAGCTGCATGGGGCACACTTGTGTGTGCATAGAATCCCTCCTGCTCAGGGTAGTACTCTTGTGGAGTACACAACAAAGCAAGCAACTCAACACACAGATTCTGCTGCAAATCTGTGATCTCAGATGACCCTTGCTCCTGAAGGCTCTTCTGTTGCTGGAAATTAAAAAAAAAAGAAAAAATAAAAAAAATTCCAGGATTGCTATGAAGCCACTTTCTAAAGGCTATCAAATTAGTGTTACAAGTTTTTCAGTGGGGAACCTTTTTATTCAGTCAGTCTCCAAAAGGAAGGAGGGCTGGGATTTGCAGTCCAGTGAAGTCTTCTGATTTTAGCCACAGGAAGAAACAAAGCAATTAGCAACAGAGCAACTTTCCCCTGATGCACTTCCCAGGGACCTGTATTCATTGTACTAATTGAGCATGAGCCCCTTGGAGGAGAAAAGGTGTCCGGGTTGTGGACACGTGTTCTCTATTTTGAGCCACCCAAGAGTAGAGATGCTTGTGTAAAAGTTCTCCAACTTGTTTCCAATCTGATTGGCCCAAGTTTGCAAAGACTTCATTATTTAAGTAGTTAACTAATCCAGCTCGTTGTGGCTGAAACGGGTAAGGGAGCATGCAATGGGAGAAGCTGTTGGCAGGAGAGGTGTGACAAGTACAATGGGAAGTGATTTCTCCCATCAGCACAGCTGTTGGCAGAGGGCACATCTGTCTGCACCATTAATTTCTACTGAGATTGTCAGTGGGATTCTGTGGCGAGGAAGCTGTTCACCCCTCTGAAAGCCAGCAGATTATCTAGTGTGTCTTCTGGCACTATATAAGTCATATTTTTTAGCCTGAAATGCTCTCAGAGAGCATATTTACCTCTCATTCTGAAGGAGAGAACAGAAAAGAATCTGAGGACTTATGGTTGAACTGGGGACAAGCTTTCAAGATAGTCTTGGCTTCACAGAGGAACTGGATTTAAAGTAGATTTCAGCACACATAAAGCAGCCTCCCAGCCTCCAACCCTCCTGGTGACAACTGCAGGAGAGATGGTCCTGTTTGTGCCATGGCACGTAGCATTGACGTGACTGTCCCATTCCAGCTTGCCAGCTCAGAAGGAGTGCTGAGTTTGTGGTGAGGATGGGCACCTGCTGACTCTCTGCACGAGTGCTGGAGCCCAACCCCGGGGGATCGGCCAATGCCCGCCTCTGCAGTTGCTCCTCTGAAAATGAAATGAAGCTGTTGGAGCTATCAGCCTAGTCCCTTTCACAAGCAATAAATTCACAGTGAATGCAGCAGAAACAAAGCTCTTCTAAATCTGCTTTACTTTTCAACGTAAAAAAAAAAAAAGAAAAGAAAAAGAAAGAGGAGGCTTAGCTTAAGAAGGGTTTCTGCTGGACCTTGGCTGTAATGGTACAAAAATACTCTGAAAGCATGCTTCCTAGAGATGCAGAGCTTGAAGGCCACAGAAAGGCTGCAGACCCCAAACAATAGCCGATTATACAATCCAACAAGCTGTTAATGGCAGCCATTCACAGTGCTTGTGACTGGAAGATCCTCACAGTACAAGATCTTCAGGGGTTTGCCTCAAATCACCCTTTTTGCTTCTATACAGGAGAGGAGACTGAAGTACTGAACACATACTGGAACTGTACACAGCTGGGGTTTTTTTGCATATAACAAATCAGTTACCAGACCTGGAGTAGAACACAGGTTTCTTGAAGTCCAGGTCATTGCATGACTCACAGCCTCTCCCTCCATCTGATGTGAGTGCAGAAGTCCAGCTGAGATCACGCAGTGCTGTGCCCAAGCCAGTTCTGTTCCGAAGGAATAATGGAGTTTTACACTGTCAGGCACATTAATTCGGCCGTGCTACTCTTAGACCAGGCAGCCTGTCTCTCGGTACTGCCTGTTGCTCTGTGAACTTATTGCCTTAATTAGGACTTGTTCAGAGATCTCTGGTTTGCCTTTCTGTTGCTGGGTGGAGACATGCCCTGAGCTAGGGCTTTTTTTGGGTTTGAATTTTTCCCCTCTTTCTTTCCAGCAAGACTGCAACAATGCCTGTTTCATGTTGTTCCATGGGGCTTCCCTTTGTAAAGAAAACTCATCAGCCTGGCTAATATAATCACTCAGCGATGCCATGTCAAAATGTGAGTAAATGAATAACCACAGTCTTTTCAACACATCTCTCTGTGCAAACAGATGTTTAGAAAGAATGCAATATGTTGCAGGAAAAAAAGTCAGCAAGCGATAATGTCTAAGCAGTTGGGGCCTGGAGCCTTATGCTATGGGTATGGCCACTGCAGCCAACGGGGAGAAATGGAGATAAACTTTCTTCCTGAAAATTGAAATTCTAAGTTGTCGGTATCATTAACTCTCAGATCCTGGCCCATTTCCATATCACTGCCACCTCACCACCCCTCCTACAGTAGTGATGTCCCTTTCAGGTTTTTTTCAGGATTATTTTATGGGTCTTCCAGTGAAGGCACTGACTGTTAGAAACATCACATGAGAAGGTTGTCTTATGGCAGAGATGAACTATTTTATTGCAGTCATCATTCATGCCCCTCTTAGGAGTAATCCACAGAACCAGGGTTGGAAATCATGGACCTGTACTTGCAGCACTGTGCTTTGGAGCTTCTGCATAGCTTCGGTGTTAGTTGTGAAATAGCCATCATGGTTCACTCCAGAGGAAGGAATGGAGTGCTTCCATAGGGACAATCTACCTTTTGGGTATGAATGACTTAAGTCAAGAGCCCCATAGAGAGAAAGAGAAAATGAACTACAATCTAATCCATTTTATGCAGCGACTTCTGTGGCCTCAGTGTCTGAAGTATCTGAGCATTTCAGAATGTTTGTATGATATTTCTCCTCTTAGTACCCTTTGCTTTTAATTTCCCATTTTACAGAGGACAGTTAAAGTACAATTCTCACACTTCAGTGTTTCTTCCTACCCTGATTTTAGATGTCTACAAGGGAGATGCTGCAGGCTAAGCTAGTTATCCAAGCTTGTTTGCAACAAGTGGAGAGAAGTCACTATTAGAAGGTGATTCCCCTGTCTAAACATACGTGTTTAACCAGTTCCAAAATATTTCCCTGGAGATCCCTTCATTGGCCCTGTCATGATTTTTTACACCTTCTCGTTAATGCATCTTCCTGTTCAAGGAGCTGACATTTGTTAAATGGGATGCGGAGCTCCTCTGCTATAGCATTTGCTGCTCCTGGTATAAAAACAGATGGATACTATGTCCAGGACACAAGTATCATTTGGGATGCCTGACATTCTAGATATATAAGATAATGGTGAGGATGATTACTAATGAACCTAAGGAAGTTCTAAGAAAGAAAGTTAAGACAAAGGGATGTTTGTTTATTCCCAACTGGGCTTCCACAGGGTCAAAGTATCACACCCATAAATCCCTGGTGTGTTCATATGTCTCTACGTTAGTGTAGAAAAAAGATAAGGTGGTGCCAACATTTCCATTATGCTGCTTCATTTGTGAAGTTTTGAAAGTCAGCCATAAATAAAAGCACTCTGGAAGACATTTTGGCGGATGGCATCCTGAGTCGTGAGTGAATCTGGCTGATTTTGCTTTCCATTTACATTTTTTGATTTCTTTTCGTAAAAGAAGACAAGAAAATGACTCCAGATAAACACAAGACCCAAAACATTATGACACAAAAGCATTACTATGGGCTACAAGACCACTTAGCAGGAGAGAGAAATAATGATGTGCAAATATCTGAAGATCATCCAAGAAGAAAGATCAGTCATTCAGGGAGGTCCAGGGTGGAGGGGGGCTAACGCAAGATGTAGAGAATTAAGAGCAGTGGGTTGAGGCTGAGCAAAGGAAAAATTAGCTTGAGGAAAACTTTCCTACGAGTGGACTAGTCTCCCAAGGCAGGAGATGGAAACCTGATTGTTTGAGTCACACAGCCCTGTACTGGCCCAGTTTCTGAAGAACTGTTGCGGTGAGCTATCCCACATAGGCAGGGAGAAGCCTGTGTACCTTGGAGATTTCAATTCCCAACTTGGATGACTCACTTCAAAGTGCAGGATGAATTTTAAGTTGGTGGGTTAACTGCCTGAGCGATGCTTGCCAGGACACGTGTCTCTGCTAAGACGGGAAGACTTCATTGCTTAGATAGTGCTAAAGTTTCACCTGCTCCACAGGCATACCAGAACTCATCAGTTGTTAAGCCACCTCTACCCACCAGCACGAAAAAAATACAGAAAACATTACCTTCTCTCCTTCTGACCCTGGCAGCTGATGAATGTTTATGGAGCAGAAGAGACTGTTTGTTTAAAGTCATAAAATACATAGGAATGGAGGAGAGGAAGATGGTTCAGTGCCTGGGAAGACTAAGGGTGCAGCCTTTAACAGTCCTATATAGCACTGTAAGAACCCCAAGAACCATTTTCAAAAGCTCCTCCATTCAGCAGACCAAGTCACACCTATAGTTCTCCCTTTCTCTCTCCCTGCAGTTGCCTTATGTGTTGTTCAGGAGAGGAATCTTCTCTGCTTACCCAACCCAGGTGAACCCTATCTTTTCATTGACCCTTAAGTTACTAGCTCACATAGCTGCTCTTGACTATTTAATCCAAGCCTGATTCTACTCCTGGCCTGTGAATTTTTCTAGATGCAAGGCAGAGTCTCCTTTTCTTTGGGGGCTTTGCTGTAACTCAGCCAGTATGAGAACTGATCCTGGTATAGGACCTTCACTTTCCCCCTCCCTTTTCATTAACAGCTTCTTGGAAAGCATCTCTCCAACTGCTTGCTTCCTCCTACTGGTGCTAGCAACTGATGGAAACAATTGCTCATGTTTGCACTGAGTGGACATACTTATTAATTCCAGCAGTAAACACAGAAAGGGCAAATTCTTCAGGAAACGGGGACAGATTCCTATTAACACATCTCAGTTATACTTCTGTACCAGAATGACACTTCGAGGTCCGAATGGGATCAGTGTCCACGTACAGTGGAACATGCCCCAATATACTCCAGAGCTTAGGACGCTGGTATGGTACTAAGCACCTTATTAGGCTAGCGGGCATCTCTAGAGAAGCTGCTATAGGTATGGAAGTCAGGTGAGCCAGGGCATATGTCATGGTGCTGGTCATTGTTGTAGTGCAGGTTGGAAGGTTGGGGTCTCAAACACCCTAACCTTGGAGAAACCAAAGTGGTAATTTGGGTTATTCCACATGGAGGACTGAGTTCAAGGGTGACATGGCTCAGAGAGGTTTATCCAGACCTTCTCTGAAATCAGGCTCAAACTTGGCCTGTTTGTTTCCATGAGGAGAGCATCTGCACGCCTTTTTGCAAATCTCCCAGCAACAATGATATAAATAAAACCCTAGACTACAGGACTGTCCTGCCAACTTGTCCTGCCCTTTCCGACAGGGGGGGCTTATTTCATGTAATACTACTTATATCTACATGGAAACTTCTTTTCTTTTTTTTTTTTTTTTAGTCTTGGCAAGGAAGCAGGAAAAGCTCTACCAAGCTAATGATTAATGCAAGGAATCACATCCTCACATATTGAACAAATAAATATAAGCTAATATAAATAGGAAAATACTCTTGGAATTTGTCAGTCAGTGGTCTTATTATCTTGAGCTCCAAAGCCAAAATTGCAGACTATGGTTTACAGATGCTTTTCCCTCTCCTCCTCCTTTTCCTTTTTCTTTCTTTTTTCTTTTTTTCGAGGCAGCTCAAAGGGGCTTGTAGGTCCCTTGCTAGGAATTGCTCCTCTGACAGAAAATTCACTCCCCTTTCCAAATGAGTTTGGCAAATGTTAGTGAAAAGGTTGCTAGTAAATATTCTTTGAAAATATTTATAGGTTTCTGAGGGTGCATGAAAACTGTTTGGGCTGCAGTTCACAGAACTTCCACCCCACCAGAGACCCAGGAAATTCTTCACCATGTTTTTTGCCCCAGCTACTCCTCCGTTCCCAGGATGCTTGAGACACCACTTTCTCTTTAAAAGTCGCACACATGAAAAATTAAAGGGAAGAAAAAAACAGGGCAAAAGGAATGTAAAAGGGACCCATGTTTTTAACCATTTTTTCATCTGGTTATCTGAGTTTAGAGAAAATCACAACCAGTTTTCCTAGACATTTAGGTGCTCAGTTCTCAGGGTCATGGAGATGAGGGGTTTTGTCTGGCATCATTGATAAATTGGTGCAAGAAGACTTTTCTACATACTATACTTTGCTAGTTTGGGGGTTTTTTTTATTTGTAGCCCCCAAGTCAAACCCCTAATTTGTCTGAAGTATCTTGTCCCTAACTTTCAAATGACACCAGTCTTACTTAGGTGAGTTTGGGACTACTCTGAGTCTTCACTGAGAATTTAAGTCAGAAGAGTCATGGGATAAGTAGGCATATTTGTCAGTACATAGCTATTCCCTGGGTCAGGCCTTCAGTTTTGGATCAGTGCTATAGAAGCACAGGTTCCAGTGGCAGCCATCAGTAGTGAAAAAGACTGAATTTTCAAGTGTCAGCTCTATAGTCTTTCTTCTTTACTCCATGGGCATTAGGAAGGGAGAAGCTGGTGAACCTGTTCCTACTTTAGGGTTCATGAGGCTGAATTTGTGTGCCAAAGTCTGTGTTTTTCATTACCAGCAAATTTTCCTCTAGATACTATTAATTCTCCCAGAATTACTCATTAAAGAAAAAAAAATATCCCACAAACTACTGATTGTTCAGCAGAGAAATATTATCCAAGAGCTCCTCTACATTAGATGTTTTCATTGCATTCCTCTCCCCCCTTTGCTGCTTTGACTCTGTGAGTTGCACTTTGGTAAGAAGGACCTTTGGTTGTAAGTCCCTCCAGGATCTCACATGAAATGAGCATGATAGGTGTCAGCTCCCTACTTTCTGGGCCAATTGTCAGGATCACAGAAAACTCCCAGTACAGTTGGCAATCTCCTGTTAGAGATCTCAGCTGGGAGGCCATGTGAACCACTGGCCAAAGCTGCAAAAAAAATTTGAGCCGGTTTCAAGGTTCAAAGGGGAAGGAAAACAAAAAAACTTTGCTAATTCCCAACGTTTCTGCTGACTCAGCATCCAAACAACTGGAAATTTCTCCTTGACTGGGAGAGATGTGTCCAAACATAAAGCCTGGACCTGGCCACACTTTTGTGCTGTAAGAAAGTTTGTAACCAGACCTCCTCTCTACAGTTGGCCCCAAGCCAGTACTCACAAAGAAGAATGAAACCCCTCTTTGATTGTTTAATGCAGCTCAGGAACTAGAACAGAGCTGGACACAGCCATGGTTTTGGATGGGAATATCAGGGGCCAAAGAGGACACCCCACACTGAGCAATAATGCCGAGGGGCAGCAAACAACATTTTGGGGTCATAATTATTCATATTCAAGGAAAACCCAAGGGTCTGCTTCAGCCAGGGACTCACCTTTCTGTTCTTCACAGATGAATCAGAGTCTCCAAGCAAGACCCAAGTCTTCCCAAATTCTGGTGTGAATGTTGTGGATTCAGCAGAACTGTGCTCAGACTTTGAGCTCCAGGAGATTTCCATGTCAGTAGTTTTGCTAATTCGGTCCTTTTTCTACACTTCTCTCAGAGTCCTCTCCCGTAAGTTCTCCATCTGCTCTAAGAGCCTGGGCTGCTGGAGTTGGCCATGTAATCACGTAATCAATTTACCATCCCCAAGCTTGGCTGACTTTGATAAAGAGGATTTAGGGGGTTAATTTGAGCCCTCATATTTCTGAGGGGACTCTATACTTAGGAAACTTTCTGCATTGCTCTTCAGCATGGATTAGTTGTTCTGCTTCCCATAAAACCTTATGTCTGCCAGCTTGCCTAGGATTAGAACTAAAATGGAGGGTGTAGATCCTATTGCCACAAATAGAGCTTCTGCAATAGGGCTGCTTTGCTTGGGATATGAGCCAAAGTTATAAATATTGAGGGCCTGATTTTTCAGCCCATCACAGTTGCAGTGTATATATATATATGTATGTATGTATGTATGTATGTATGTGTATATATACGCATACATAGATATGTGCTTATGTGTGCAATACCTCACACCCATGGTCACCCCGAATGCACACAAGCAAACTTTTCATGCTGTCCTTGAAAACTTTATATGCCAGGACAGAGCCACGCTACTATTAGTGATGTTTTGGGACACAAATTAAATTAGAATTTTTGTCCTCAGTGAGACAGACTTGATGTTTTTAACTCTCAGAGGACACATCTCTCTGTGTTATGATTTTGTGTGACATTCACAAGGAAAGATGACCTGGAGACCTGCTCAAAAAGGGAGGCTTTTCACTTTATGGTTTCAAATGATACCTCTAGCACTGCATGACTGTGTTCTCTGCCTTCCCTGAGGGGAGGGTCTTCCTTGGGAATACAGAATGAAAATGTCAGTCAGACTAGTCAGCTTGTTACTGGAAGCCTGTTGTCTCTTCCTCTGGCTTGTTTGTAGACCTTGATTAAATCTTGAAAGGGGCACAGCTGTTCCTGGTACTAACTGCCAACCTCCTCTTTAAATGAGCAGCATTAATTCTCTGTGTTGGTTATGTTACCACTCATGAAAGATGGTGAATGGGCTGCTTGCCAACAGAGGTCCACAGACATGAAGGCTGGTGGTGCAAACACTCTGCAGCATGTCTTGAAGAAGCCAGTCTGCGATGGAGAAGAGCCATCAGGGCCTTGAGGTGCTGCTGGTCATGGGCCAACTGTGATCTGGCTAACTGAGCTGGAAAATGGTCCTGAGGGACTCAGTGTCAAAGGCAGGAGATGGAGGACCAGCAGAGAGAAGTTCAAACCCTCCATTTCTGACATTCTGCAAGCCTGGTGACCACTCTGACTGGCTGTAGGGACTGCACAGACACGCGAGTGCTGCTGAGAAGCAGAAGTACTCCCCAACTCTCTGAATTCCCACTGTCCTGATCAGGGCCAGGATGAAAAAGCGTCTCCACTCTCCTTCTCCTGCAGCCTTGGAAGGAAGGAAGGAAGGAAGTGGAGACAACGCATGTGAAAAAGCACCCAAAGCAGAAACCTCGACAGCTGCTGTAATCACAGGCAGAGAATCCTCTCCTTTCGCAGCCTAACCTCACTGTCTCTTGCAGACTATGGTAGTGCAAAAGCCCTGCTATTGCAAAATCCCATGCATAGGTAGAAGGCCATGAAGATAAACTGGTTTTCCTTTAAAAATCCATGGTGGTAACACCTAAAATCCCCAACCCAAGCTCAGAAGGCCCCCATGGAGGGTGTCATGTAGATAGGTCGAAACAAACCCAACTATGCCTGACACTAAAGATTTTTGAATTTGAGAGGCTATTCCATGCATCTGTATTAAATCTGCCCACTTCTTGCTGTGTGGGTCATCCTCGTGCCAAGTTTTCCTTGTAAATCAGGAGCAAAAAATATACTCCAGGCTTGGTGCCATGCAGTGAAAACACATGTCTTGTCTGTACATAATTGTACAGAAACTGGAGCCTCTTATTTTCCGTGAGAACAGGCCCCTGACAATCAAATCCTGTCTTTCTGAGACACTTATCTGGCATCTCGTCACATAGTTTCTGAGGATTTTATATGTCTGACTTTACCTTCCCCAAACTCCTGCAAGGTTGGGAGGTGCTGTTGGTTTTTTGCACTGGTGAATTCTTCCCAATATATATACTTCTTTTATTAATTTCCTCCAAAAATGCTTATTAATTTCAACTAACATCACTCATGTTGAATTTCTTAGGTTAAAAAAAAGTAAATTGGTCTGAAGTCTCAAAAATTATTCCTGTTTTTTTTTTGAAATATTACACAGATGTATCTATATTTAACTTTTCTTAAACAGAGATAATACTTTTCTTCCCACCTTTTTCCAAACCATGAAAATAAAACAAAAAGGTTTATTTTGGACTAGATGGAGTATTTATATTTGACCTCCCAATAAAACAAACTGCATTTGTTGTTGATGCTTTACTGGAAACATTTCAGATGAATCCCAGTCTACATACTTTTAATGTAGATTTTTAAGCTTGGCTTATAAATCAGAACATTTTTTCATCCCGTTATCACCTATTATATCAACAAAGCTTGTGGCATAGGTGATTTAAATTCCTTACCTAAGGTCACACAGAACACTGGTGACAGAGAGCTGCATGGAAATCTCCCAGTCCTAGGGTACTGCAGGAAAGTGCACGAACCGGGACTCACCCTTCTCTTCAAAGCCTCTCCAATTATCTCCTCACTCTGCAAACCAAGTGAAATTCTTTTCAGAACTCACCCAATGAACTGGACTGTAAGAACTGGTGCCAAGGATTTTTCATGTTTTGAGATATTATTTCTTTTTCTTTTCTTTTTTTTTTTTTCTGGGAAATTATCTTTCACAGTCAGGACACTCTTTCCCTCTCTCCCCCCTTCCCTGCATATTTTCTGTTTCTGCTTTTTTTCACTGTAAATCTGGAAGATTTCTGATTTGAAAAGCATATTTTCTCTTCTGTTAGGAATGGGTAGAGGTCTGGCAAGCTTGGCCTTGCCATCTGCCCTGTCAGTGAAAGCTCTTGCGCTTCCAACTTAACCCATGGAGATGACCTTCTGCCACCCTCTACTTCCTTTAGCATGAGATTTGGGGGCTGTTACTGCACATAAAGCAGACAGGCCTGGCTCCAGCTCTGTCAGGACCAGATCCACAGAGGTGAAACCCACAGAAGTTGAGAGCCTAAGTGTTCTCTGTGTGCTTAAATACCTTGCTGTGGCTGGACCCAGTGCAGCTGCTGATGGCAGGAGACCCTGCCTCCATGTCGTAGCTGCTCTGTTCAGTGTCCTGAGCAACCCCCTGCTGAATTTTCCCACCCTGCGGAGGGAAATTAAATTCTTTGTCAGAGCTGGGAAATCCCCAGAATGGCCTTAAACCACGTTTTTCAAAACGCAGTCGACACTTTGCAGTGTGCTCTGTTCATGCCTGCGCGTGCACACACACACAGCAGCTTGCTGCTCGGTCCTCCCCGAGGACAGCCGTGAGAGTTTATTTTACAGTAACTCTCATACGGTGGTTAATAAATGGCTCCCACAGCCCCTCTCAGGCTTCAGATCCTCCTTCTGGGCTAATGCCAGCAGCCTTCGAAAGCAGCAAGAGATACACATTTCCTTGGTCTAAACCATTCCCTGTGTCAACTTCCACCCTGTTTACTCACTGCAGCTCCGGGCTGGACGCACTAAATAGGCTGGGAGGGCCAGGCAGATAACCCATCTTCTCTCCCAGATGGTTAAGGGAAGATTTGCAAGCTTTTGCCAGAAGGCAATGGTTCCCAACTGGTGTGCCCTCTTGGCATGATGGACCACCTCCGCCAGGTACTCCAGGGGTCTGGATGGCAGAGGGGCTTGGGAAAATTCACAGATGACCATGGTTCCTTGGGAGTGCAGAGCTGGGTCGCAAGGTGACCTGGTGCCGGTCCCCTCAGATGGGCTCCCTGCCTTGCTTCCCACTCTCAGGAAGGGTTGAAGGCTGCCCTGCACCTCTGTCAAGCACAGGGTATAACCATGGCATGGGGCTGGCTTGCAAGCCCTCTTGCCTCCCTCCCCATCCCTCTCCTGGTGGGACAGCACACCCCACCAGTGACCATAGCCCCTCCTCAAGAAGGTGCGAGCACAAGAAGTGGGTGCTGACCGCAGCCAGTACCGTTTGCCTGCTCAAGCTATGAGCTTCCAGCTGGTGTGAGGGAGATGTCCGACGAGCACTAAATCACCTAGATGGACTAAGAAACAGGTGGGATCCATGTGGCCCTTTGAGCCACGTAACAGTACTTTGAAGTTTTTTGCACAAATTCAGGAACCAGTTCTCTGTGCACCACTGGTTCTGACTGGCAAAAATATTTCACGTGCTCCGACAGGTTCAATAAGAAGCTCAGGCTCAACAAAATACTATTGTCTGTAAATTCTGGCCTTCTCTAATTTGGTACAGGCTTTCCCCGCACCAGCCACTTTGCAGACCTCCTCTGGTTTTTCTCTAGTTGTGTGCCCTGAAAAAAGGATTTGGGGAGGCAGTTGTGTAAATGGGACTGATCTGAGGAGGGGCAGTGGAGTGGGGAGGGGGATAGTGTTTTAGCAGGGACACGGGAGGAAGCTTTTCCCCAGCAAAAAGCAGGCTGGGAAGCAATGCTGTACGCATCCTCAAGATGGATGAAAGTGCTTTCCCAGCTGTGCTCACCTGGATATTGCCTAAAGATCCAGTTGAGGCGAGAGCCAGAGTTTAATGAGAAGAGCACGTGGGCTGCCAGCTGGGTCAGGAACCGTTCCCATGGTCACACGGAGTTTACAGGACAAAGCAAGAGACACATATTTGCTGCAAATGTCTGAGAACAGGAAACGAGTTGAACCCGGAAGGTGGGGAGGAAGAAATGGCAGCCAGGAAAGAGGTTTGGCTTTGGGTTGAGGTACCACAACCTCCAAGAGAAAGGTGGTGAACTGGGGCTTGTGTTGGTGTCAACAGGTAGGACCATGCTCCCCTCTCCAGCCTGCAGCAGGGGAGAAAAGACATGTGATGGCTAATGTTGGGTGTATTTAGACTTCAAAACTCTCTGCAGGGGCAGGTGGAAGCACTCGGCGCCCTGCCCAAGCCTGAAAGAAGGCTCTTCCATAACTCCCCAAGTGCTGGAATGAAATGCCCCTGTTCCTGTGATGAGGATACAGGAGCTCAGAGCAGAGGGCAGTGTGTTGTCCAAAGGCGTGCAGCAAGTAGACCTCCAATGAGAATTGCCCATTTTTCTGAAACCCTCCTGACAAAAAGCCACATTTTAACGGGGAGGTTGTGCTCTCCAACCCTGCGCCTGCTCCTTCCTAGTTCACATCACTGAAGACGCTTGTACTGATCTGTCCCGGTTTGTCCTCTTCCCTCTGGAGATCTCTTCACCTGTGGCTGCAGAGAAATTCTAGTCCTGTCCTCCATGGGGATTTCTCCTGTGTCCGCAGTAAAGTTTCAAGGATTCACTTGCCCTCTGGCCCAAACGTTTGGACACCTGCCTGCAGTACTAAGAGGCGCTGGCTGGGATTTCCCCAGCAGCCCGCAGGAGTCAGGTGCCCAGACTGCCCGCAAGGGAGGAGTGCCTCAGTTCCTCAGGCTCCCTTCAAATCCTCCAGGAAGAAGCCAGAGGCTGTGCAGACCAGGTGTCCTTCCAGCTCCAGCACCCCCAAATCCAACCCCCTGTTGCCTGAGGGGATGCAGAAGCTGTTGCCGCTGCCAGCAGCCAGCTGAAAACTGCTGATGTCCCCAGCCTGTCTGCAGATGTGCCTTCCTCTCACTCCTGGACCTTTCCAGACTGGTTGAGTTTGTTGGGTTTTGGTGTGGTTTACACAGATTCTTTGGGAAAGTTTCTCACACCAACTTGCCCCTAAGTTCCCATACAAAAAAAAAAAATCCTGGCATTACACTTGCCAGAAACTTTTAGCTAAAGTAAAAGCCAGTAGCTGCTGCCTTTTTTTTTTTTTTTTAAAGTGGTTGTTTTAATTTTAAAAAGATAAATAAATTCAAAGGCACCAGTCCAGGCACTGGTTTTAATTTCTGGGAGGAGAATAAAGCATCTGAAATCACTACCAGTTTTCTTTTTTTCCTGAGACTTGTAACTTAAAGCGACCAAAAATGATTGCATTTTTTGACAATGAGCAGAACAATATCCTCCACGCATTCACAACAGGAACCTTTCTGGACCATCCCAAATTAAGATCCCTGCTTGCAGCTGTGAATTTGGTGCTAAGAAATATCTAACGAGTAGATTATACCTTCACCACACCACCACCCACCACCCCCTATTTATTTTAACATGAGCTTTACTGTGAAAGTAGGGAGAAATGAATTCTGGACAAATAGACAGAAATCCTCGCTGGAGTCAATCTTTGGGCTTTGAGGGAGAAGAGACTCATAAAGAAACTCTTTGGGTCCATCTCTAAAATTAAATGGCAGAAACTGCTGACACATATGGAAGACTTTACACCCAAATGTTTGGCCCAGAATGTTTTCTTTTTCTGTTTAATTGTTATTTTTCTATTTCTCTCTCATTTTAAGTGGCTTGCAGCTGATACACCTCTGCCAGTAAGTGAGTGCAGACTGAGTCACTGTTTTATATAGATCTGTCCATAAAGTTATGGAACTGACTTTTGAAATTTCTTGCCAAAGAGGAGGAAAGTTCAGGGGAGGGTAGGAGGAGCTGACAAAGGAAAGGACAGAGGACTCTCTAGTGTTCCTGACCCCTTTGCTGAGACTTTGTGCTGAGAGCCTGATTTTTAGAAGATTGGCTGGATGGTTGATCTCCTGGAGGCAGCGTGAGAAGTGCTCCTGAGGGGGTTGTAACAAATGGAGGTTTACAATGGCCACGCTGGATGCAGCATCGGAATGAAAGATTCAGTCAGTTTTGCACTGTCCAATATGAGTTTGCCCGGTTTGGGAGAGGGTTGACTCTTGTGGGTGTACAGCCAAATGTCTGTCCTTCGCCTGCTTGTTGCGGTCCAGCTCCAAACACAGTCACTGAACATGCTGCCCCATCTCTAATGACAAGCAAGTATCTAGCTGCTCTTGAAATCAGGACTCTCAGGCCTGTTCCTTCCCATCAAAGGATTTCCTAGAATTTCACAGCAAGGAACAAAGCAGAGGCATTTCTGGGCTTTGCAGCTCTGGCCACCTGCAGCTCCTGGGTTTCGCGCCATGTTGCCTCACTGAGGAGGGGGCCCCGCTATGGAACATGGTGTTTCACCCACGTCTGGCCCAAAGCAGGATGTGTTCTCCCAGAGTCAAATTTAGGTCCATTTCACAGGAAGGCTTGTTCAATTGCAATACAGCATATGTTTGGCTGGCCAGGTTGAACTCCATGAGGGTAAAAAGCAAGGCAGAAATGCCAGTAATTCTGGCTTTGCCAGAGATGCCCTGTGGCCCCAAGAGTCTAAATCTGCACCTGACCAGACAACTTCGATAAAGACAAATCTTTGCAGGAGTTGCAATGTTACAATAGCTTCCAGACGTGTTTTTTTTCCTGAGCTTTGCAAGGCGTGTTTGTCTCGTCAAGGAGTTTCAGCAGGCTGGTAGTGTGCTTGGGCAAGACTCTCCCTTGCCCCTCTTTGTTTTTCCTGAATTATTTTGTAGGATTGGTTGGGGGTGTTGTAGGTAGGACTTGATTAACTCAGAACAAGATCTCATCTGCTCTGGTAACACAGCTTCCAATTCATTGAGGACTGAAGCACCCTTTCAAATCTTTTGTTTAAAGAGAAAGAGCAATAAAACTGCTGGGGAAACCCCGTGAAGATCACGTCTCTGCTGAGACTTTAATCTGGGTAAAAGGGCTGCAGGTACAATTTGGTGAGCTGAAGGCAGTTGTGGTTTGTTTTTTTTTTTTGAGCTGCCTGGCTGATTACACCTGCAGGGAGGCAGGGAGCGCTCGCTGCTGCTGCCAGCAATGCTGCTCAAGGGCTGTGAAGCCAATATACCCTGCCGACTGCCCACCACTGAAAGGGTTTACTCCCAGCCAGGAGGTGACACTCACTAGCAGCATCTGGGTGTCCAGTATGTGACATGTATGCTCTGAGGACTGGGAAAGGTGCAGGTTTGCATGCTGCTGGCCCCTGATGGACTTCAGGAGGAGGCAGGTGGGATGCACACAGCTGAGCTACCCTGAAAGCCACAGCCTTCAGAGATGGGCTTGACACATGCTGTGGGCTTTTCCCTATCCTCCTGTGTCCCCTGCTGTTGCTTGCTTGCAAACTCCTTCACAAGACAGAGGAGGTGGAGGTAGGTCCAAAATTAACCCATCTCCCTGTCCTGAAAAAAGCTTTGCTTGCCATGTTACCAAAGTAACCAAGCAAGCAACCTCCTGACTCTGCTGTGTGAGTCCTCAGCTGGTTTTATAGCCTTTTGGCAAGGTCCTTCCCACCAAATGATATTACCAGAGCCCATGAGCAGAGCTGCTCTAATGAGGAAAACTCCTGCTTTCTGCAACTGCTAATGCAATAAGTGGCAATTTTATAGCTAAATCAGAAGACAAAAAAACAAGGGGAGAGAGGGAGAAGAAGAAAACCTCTCTATTTTAAAACGCAGGCAAAGAAATCTGCAGGAATCTACTGCTGCCAATTATTTTAACAGCTCCAACCTGTTTCCTCAGCAGAAGGAAAAAAATAAAAATACCCCCTCCAGCCCCTCCTTCCCTGTCCTTTGGGAAGAGAGGGGTTTGGATTAGCTCTTCAGAATGAAAACAAACACATCGGGGCTTTTATAGAGCCAAGCTGTTCCTGCTCCTTGAGAGCGGAGCGAGAAAAGATCTAACAGGTGCTGCATGATTTTATATGGCAGCGTCGCAAGAGGCGCTGGTTCTCGCTTGTGAAAGGAGGCTTTCTTTGCCCTTCAGCTGGTGCCCTCCTCTATCCCCGGAGCCAATGGCTTTAGTTTAACAACCTATGGTGGTTATTTAAGCTCCAAGCAGCGCCAGAAGGCTAAGCTTGCGTCTGTCACGTTCCTTCCCCCCCTGTAAAAGGTGGGCCCCATGGTGAGTGACTCCCTCGATGGCTGGTGGGACTCCTGCTCCACTCCATGCCCCACCATGGATACTAAAAAACCTAGCTGTACCTAGCTGGGTACAGCTAGGGTCAGGGCTAGAAAATCGGCTTTCCCAAACAACCAACCCTATCAACCCTCCAAGCTCAAGTCTGTGTGGAGGTAATCCTACAAAATGGGCTGCTGAGTGCAGCCCAGCCTTTCTCAGAGTCCCAGGAGCGAGTTGCATTTCGTGTCATTACGCAGTGAGAGACAGGCATCCTACAGTAACAAATGGCTCTGAAACTCCCACGAGCCCTGAGCAAACTTAGGACAACAAGTCTTCCTCCACAGTAGGTGGGGAAGACCCTGGGTAGAGAGGGGCCAACGAGCAGCAAAGCGAAGAAGTTTTCAAAATCCGGTGACATATAAATGTAAGCACTGATGTAATTTCCAGGGAGTCCCCAAATGAACCCCGCAGGCCCTGGCCCTGCCTTGCAATTTGCTAAGCAAGAAGCTACAGAGGCCTCCACGTCCTTTGGAGGAGAGATGTAGCGTGTGATTGCATCCCCGTGACACACGGCTACCAGGCAGAGGTGACGCAATGGGGGTGGAGGAGGGCGAATCACACTATTTTAGAGGGTCTGCTGGGAGAAATGCTTGAACTGAGCCACATTTGGGGCTGGCCTTTTATTGTCTTGTTGCTCTTGCCATAAAAATAACCTCCAAATTAGCCCCAGCTGTTAGCAGGTTTCATCATTAAAATTTTGTTTGGTATCTGAGAGGAAGGAAATAAGCCACTTAAAGAACAATATTGCATTTTTTCTCTTTTCTCCCTCTCCTTCACACCCCCCACACATAGACCATGATGTCTAGACCTGGGTTTCTCCATTGGGGCTGGTGAACTACTGTCAGATAAGACAGCAGACACCATTCCACAAACTTTTTTATTTCTTTTAGGAACAATTCCCTTCCCCCTTGACACGCATTCTCATGCACAAAAGCAAAGGAACAAATGCACTGAGGGAAAATTCAAGCTATAAACAAACCTTCAAAGTTTTAGCTACATTTTTACTTGTCTGGAAATGTGGCAATACCACGCAAGGCTGGCTGTTTTTGTACAGATCCACTAAGCAGATTAATAGAGTGCAGATCAACGGCATGGAACATATGCAAGCCACTCAGCTATGCATCCAGATAAATATGGAAGCCCTTTAGCACCTGGCTTTCTAGCAGCCCCAGTACCCTCTTCAGCTGCACCATACTTGGGAGGGTAGAGAAGCCCTCAGCAGAGGCAAGAGCATGCCTCTCTGATTAAGCTGGTAATCTGCAATGTTTGGGTTTTTCCTTATGCCTTTTGACACCAGGGAGGGAAGATGGGGAGGCACGGACTATGCTCTGCTGCGACTTTGTCCCCTGCCAAAAAAAGGTGCAAGTTTTGCGGATCGTCTCAAGCATTGCAAGAGGAAACAGGAGGTGCTGTGGGGCTGATAGGGACATCCAAGCCTTGGAGCAATTCAGCTGGAGATTTTCTGTATGTTCCTGGGAAGGATATTAACATTATAAGCGGCTCTTGTCTTGTTAGTCTGAGTTGCCACTCGGTCTAGTTCTTCACAATGGGGCCCAGCTGGCTTTGTTGCTAACTAATCATCAGGATGGCTATTTTCTGGCAGCATTAAAGCAAATTCCATGGAAGTGATGGATCCTTCTTGCCATGCTCGACAGTGGATTTTGCTTGGGATCTTGTGACAGTTTAATTGTTGATTGTTGTTATTAAAACAGAAAGTTTCTGTGGAAATGTGTTGATTTCAGAGAAAAGTGTCTCTTGCCCACAACAGCAGATGTGGTCAAAAAAGGGGGGGAGTAGGTGCTCGTTTGAAGTGGGGAGGTTCAGCCTCAGATTCTGGCTGTGTTTTGCTGGTTTTCTGGGTGCAAACCAGGGTCATTTCACCTTGGTGCTCTTAGAAGTGGTCCCTGTTCACTGACAGCTTGTGCTAAGCGGCTCTGCCCCCTCAGCTGAACAAGGCCACATAAAGAGCAGACTCAGCTGAAGAGGCAGAAGTCTGTGGCATAGGGATGAGTTTTAGGGGCCAGAGAGAGCTAAAGCAGCTGGTTATTTCCTTGGAGACAACGCACTGGTGCCCCTACCCCAGGGAGTCTCACTCCCGTTGCCAAAGGGAGGCTGTGCTGGGTGGTCACTCCGCTAATCTGTCCTGGCATGCAAGAAATAAGACACTGTACTCATTCTGCCCCACAGACCAATGAATTTCCAGGCATGCAAACTTTAAAAGTGAGTAGGAGCCTGCTCAGGTGCCATCCGAACCTGTGTCTTCCACAATGCAGATCGGTGCTCTGCTCTCCAGGAGGAAGGTGGGGAATTCGGTGAGGGGCAGGAGGCAGCGAGGGCACTTGCTGTCTCTTGACAGTGTTTAAAATGTCCCAGCTTCATTCCACATTGCAACGAAACCTTGTTTCTGAAACCTCAGCACTTCTTTGTGAAATGACATTCTTGGTCTGCAGCCAGCCCAAAAAGACAGTCTCGGAGGTTATCAGTTCAGCTTCAGCTAGGAATGATTGGGGAAAGGAAAAAAAACTCCATTACTGTTTGACAGCTGGATCTGACTCTGTGTGGAATGGGTTTGTGGGCTAAGGCCAACTGGAGCAAAGTAAAATGCTTTTTTGGTTGTTTTGGTTTTTTTTTTTTTCCCAACTGATAGTAGTTGACAGAAGCCAAGGGCTGAGAAGAGAGCAAAAGAACCTGTATCACCCCAGAAAAATTGATTTAAAATGTATGTCTATCCCCAGGTACAAGCCCCATGCCACCCCCAATACATGCCATTGGTGCTGAATGGAAATATCTGACTGCTAATGTAGTAGGAAAACAAAGAAGTGAGGACTAGAAGAGGCAGTTGTGTCACTGAAGCCTGGTTCCCTGCTATTCCTAGTCACTACTGCATATCATCACTTTCACAGCTGGACTGTAGTTGCAGGGGCTATAGGTTCTCAAATATCACAGCAATGCTCCCATGAGAGTACCAAGGCAACAAAACCCTGTGGAAGGCCATGTTTATTTGGGTTTTTTCCCTAACCCTACATACAGCTATTTGGAGGAAGTTAGAGTTTTCCCTGACTTTCCAGTTTGAACTTGAGTAGCTCCCAATTTGAATCAAGCTTCTTCAGGGAGGACGTTTTAACGGGTAAAAAAGAAGACATATGATAAGATGAGCCATCTCTCCCAGGACACTCAGCAATATGACCCATAGTGTATGTGTAAAGGGAGAACATAAAATCAGGTCACATATAGGGTAATATTTCCCCATGATATCCTCTCATTAATCACTTGTTTAGGAACATTTCAAGCTGGAGGCTGGATTTAGACTGTTGTATTAACTATCAATGGACTTTTTCTCCCCAAACTCATCTGGTTTTTAATCCATTTCTGCCTTTGATTTCCAAAGTAACCTGTGGCAATGAGTCCCACAGCATTCATTTTAAACATCTGTTTCCAGAAACCCAGAAGATTGGAAAAAAACATTTTAAAAAAAGTTGCTTTGGTGATGCCCAGTGCTTATAAACAATCAGGTATTTGCATCTCCAGTGGTCTACCTCATCCCCCAACCCCCAAGAACGTAGATGAACGCAAGGTGTGGACTGGCATCTAGAAGGAGAGCTAATGCTCAATTTTAGGATCCAGGATTTAGCAATTCTTTGGATCCCATAAAGAGCAGAAGCAGCTGCAAAGCTGAGCTTCACATGTGAACTTGCAAACTTTCTGAGACCTATGCCACCGGGATTTAAGTGGAACTCACAACCCGCTTCAGGTTTGCAATGCTGCTTTTGTCCCATTGCTGGCTCTGTTCCTGCCTGCTGCTGTAACTCTTGCACTTGAGCATGTACAGATAACAAGCGATATAATAGTAAGAGCAGAATGGTTTATAGACCCCTATACATTCATATTTTCACCCTAAAAAAAAAAAAAAAAAAAGCTCTGATAATAGATGTCAGCCCCCTGCTCAACTCCAAAACATCTTTTTGTGAAATGAGTCAGGAATCTTCAAGTATTAGGTGGAGGCTAGATCTCCAGGAAGATCTGGGGGAGCTGAGGAAGGTAGTATTTGGCTGCTTTAAACAGACCGGGAGAGTGGTTTGGTTTTGCTTTGGTTTTAGACTATCCTTTTCCTTCTTCTGGTGATGTTCACTGATCCTGATATACAGGCTATGCCACTGAGCCTGATGAAAATGGGTCAATAGGTTGCAACTCTGGAAAACATTTATGCTCCAAACTGTCATCTTTTGCATTTTCCACTGTTCTTTTCAACCTTTTCTGGCAGCTGGGTGGGATGTGAATGAGTCCTGAAGAAGACAGCAGACCCATCCAACAGTTCATGTCAGACAGCTTGAAGCGACAAGCTGATATTGAAAAACAGCATATGGAAGACCTTAATGTGTGGAGATTTATGGAGTTGCCTCTGAAACAAAGTAAGAAACACATCCCCCTCACCCACCTCCTCCTTTCAACAGTTTCCCTCTTGCGTGGTCTGCAGGTCTAATCCAGCCAGGAGACAAGTTCTTGGGAGGCGAATTAACTGGGAGGGACTCAGCCCCTGCAGCACCCTCAGCACCTGCCAGGATGTGCTCACTGTCTCTTCCTAAATCTGGGAATAAGATAAATAATCCATCTCATGGGGCAACTTTGAGACGCTTGTTGCTTCCATGGGAAGTGCTTTACTTGCTTCTTTCTACCTTAGGCCTCCAGTGTAAAGCAAAGCAATTATTAAAGTGAAATTAATGAAAGATAAAGAAGTATGGGAGAAGTGTAGAAAAGGGTGGGCTTTGAAGGCTTTCAATATAAATCACATGGGACCAACTTTCCTGACCTTCTAAGCCATGTACTAAAACACTCACACACAGGAGCCCCAATGCATGCACAACTTAGATCAGAAAGCTGGAGACTGGGGAGCATCGGTGATGGTGAGACTAGTGAGACATGACCAGAGCTCCACAGGGATCCATCAGTCCTTGGAGGGGCAAGGCCACAGACCCAGAGAACGAAGGTGTTGTGGGCCAGGACCAGCAGCTCATTTCCTTTATTGGCTGGAGGATCCAATTGCCCAATAGGACCTGCACCAGCACAGCCACATCATGGGAACATTAGCTCCCATGCAGGAGCTGCTCGGATATGTGTGTCCTGGTAAGAAAAGGTTCCCCCTCCTCTTTCCCCCCCGCACCCATTTCATGGAGTCTTGATTAGTCAGAGTTTAGCTTCCATCTTCCACTTAGGTACCAGGAGTCATCCTTTTCAATTTCTCCACTAGCTTCCTTCCTTTAAAAAATGCATACGTACCAAGAAGGCAAAGCATAGGTATTCTATCTTTTCAGGGCTCCAGTTGCAAAAAAAGACACCTCAGCCTCTAAATTTCTCCACCTTTTACTTTTGGTGCAGAGCAGCTCTAACTTTCTAAAAGTACCCTAATGTTGAAGGAGACAAGCAGGCATTTCAGTTGTAGTGTTTTGCTTTTCTATTTTCATATTTTGCCAGTTCCTTTTGGGAGGGGGAGTATTGACTTTTTGTTTATTTAAAATCAAACTTATTCAGGTTGAAATTGTCTCTTCTGTTTGCAAAAAAAGAAAGATAGGAAGCATTTGCATCGCTATGAAAGAGGAAGACTGCTCACATATGCATGTCTGAATGCTCTATAAGCTGACCATTTGGTCATTTTTCTGAAATATGATGGTTTTGTCTTAGCCAAAACCATCCCTGCCTCATACTTTTCCTCCTTAAGAAGCTCTGAGTATTTTCAGCCTCATCTGTTTACGCTTGTAGCCTGCACTGAACCCTTTCCACTGATTACCCATAGTGATTAAGGTTAAATTTCAGCTGATTTGCACCCCAGGATGTGCCACTGAATAATCCTGAGTTCTTTTAAAGTGCAGCCACTGCCTCCATGCAGTACGGGTGGCATTTGAACCTTGCGGGCCCTTTGTAGGTGTTTTTAGTTTGCAACAAAGAAATCTGGAACAATTATAGGAAAACAAACAATGCTGAAGCACAATTCTACCTGTCGGGTTTAACTGTGCAGTAAATGTTCAAACTTCTATTTCTTCCATGCATTTATCCTCTTTCCCCATCCCCCCATCAGGTTTGTGCTAGTCAGAATTAACCCCACCTCTCTGCAGGGGATGAATGAATCTCTAGCACACTCACTCAGCACTCCACAGTTTCCACTGAAAAAGCGCTTGAGACTTAGTGACAGAACAGTCAACAATGCTATTAAAACATATAAAATATCTGTAAAACATCTTCCTCCTAGGGGCTGACAAGGTGGGTTCTCCTCATCTTACTCTATTTGAGGACATGTTGCAGTACCGTATTAGCCTGGGAATGTGGTCTCCATGCACTTGAAACTAAATTTCTAACCCATTTGGGCTCAGGTATACACTGGTGTGTATATATATATATATATATTGACACCCTGGGGTGGGGCCAATACTCAGCACAACTGGGAAATGTGTTCGCTCCTTAGCTTCAGGATTTTTGTGGTCCAAGTTAACCAAGTTGTCAGTACTTTGTGACATTTAATGCATTTTCTTGCACATTAACTGCCTTTTATGGGTGGGAAAATTATAGGCAGCTCCTTATGCCTGCTGTTGGAGGCAAGATCCTTTCCTGGATGGGCCTTTGATCTTTCATTAATCCTGATGCTGAGAGTTCACAGTATGTGGTGGTGGCAGGTGAGGTCAAAGGAGTCTGTGAACACCGAGTAAGCAGTGGGATACTTGGATCGATCTGTCTTGTGGGACTGCAGACTCCTCTTTTCTCCCCCATCCCACCAAGGCAGTGATCCTTTTGTAGTGTAACTTTTCCAATGGCTCCAGCTGCTGCAGCCACAAGGATAGAGGGGAGCTAATTCTGGGTGCCGAGGAATAGAAGGAGAAATAAGCACTGGACAACAGCGCTCCTAAGAGGAGACCCATAGGTGATAGGGAAACTTGAGTATGGCAAGAGATACTAGTGTGCACTGGTGTATCTCCTTTGTATACAAGTTATATCAGCAGAGGACCAGGGCAAAGACTGGGGGGAGAGGGAAGGAAGGAGCAGGCATGACTGAGTCCATATTCATGGCTTAGACGCAGAAGTAGGACCCAGGGCTCCTGATCGTGACAGCCCCCCACTGCCTTCCCTTGAATTATTGCCTTGATTAGCATGATGTCTTGCCCCCGGCAACCATGTGGCATTGAGTCTATGGAGGAAAATATATGAGCGTTGAGAATAATTGGTTCTTTGATATTAGATTGCACAAAGGTCAAAGTGTACTGGGGAGAGCGAGACAGCTGAAAAGCCAAATTCCCTGCAGGCGCTGTGGCACTGACCTCTTGTGCCTGCAAAAACTGGGAATCGCAGATAACCTGTTGAGATGCCATGGCTTCTTGCGCTGGGGGACTGCGAGATCTCAGTGCAAACACTGTGGTTTCTCAGCTGGCTACACTGGACCTCTTTGTAGCACCAGGTCAGGTTGTGTACAGGGGGAGTTAGATAAAGTTTTCATCTTATGTGATCTGTCTTGTTGCATTATTCTAACTAATTAGACACTAGAAAGCTGCTCTGCTGTCTGTCTGTCTGTCTATGCACCACCCTGAGGACATCTCTCTCTTCCCCTGAACTCTGGCAGCTCTGATTTACTTGGGACAAACCTGGTATCTGTGAAGGATCTTGATGTTTATGTTTGCGGGCTCTGTGGTAACCCCATGGTTCAGTGCCCCTCGCTCATGTCTCCATCAGCCATGATAGAATTTCTTAAAAAGCTGAAGACCTTTTCAAACTGCTGACCCCGAGCCTCTCAACATGGAGCTTCATCTAACATGACAGGATCTGCATCCACATTTTCCTCTTTTAGTAGCACCTTCCATCCTCAGAAGGGCTCAAGCCTTCAAGATAGGGCCTCTTTTCTGGAGGGTCCTACAGGAGAAGTCACAGTAACAAAGCAACAAGAGTTCAGATTTGTGCCCAGAAGACTGAATTTACATGAAAAGTGGGCGGCAGAGGTGCAGAATCCATCCAGAAGGAGGTGGTGCTACATACAGTACCTGACATACTGCAGCCAGCAGCTAATAATAAGTAACTGAGGTCCTCTCTAATAAGAGGACCTGCTGGCGAAAGCCTTACTATGGGCTGTAGGCGGATTCTGCTTTACTTTGCTGCATCTCAGCAAGCTTGTCCTTGATACATTGGGTAAGTCATTTAGCTTCTTAGTGTATTTGCCCCATTTGTGCTGTGGTGATGGTGAAGTGGAAGATGGATGGTGAAGATGCACTGCTTCTGCATCAAAGTGACAAGGGGAATTAATGTTCAGGCACTCAGATCCTACAAAGAAATGGCTAAAATATAGACAGGTTTTCTAGTATGAAATAGATCCTCTCCAGTACCTCTTCTCTTGTGCAGACCTGTTACATCCCAAAGCCTCTGTACAATTATTGTAGCAATTTCCTTCACAGACAGGCTCAGAGATCATGGATTTACAGCACTGTTTCACAACGCTTATCCATTGGCCCTGGCTCACTGGTCTTAGTTTTAAGATGTTAACCTGTAGTGAAAGTCAGATAGGATTGCAAAGCAGGGCGTAGACTGGGGAATGTATTGACAATTCTTATCCTATCCTATCCTATCCTATCCTATCCTATCCTATCCTATTCTTATTCCTTTATCATGCTCTCTCCCTTGTGAATCAATGTTTAGATGTATTGGAGAACAGATAACCTTAATGGTGAAGTGGGTTAAAGCCAAGGTCTGCAGTGAGAAAGTGTCCTTATTTCCTTCCTCCTTTCTTTGCCTCTCCTCTTGCCCTGCTGGAGCACTGAGCCCATCCCATCTCTTGTCGAGGTGCTGCATTTCTTGTAGTGTTTTAACTGAAGCTGAAATTTTCCAAATAATTGCTTAGGGAAAAGACTGGGATTTGAAAGGAAAATGCTTCACTAAAAGAGAGATCCTTGGCCTGGCTGCACCTAGCAAGGGGACTCAGGCTGTCACTCCCCATCTCCCAGTCACCACGGGGTGTTATGAGGAGGTATCAAGGGTATGACTTCATGGCAGTAATTTCTTTAGAAAAAAAGAACCTGCAGAGGAAAGCAAAGGCATGCTGGCTGTTCAGCTGCTTCCCAAGTCAATGCCACACAGCATCCCAGGAAACATTGCCTTGCAAGGTTTGCTTTCCCAAGGCCATTAGTTGGTTGATGGCTGAATGAGAAGCCTGGACATGAAGAGCCATTTCCTCCCTCTGCAATGATCTCTCTTCAGGTCTGCTGGCCACCGACACATTACAGTCCAGACCGTGCAAAACTTCTCCCAGTGTAGTGTGAAATTTGCTCCAGAAGAGCAGAAACATCTGGTTAGAGCCAGGAAGTGGTTGCTGGCTGGGTTTGGCAACAAGGGAACGTGTAGTTAATACACTCTTACCTCATCAGTAGGTGTCACTGCAGCAAAAGACAGGGTCCAGTGGAAAGTTTCAGAGCCGAATAGAGAGGGGTACTTCAGCCAACCAACCAGATGCAGAGTCAGTTCAGTGCTTCCTGACTACAGCCAGAGAACAGCTATGGATCTGGGTTTATGAATTGCTTGTAATAAGGCTATAGGAAATGAGAGATTAAGGAAATGAGTCATTAAGTGATTACAAAGACATGTGGAGCGCACACAGTTGTGGCCGCCAGTAACAGAGCGTTGAGCAACCGTAAATTTCTTCTATGGGGGTTTTGGGAATGTTCCTGCTGAACTTGTATGCAGTAGTGAGTTACGGTTCGGTGGATGTAGTTGAAATGAACCGGTAGCAAGTTTCAGCCACTCTTAGCACAAAACCCGCAAAAGAGTTTTCTACAACTCAAAATCACCCTTTTGATGCCAGGCCTGGTGACCAGTCCCAGAAGAAATATTGCAACAATTAAGAAACAGTCGCCCTCTGACATGGTAGGATTTAGGTCTGGGCTTCAGTACGGATGTGGAAACTTTAACCAAGGCTCAGTTAAAACCTCTTCGTCAGGGCCGACATCTGAAAGCTGACAATGTAGCACTATGCTAGAACCAGCTTCTGACTCAGTTTCCACATCACTGCCAACAGAGCCGCCAGCAGCTGCTCCTCCTCCTGCAAGGTGTTTCTCCAGTGTGCTGGGACTGGCATTCAGCAATGTCACACAGGGAAGCGTGGATAACCAGGTCTTGGGTCTGCAGAAAGCAGGGTAGGGAGGGGAGCAGCACGGCTGCACTTGTTCAGCAGGTGCACTACCATCAGCTGGTGAGCAGATGCTCTCTGGTGTGCCTGGAGGCCTTTGTTCACACCATGGTGAACCTGCTTCTGTTCCCAGCCTCTTGGACAGCACCGTCTCTGGAGAGGCAGCCCCCCTCCCATTTCCCCTGCAAAGCCAGTGCTGAAGATCCATAAACGAGCTCTGTTCATTTAAAAAGTCCAGCGCTTCAGAGACAGTATGCGAAGCAGGATTGAGAAGCTGTCACTCCAGACGGCTGGGATAAGTCACAGAACCCATCGAAATGGACCCTCCATGTGGTTTGGCATCAAAAAACCATCTTTTTAATCCTGTTTTCTGGGAAGCACAACCAGGAAAATAAGACCTGAAACACAGGGCAGGTCAGCCCTGCTGCCTGCTGTCAAACCCAGACTTTCCTGCTCTGCGTGACCTTCTGGCAAGTTCTTGCTAAGGCATCGTGCTCCAGCATGTGTTACGCAGCAGGTCCAAACCCCTTCCACAAACATGTTGCCAAGTAGTCAAATACTATGGAAGGAGGAAATAAGGCAGTCAGGTGTCTTTGATGCTATCCTAATGACTTTACTAAGGACATACATAAAGTCCTGGTGGCCCAGATGCAGAAGAAAATTAAACAATGAGAGATAGGTTCTTTGAGTCCTTTCTGAGACTTTCTCCACAGCATTTTGCCTCCAAAGTGTGTTGGTTCTCTACCAGCACCTCTGCAGGCTGCAAGCGCTGGCTTTCAAACTGGCTCTAATGCTCTGTGCCTTGTTTACTGTTGGTTCCCTCTCCCATATATCTGACTCCCCAACCTACTCCCTAGCCAGGAACATAGCGATAGATGCAGGGAAAAAAAGTGCAGGTCATCCCACCCTCTACCCAGTAGTAGGCTGTCATGTAATAAGGCCTCTCAAAACAGGCATCCTGGTTAAAAAAAAAAAAAAAGCCCCATTTTCATTCCCCTCCTCTCAGTTTTATTTCATATTTTACATTCAGCCTCTTCAGATCCTTGCTGGTCTTCCATGCAAACAGTATTTTGGGTGTATACTACATTGTTTCACACAGAAGTTATTCGCACCTGAGCAAAGATTGGCTGCAGTGCTTATAGTCACAGTTTGGTTTCACCCATTCCCCAAACTGACAACTCAATCTCTGCATGTAGAATGCAAACAAAAACCACTTGCTATTCGATTTTGCTCCCTCGTTTTCCCTTCTATTGTGGCACTACCTGTCTTAGGAGGCTGAGACACTTCCAAATTCTCTCTAGTGGGCTGGTAGATAGGAGAGGATGGAGCAGGAAATCCAGCATTCATGTTACTGCAGCAGAAGCAGTAATCCAAGCATCCATGTGTACATAAGAGGCTCAGTATATGAGAGTTCCTGACCCTATGACTTTAAATCTGACTAGATAAGAGAGCCAAAGAGTGGGAGGTGAAACAGAAGCCCAGAGAGTTGAAAAGATTTGTCATAGCAGATCTGGGACTGGTGCCCAGGCCTTCTAAGCACAGCTGGGTGATGATATTATGGTTATTATTATTATTAATAATAATAATAGTTAATGTGCCAAAAGCTGGTGTTATGATAGGACTAAAGAGATCACTAAACTGAGCAGAGTGTGGTGAATATTTTTGGCCATGGGACATATCAGTGTTGACATCTTTCAAAATCTCTCAGGCATTTTCAAAATAAAACTTTTAGAGAGGTTTTGAAATGGTACTTTACAATTAAGAATAGGCATTGCATTTAAAAGCAACAAAAGAAAAAAACCCCAACTTTCTAAATGGTCTAAGTAATTAGTAAGTGTAAAAAGTCTTTCAATTTCAGTCCAATGAAACATCTCATTCAGATCCAAAATCAACCTTTATTTTTCATCCAAAACCTCAAAAGGTTATCATGTCGTTGAGCCTTTTTTTCCCTTCTGATTTTCCATTTTGGTGACCAGACCAAAATATGTATCACTCACCAAGCTCCACTCGTAAATCCTAAGAAAAAAATGTGTCCCATGGACTACATTAAACTTTATTATGTAGACTTTTCAACAATGAAAATCTCTCTCCCAGGCATTTTAACTACATCACCACAGTAACTATCCTACCATGCTGCTACAACTTCTACTACAATATTTCTTTGTTACACAGATAACTGTGACCAAGCCCTTGCTAACGTAATTCATGAGAGGGAGCAGCATGATTGAAACAATACTCACGCTTCAGGGTTGACCTCTAAACCTATCATAAGTCACAAGTGTCAAAATCAAGCAAGGTTATACAGGGGAGGTTATGAAATTTCATCACTTATACAGATGGTGGATTTTCTATACTGTAATGACAGAGTCAGGCAACTTACTTGATTGTCTATGTCCCAATGAAAAGAACAAATTGACTTTATTTTGAATGGTTTTCATTTTTAGATGATGCTCACTATTTCTACAGCTGTTTATTTTCTTATTGTCTTTAGACAAGTTCCTTTTTGTTTGGTTTGTTAGTATTGCTTGGTATGAGACAGTGCATCAACACCTTTTATTCTGAGCAAATCCAGCCAAGAGGCATATTGGGGAGATATTTGCTTCCTGATGAAATATAGAGAGGAGTGGAAGTAGCTGTTTCACAGCACAATGTTTACAAAAGCTCAGGAAACGAAGAAAAGGCATGTGCCTGCAGCTGACGGTGACAGCAGAAGCAAAGTAACTAATCTAACAAGAATCCTACCCAGACACTGGTCATCTACTCTTCTTGCAGAAAATGCCAGGTGATCTTAAATGATCGAGAGCAACTGGAGCTGCAGTTATGTCTCGTCAGAAAGGCTCCCTCAGTGCTCTCTGCTGAACCTCCCCTTCTGTGTGTGTTCTCACAAACACATCCAGATCCACAGGCAGGACAGCTTAATACCCTGTTGTGTCTGATGTTGTCTGAGAGAAAAGTAGTCCCCACTATTGACTAAGCCTCTTCTGTTGGTCCTTCCTTGCCCTCCAAACACTTACTTATTGCACTCAAACCCCTAGATCTGCAGTGAAGAGAGGCAGATATGAATTTTTTGATATATCCAAACCCGGGTTAGAGGAACACGCCTGGACAACCCCAACAGAGTTCTCTTCCTGGATTTTCCTGGAGTCACCTAATTACTTCCAGGGTTTCTCAGAAATATCTGGAGTTTCCCAGACAGAGTGGCTTTTGAGAAACTGCACTGTGACTCTATCAGGAGCCCATTAATTCTGCCCTGTATGAAGTCATGTTGTCCAGAGAGTGGTAACACACTGAAGAGATAAATCAGTTTGGCAGAGCCTTGCCTTCAGGTTGCACACACAACAGTGTAATCCTGGGAGCCCTCAGAAAAAACACATCTGTATATTGAAGGCAGGATTTTCTTTTTTGTTTTTTTCCTTTCAGGAGGATTAAAATGAACATCAATAAATTTTGGTGTCAGAGCACAGAAAGGAAGAGAAAGCAATAATGCTAAAAACACAGCATCAGCAGGAGATCTACCTATGGCTCAGGAGACCTACCAGAGGAATAAAAATTGAGAGCTATACCCAGACTGGCCACAATAGGTGCTCTGACATACAGGCTGCAGCTACTTTTCTCCACTGATTCCAGAGGGAGCCAGGCTCTGACAGTCTATCACTGTAACTCACTATATATGAACCCAAACTGACTGATGACAGAGCTGCCTGCAATGTTTGCCAGCTGAGAGCAGCAGCGTGGCACGTATGAGATAAGATGGATGGTCAATCTTACAGTACTTTGATCTTTAGATGCCAATAATACCTCTGAAGATTGACTATCCTTTGCAGTGCATACGGTTCCCATCAGGACAGCATGGGACCACACTAGTGTGGCAGGGGAAAGGAATCAGTGTTCACCAGCTTAAGTGGAATAAAGCACCACACAAAGCATTTGATTTCCCATCTCCTGGATGCTTTTCCGGAACAAAATATTCAGGCTCAGTAGAGAAGCAATAAGCTGAAATTTGATGGCCTGTGTTGGTACAGAAGGTGAAACCTGATATTCAGATGTCCTCTTCTGGCTTTACAAATCTGGATCATCTGTAGAAGATTTCTATGCACATTCTAACACATGGCAGAAGTATTCTCTCCTCTCCTTTACACAAAAAAATGTCGTGCAGGAGTCAGTAAATGATGTGCTAGTCCTCATTCTTCACCCCTGGCGCTGCCTACAGCACAAGACCTCATGTCTCATCTCTGTCCCTATTGTTCTAGTCCACCCCTCTCTAGCTAAGTATTGGTACGTTTCCGAATTTTGTAGCACAGTCGATATTAATGACATTTCAGGATAATGCTGAAACTGTAAATAAAATTAACAAACATGGTTGGGACTTGCAGCCTCTGAAGGCTTCAGTTCAAATACTTTTTTTCACTTCCTTTTCCATATCCATCCCAAAGCTCTACAAGGGCATTCAGGTGATATTTAACACTAGGTGTACTGAGCAGTGGTGGTTGTACTGACGGTTATGTTTCCTTGGATTCAAAAAGCACCACCTGAAATCAGGGGTCAATTATACATATGTGGAATGGCCCTTTGCTTGGAAAAACACCGGGGTGGTATCATGAGGCCCTTCAGGGACAACTAAACACACCACTCTAGGTGCAGCCCATAAGGCTGGGGAATGCATATACTCCTCAGATAGAAACAGCCTCAGCAACTCTCAGTAAAGAAGAGGTGGGGTGGGTAGGGAAAGGGAAGAAAAGTACCCTACCAGAAATTTTCAGGTGAGAAAAGTAACTCCACCTTACCCTTAGAATGGCTGCATCAAAAAACAGGCTGAAAGGGACCTTGAAGGGCATGTGGAATGTCCCTACCCAAAGACGAAATCAGATCTACCCAACAGATATTCTTAAAATTACCTGGCAATGAGAACTCCACACCCTCCTTGCACAAATCTGTCCCAGAGTTCCACTGTTCTTACTGCTTAGACCCTCTTTCCCTTTTTCTGCTCTTGGGATAATCCATCATGGGCATGGACAAGAGGTGATCCCCCACCGCACTGTAGCTGTCCTCCCTGTATTGGAAGACCCTGTTCTGTTGCAGTGCAATCCAAAGCAATTCCACAATATCCAGAAATTTGCTTTGAAAGTTACTGACTTAGGCACATCAAAAATAAAAATAAGCAAGTAACCCCATCATGAAAACAAGTGCCTGTGTTTAGGGGCATTCATGCAAGAGGAGACAGGGTGAGCGGCCAGTGGTGTGGAGGAACAAAGCAGCTCCTCTGGCTGTTGCCAGGATTAATGAAAGACCAGTCCTAGGAGTTTGCTCCAGCAGTTTTAGAAACAATAATAACAGTTCTCCCCCTCCCAACATGCTAAATCTGATCCTTGCTGATGTGAATTAATACCAGGTTTCAGTGCAGCCACTGGGGTAATGTGATGCTCTGGAGTGCTGTAATCCTAAACAGAGCATTAGGAGAGCAGCTTGCACCACAGCTGTGGCTCCTTGCAGGTGTTTCTTCCCTAGGCAGCCTTCAGCACTAAGTCTCTGACTCTGTATGAGAGGCATAGGGGGGACTCTGTCATGGTCAGACAATAGTCTTCCCTGGAAGAAACAGGCTGGTCCAGTGCTGGTGCTGGACCAGGAGGGGTGGGGAGGGGGAATTCTGAAGTGGTATGGGTCTCTGATTACTATGCACAAAAGGAGAGAGAAGCAGGTGAATGAACGAAACAGATACCTCTGTGTGACCCCCTTCCCCTGTGGACTGGGCACACAGTGCCTGTGTACACATGTGCTCTTTGTTCCTGCGAGTGGTGTTCCCACTGCCCCTGTCCCTGCCCCACCGCTTTCCCTTATCCTCCCCCTTAAACAAATCCTGGCTCACACATTTCATCAACAATCCCCACTATTCATTTTTTTCAGGGGCACCAAAGGGAAACAGAAGTCTCTTAAGCAAAGTTCTGCCTCCTTTAGGACTGCCCTGCTTTCCCTCCACCCATCCTTCACCACCCTCCTCCACCAAGCCTTGCATCGTGTCTGTCTGCAGTCACAACTCGATATTGGGTTACAGCAGGCCTCCAGCTGACCCGGTGGGTTCATCCTGTAAAAATACCGCTTGTGCCATTTGTCTCTCTGATTACTCCTGGCTCATAACAGGTGGGGCTGCCAGCTCAAAGAGGGAGGGCAGGATGGAAGAGCTGCTCTTTAGCTGCATGCCCTCTTCCTTGGAGGGGATGAAAAAGCCCCATTTGTTCACTCCCCCAGCTTTTTCCCCAGGGTCTTGGGTTTTTCAGAAATGAGTTTTGTATAAGTCCATTTTTTTAAGTTCAGTACCACTGGAGTCAATGGAGGGACAGCAACAGCATGTGCCTAGCTTAATTTCCAGCACAGCCTCTTTCTGTTTAGATGCAGGTCCCCATCGAATTCCCAGCTGACTTCTGTGATCCTCTCACCACTGCAGAAACAGATTGCAAATTTAATTAGTCTCACAACAAATCCAGTGCTTCCTGATTGTCACTTGGGCCAAGAACTGCCCTTTTTGGCTCTTGGCTCTTGGGCTTTCAGTCTTGGTTGCACTCAGGAAGTGGAGAAAGAGGACGGAAACAACTACAAACTAATATTTTGAGCTCCAGAAATAGATATTGGAGGGAGGGACTTCTATTTAACTCAGAGTAGTAAGTCAGTTTTGAACAGTTTGCAGTGTGGGTGTGTTTTACATGTAGATCTTAACTCAATGGCTTGTTGCATTTCTGCAGTGATGTAACTCAGGGAGTATTGTTCGAAAGTGCAAAAGAATTTCCTCTTGCTCTTGATAGCAACTTCACATTCCTCCTGGGATCAGGTTGTTGTGGACTGCTTGGTGGCCCAGGGTTGCCTAGGTAAATAAGGAAATGCATAAAAGGTTTCTAAAAAAACAGGAGAGATTTAATGGCACAAAGCTCATATACGTTCTTGAAGAAACAAGAATGGGGAAGCTCCAGGGGTAGAAAATGGCCACGATCTTTCTGAAGAGCAGTCAGTAGCACAATAATTAATTTCAGAGTTAGATTGGAGGACAGCTGAACAGAAAACTAGATTTGAAACTAGAAAATTTATTTCCAAGCCCTCTTCCCATCCCTCAAAAGAAAAGGCTTTGAAAGAAAGCATGCATACAAGAAAAGTGAATGTTTCTGTGGGGGGTTTCACCTTCATCGGCCTGCAAATCTCTAATCAATATCCAGAGGGGAAAAGAGAATCTGTATAGCAGGTTATGCCAACTGAAAATAGCCTGAATTTTCTTTGTTGCCTTCCACATACTTCTCATTTTCTAATGCATTAGTCCAGCTGAGACTTATCCAGTGTACAAACACTGGGTTCATTAAAATGGTCAGAGATGACTGGGTACTTGGCTGGTGATTTCCTAACCCCCTATTAGCCTGCTCTATATCTGATCTATGAGATCCAAAAGACCTTGGATGGAGACATCGAGAGCTGGCTTTTTCTCTTTCTTCCTTGAAAAGCTGTAATGAGGAATTATTTAAGGATGCTGCCACCAAGCTGGATACATCCTGCACAGCAGGGGGAAGCTGATGATAAGCATTGACTTTGTCACCTAGAAGACACAGCAATCCTTAAAGCCAGGTGATATAGGAAGAGAGAGAGATCACTGCACCAGCCAGATTGAAGGAGGACTTCAGAGCCATTTTTTCAAAAGGGGACATTTTCTGTGTCCCCGTCAAACTACCTAAGCGCTGGTATTTTCACTTTTTAGCTAACAATGATCTCTGTCTTCCCTTCTACAGTTTGTTCTATTTCACAATGAAAACCAGCAAAAATATTTAACTTCCCAGTTCTCATTTTTCTGCTCAAGCAGTTCTCCTTGGGAACTGTGGGCAATAGGAATTCATGTATTTTTCAAGAAACGCAGAGTTGCTGATGAAGTCTGAAATATAATTCTAGGTCATTTCTACATATGGATAGTTGCAGACTCCTTTGGAAGAAGAAACTCCTTTCTTGTCTTATACTTATCCCTGTTTTCATCAGTGTCCTTTAAGTTACACTGTCCCTCACCTAAAAAAAAAAATAATCTGCAAGTTAGAAAAAGACAATGGTTTGTCTGTCTTTTACTTCCATAGTGCCTAAATGAAGCACAAAAGACTTTATATAATATATTATACTGTATGATATTTGTTTCTACTTTACAGACTCAGGAACACTATGTCTCTTCATTCTTTTATGTCTCTCTTGCCTGTATTTCTTGGAAAAGGGAATTGGAGTTGTTGCTGAGAATTTAATAGGTTTTGTGTTTAAAATGGTTACATTTTCACAAAATTTCATCAGTCCAAAGAGATCTAAGCAGCTGAAAATAAATGTATTTTTCCTTCTCCAGTAGGCATCATTTTTTTGATACCTTCATTGTCCTAATCTTGCCAGATTTCCATTTTTGAGAGGAAAGTAGACAGAAAGAACATGCATTTATAAATTACAAACATATCAATAAATACACCTTTTTATAAAAAGAAACAACTGAGTAAATCTCTCCAGGAACTGCAGAGATCCCAAAATGACCAAGCCCAGTGATGTTTTTCCTTTGCAAGTAACTTTTAAGAGCAAATTACCTTGTTACAACTGGAAGTATCATCATCATGACTACTTTGAAATCATAAAACAGGTGACATGATTTACTGTATTTGTTCTTGCTGTGCCTGCTTCGCATAAGCTTCCTAAAAGCCTCAGGAGTTGCTCTGGGGATGGATTTGGCCTGCAGGGGTCTTCCATTTACTTTGATTTATTGTGATCATTCAAAGTGTATTCTCATTTGGATGGTCATGGATTTACACACATAGCTTCCATTAACACTAAAGGGTGATACCATTAAAATAAATGTACAGTTAATCTCTGGCACTGTGGAGATAAAAATACACCTTGGAGAGTGCTCTGCCTGGGCTAGAAATGTTCATTATCTGAGTTTCATTTCACAGCATGGAGCAGCTTTAAAAGGCAGCTTTATAATTTTACCGCCCTTATCCTGTATTTCTTAGGAGGAAGGAGAGGAGAGAAAAGGGAGAGCTATCCATGGGAGAGCTGAAGGAAAAAGAGATTGCTTCCTTCACCCCCCCATATGCAGACAGTGTTTCACATGAATAGCAGGGAGGACCAGATGACTTTTGATCTCTTCCCTGGATGACCATCATTGCAGGATTGCTTCTGAACACCAGGGCACTTGCTGCTTTTATTTTAGTAGTGTCACAGTAGCCCTTGGAGAGGGGACTTCCTAACCTTTCCCCAAATTCATGCCAACCAATAGACTTATGTGAAACAAGACATGATCCATATCCAGAAGAGCTTACAATAGACAAAAGAGTAGGGTCAGATGGGAATCCAAATCTTAAGAGGCAGGAAGCATCTTTTCATTGCTCTTCATCTACCTACAGTCCAGCAGGGTTTAACATCACTGGTATTGCATACTGCAGTATGTTGTTTCCCAAGTGAATGTCTAAACAAAGAAAGAGTAAGGAGGTGGAATTGCCCCAGAAAAGCTCTGGTGAATCACCCAGGAGGTTCAGATGAAGATCACATTAAGACAAGTAACCCCTTACTCCAGGGGTATTAAGCCTGATAGCTTGTTTCTTGTTTGCTAAGGTTTGGGTACAAGAATTGAGTGCCAGCCCCTCCCAAAAGGGCAGTGACAAACTCTATGCCAGCCTTTGTCCCATGCTGACAAGCCTCTCTTGAGGACACAAACTGACTGGTTTGTGGAAATAAAACACTGGCTCGTATACTAAGGCATCTTTCTCTCAGATGTCTTTGTCACCAGCTGAAACAGCTCATTGAGCCATTGGCACAGTAAAAACAGAATTTGAAAAGCACATTTGTAATCTAGCCCTATTCACCCAGTACCCCCATGGTGTTCAAAACTCCCAGCATCTTGGGTTGTGACCACTGGGTAGTTACTTCACCACTAGCAAGCAAAAGTACTCCCAGCCTCATCCAGCAAATCATTGGGCGGGAGGTATACAGAACCCAAAGGTCTGTCTCACGGGTCTTTTCTCCAAATCTTAAAATGAGTCCCTTTCCATGCTCTCCTAACTGAAGAGATGTTATTTGTGATCTGTGGACCACCCTGCTGCAGGGCACCCATAGCATGGTAAGACGCCCAAAGGAATCAGTCAGGTGGACATGTCCTGTTAGAACATCACAAGGAACAAGAAACTGAGGTAGTGCAATGCAGTGGACATAGCACAGAATAGTGACTTAATCCCTGAACCTGAGCAACGTACTTCATCTTTTTATACCTTTCTATTTCTCCCCTCACATTTTCTCTGTGTCTCTTTTATAGCCAGTATAAATCATTGAAGCTAAACCACAGGAAAACAACTTGTACGTGTCTACATTAGAGGCTGGCACTAATTTTTTTTTCAGTTGCTTTAGTGAAGCCATTTACATCACCAGCGTAGGCCCAAAGACACTTCGATTTGGGCAGGGACTGTGCTTTTGGGTTTATTCTGTCTGCGACTTTATTATTGCATTGGACACCATGATACATTTTAAGTGGTTCCCTGTCTTCATCTGTAACTGAATATTGCATTTAGATAGCCCATTAGGCTCTCTTACTATGGTAATATGGATTCTGTATTTCAAACACCACTAAACAGTTTTCCATTCCTGTGGGTGAATCCAAGTTTGTAAATTTTGCTTTGCTGCACAATGTCATTCAACAACCTGACCCAGCAAAACTCCTACAGATCTCACAAGACCCCTGGCGAAATGCAGAAGAGAGAACGTTCTGTGTAAACAGCAAATGCAAGCAGTGAGGAGGAGGAGGTGGGGAATGAATGCGGTTCTCATTTAATTGCTTTTAAAGCTTTTTGTTGTCTTTTTCTCATTCCCCCCTGCCCCGCCCAAGACCAGAATATCATGCATGTAACAGAATCCGTTCCGATTGGAAGGTTTTGTTACAGCTGTAATAAGCTTTCACACAGGGAAAGTCCCCTGAGACCTATATTTCATCTCAACTTTCCCCACCGCATTAAACAGAGGGTTTGATTCTGGAAAACAGAGATCGAAATTCTCTCCTCCCGCACTCAACACTAGGAAGTAATGAGAACTGACAATTCCAAGGCTCGATGTGAAACTAGCATGGTCTGGACTGAAACTGCTTGTGTGATAACAGGTTTTGGGAAGGTTTCCACTTTTATCTGTTTATTTATTATTCTTACTAATTATTCTTAGGCTTGTGATTTGGGGGAGAGAGGGTGGGAGGAGGAAAAAAGGAAGAAAAAAGGGAGTCAGTAGCTTGGCAGCACACAGCCTAAATCTAAACACCACACACACTCGCTATACCCTGGAAAAACCTGGATCTTATACAACAATTTCTGTAACAGCATCACTTGGATAAACCAGCAACTTACTTGGAAGGAATCTTTGCTTTCCTAGAGTTCATGTAACTAAGAGATAAAATGACCTTGAGGGATGGCAGCTTTCCTTGTAGAATACATTAACTCTTTCAGAGCAAGACTCACTGAAGATCCTCCTTTATCCATTCTGTGGCGAATCAGACAGGACAGCAGTATCTGGCCAAAGCTGCCAATGCATCTTGTTGCACTAACACCACCAGGTTTCACATCCAGCCTCAGTTCTGATGATGTAGAAGGGAGACTTTTAAAATATCTGGTCAGCATCATCTGTGAGTGCTGACAAACTTAATGCAAACAAATGACTTGACCCATCTTTACTTGTCCTCATAAAGGGGGCCTACAAGAGAGGGACTTTTACAAGGGCATGTAGTGAAAGGACAAGGGGTAATGGCTTTAAACTGAAAGAGGGTAGATTTAGATTAGAAATTCTTCACTGTGAGGGTGGTGAGGCACTGGAAGAGGTTGCCCAGAGAGGTTGTGGATGCCCCATCCCTGGAAGTGTTCAGGACCAGGTTGGATGGGGCTTTGAGCAACCCAGTCTAGTGGAAGGTATCCCTGCCCATGGCAGGGGGTTGGAACTAGATGATCTTTAAGGTGCCTCCCAACCCAAACCATTCTATGATTCTATGACTTTGATCCACTTCATCGTCCTTTTAAGTGAATTGGCATCCAGGCTAGCACAAGGTGTCTCCCAAAGTGGTAGTCCCTTGGATTGCTCTCTTGAACTATTTCTGTTCCCATGGTCCTGCAACAGTGATTTTTTAAGAGGAAAAATGAGGAATGAGACAGTCAGGCAGTAACCAGTCAAATCTGCTGTGCAACTGCTTCAGAAACGATCAGTCCTGTGAAGAGCAGAACTGACTGAGTGTGGAGTCTGTGGCATAATGTTATTTGGCTGGATTTTCTGGTGTTTAAAAATAGTGTTTTCCCTGCTGTAACTTTTCCCTTCGGAGGGTTTCTCTTCCGTCTACCCTAGTTGCCTATTTTCACAATAATAGTAGGAACACAATACTTCTTTTCACCCTCTGTCAATTTTGATCAGCAGACAGATTCAAGGTTATTAGTGGGTGACTGACAGAGTGAATGGTAATTCCTGTTTGCTTGAAAAGAGTAAGGAAGAAAATTCGAAGTGATCATGGAAGCAGCTCACTGGAATCATTTACAGGGGGTAGATAAAAGGGGCCACTTGGGAGGGAGAAGCAGCAGGAGCTGAGGGCTGGATACTTTTTACTGGTTACTCTACACCCAGATGTTGCGTCTGTAAGGAAGACTGTTTCATACTTCAGCATATTTCTACAAAGAGAGATTCTGACAGCTTCCACTTTTCTCTCATTTTTAGATGATGCTCTAAGACCAGGTGCTGCAAACCTTTTGGAATTAAAGAACTCCACAGAGGCCCCTTTCCCAGAGCAGAGGTATCCCAGCTGTGCTCAGACAACACTGACAGCCACCTTCCCTTAAATTTGTCCCCCCTTTTGCTTAGAAATGAGGACTCTCCTCCCTTCCTTGTACACAGTCCTGGGTTTCACCCAGAGCTGGCTGCATTTCACTGCCAACTGAGCTGATCCAGAGGGATGAATACTCCCTTCTGCTTCATCAAGAAAAAGGAGCTTAAGCCATCAGAAGCTGGCTGTGGAAGAACTCTGTCTTTTCTGTATATTCCCCAGCTGTCATTGCTCTGCAAAAGACCACTTAACCAAACTCCAACAAGACCTTTGAAATGACAGGAGGGAAGGGTCTTGTCCCCTGCTGAGCCTGTAGCTGTTGGTGAACAGTTCCCCTGCAGCTTCATGCATTTCTCTGCAAAGAGAGAGCAGTGTTAAAATCAGAGCTGCTGATGGAAAAGCAGCAAAGAGCTAGATGTGCAGGGAAGGGGGGGACAGATGAGGCTCTCCCATCACTTCTTCTGTGTTAGGGGTTTGCATGGCTGGGAAATGGAGAGACAAATGGACTGTATACACCTTTCCCCACTCCCCCAGTCCTAGCAGAAAGTTGAAAGAAAGAGGTCTACAAAGCAACAAAGTAGTGATTTAGCCAGGCCAGAAGCTTGTGCAGCAAGTCTGCAAGGGCTCATACAAACACACACACCTTTGGCTGCTGGAACCTGTTTGACTGCCAGAGGCGACATAAGCCAGAAGACCAGGTCACCCAAAAAAACCAAAAAATAAAAAAGAACCCAAAACCAACAACAAAATGAAAGAAATAGCACACAGCCCTCCTCCAAAATAACAACAGAATCAGCCCCATGACAGCCCCATTGAAGCTAAGGGAGTCCCCACCAGGGACGAATTTGCCCTGGTGTAATTAATTCCCTTTTGGAAGAGTTGCCAGCAGGGATCTCAGATTAAAATCTCTCTCCTCCAATAGGAAGCACCTCCAGGAGCTCAGCATCTCCCCTCCCTTCCCCACAGCGTGAAGCACCAGTCCAAGTCCCAGTGTGAGACTTGAACCTACAGTGACCTCCTGAGCCCTGCAGTGAAGGACGTATTAGCCAATGAGTCATGTTGACTCTGGCTTGAATCTAAATGGGCCTCTTCTCTCATGCCAGAGAAACCACGTTCACACAGCCACGGACGTCGCTTGTATCGGATAACCCTTAATGCAGAAGTTGGGTGGTGCTCGTTGCTGTCATCCTTGCCTGGAGGGAAGGGGTGAGCAATGGGGTGGGGACATAATGCAGTTACTCTAGAAGTTACATCCTCTCTGTAATTTAGGATGCAGAAGAAATTGTCATCCAATTTGAACAGTAGAGACTAAACTAGCCCTCTGGTTAATGAAAATGATGACTTCTGTTTCTCTGTGGGTGGCCTTTTCTTTGTAGGGAGAGAACAAGTGATTGTTGCTCATGTTACATCTTTTACTTCCTTGTGTGCCTGTCCTGTACAGAGCCAACTCACCTTCACTTTTTGACGTGCCACCATGAAGGTACCTTTGGGCCTTCCAAAGTGCCTCCTGCAGTGGGCTAGCTAGCAGAGTTGGTGGCCACTCTTGGCTCACTTTCTCCATGCTCCTTACAGAGACACCAGCTACTTGGGATCTCTGCATCCCCTCTGCAGGTATTGGCTGAGTGCAGCTGGAGCAAAGTGTGAGCAGACAATCAGGCAACCCTTCACCGAAATCCTAGGGAGTGAGAGTAGGAGTTTATGGCCAAATCAGCTGGTGACATTCCTGGACCACAGCTGGGAGTCAGCACCTTTTAGATGAGAAGGAAGACCAAGTAAACCTCCCAGCTATAGATGCTGTGAGAGGGTCTGTGACTCACTGAGCAAAAGGAGGGATAGTTATCTCCTGGCAGGATGCCAACTTGACATTATATAGAAGGGATTTTACCCACTACTGAAAAGCAGCCTACTCTCAGCTGGACGGAGCAGCTGGTCAGCAGACGCTTAATCACACTTCTCTTGAGGTATTCAGGTGGTTGAGAGTTTAATGCAAGATAACACTCCATATCTGGGTAGGGCATTCTGTATCCAATTGTAAGTACAGGCTGATGAACTCCAGTTACTCATGCTGATATTTGCCAGCACACTGACCATTTCAAACAGAGGTTATCCTCTGCCTGATTCTCTCTCTATCTGCCTGATAACCAGCAGGATATTTGTGCTAGAATATTTTGCTTTTGCCTGCCTGCTTGTCTGTCTTTTGCAGCTGAACAAAGAGAGCATTGTTTTCAGGATATCAAAACTGATTTCACTTTGATGAGCTTAAATTACCAGCTATATATCAAGGGAAATATATATCAGCCAGACCAACACCTCCTTTCTCAGCTCCTGCATTCGCCCACCTCCTGCCCCCCAGAAATATGTCAGCATCTACTCATAAGCCCTCATACAATTCTGAACCCTCACTGATGCTGTCTGTTACTAATTGACATCCTTAATGGTCTGCAAGGAAATGCAAATTGGCATTGATAGGAAACCTGAGAAAGCAACAGAGAGATTTACTGGTCAGGAAAACACTAGTTTTTCCTTTCCTTACTCATATTGTGGTTCATTGGGCTGTCATGTAATGCAAATAACATTCATGGCATTAGCCTGTACTTAAAATAAATACTTCCTGTGGTTCTTACATATCTCCATTTCATCATATAGCACCTGAAAGAAAAAAATAAAGGAAGGAAAAAAGTTGTTCATTGCCTCCTGTACTCTATTGATGCACGTTTGTCCTGCAGACATGAGTGCGTGGGCTGCACAGCTGTAATTCTGGTTTCTGTGTACTGTGCCTTTAAATATGAGTAGGCAGCCTGCCTGTAGGGCTGGGAGGGTGTAAATCTGGAAAGGCATTTAAGAGAAAGGAGAAAGATGTAACTTTTGCCATGTCATTCCTGTAGGAAAGCACAAGACAGAAAAATTCATTGGGAAACAAGTCCTCCAACCTGAAATCCAGGTTCAGTGTTTATCCAGAGCGAGTAAAATCAGATAAACTTCCCCAGCCAGGGCTGTTCTCTGAGGAAACCTCTGCTCCAAGAGCTGGCTCTGCTGAACAGCCAGTTGGATGACCCTGCCTAAGGCTGGCTGTTTCTCTGGCCAGCAGCCCCATGGTGGAGCGGCGCAACTAACAACATGCACAGATCCTTCTGAGAAAGACCACTGACAGCCCAGCTGGTGGGTCTCCAACGCACATTGCAGGCACATTCTCCATGCTTACCTGAAGGAAATGCCAGTCTGGCCAGGGTTGCACTGCTGCTCCCCCACCACACACACACGCTCCCCTGGTATTTTGCAATTTCTTTAGCCCATCGGTGCTGGGGAGTCTCCTGCAGATGTTCTGAGACAACAGTCTCTAAAGAGGTTAGGTCTACACCACAGGGTGAAGAGTGGTTTGAGAACAGAATTAAGTACCCTATAGCTTATAGCTTCATCACACTGTTGGCTGCAGCTCAAGCTTAAAATGCCTGTGCTTGGGTTTAGGACAGGCTAAACTTGGAATAACTCTTGATGAGATGGACTGTAGCCTAAGGCATCATCTACAATTCCCATTTGTGCAGACTCACATGGACCAGAGCTCAGGCCCAGTTTAAGGCAACAAACAAGTTCCTTTCCTGGCAGTCATCCTATGTCCATGCCCACGCTCATGGGATTGGGCCCATGCAAACATACCACAGTGGTTCCATAGACACTACTGTGTAGCAGTTACACTCAGGTCCTCTTACTTTATATGATTTTCAAGCTCTCCATACCCATGCTATTATTTTCCTTTTTCTTTTTCTTTCCAAATGGAGGAGAAGGACTTGTCGAGAATCCAGCAGCAAGCCAACACCAGAACTAGGAGAGCAACTCAGCCCTTCTGACTCCAATGCCACAGCTTTGTCTACTAGGCAGAAGTGTTGGTCTTGTTTGAGTAATGACATCATCTCTGCTAGACTAGTCAAAGCCCAAAAGTGAGTGATTTTGTTCCATCATCCCCTCCATGAGTTTCAATGGATTGCTGCATATGTCTCCAGGTAACTGGAGCAGTTGCCTATAACAGGGGATGGTTTTGGTTTCATGTGTTGGGGGTTGGGTGGTTTTTTTGAGATCACGGTTAAAAAACCCCCAAACAATCTCTTAGATCCTTTGGGGCAGAAGGTGGACTACAAACATCTTGCTGCCACTGTTCCCTGATTTTTTGTTGCATGCACACATGGTCATTTTAAAGAATCATTAGCAATAAAGGTAGAGGATATAGATCAGATGCATGCTAGTTAGAAATGGATGCTGTGGTGCTGTGCTCTACATAAACCAGGAATTACATCAAGAGACTGCCTGGTCATGTTCGTTAGATGAGATTTGGGCATATATTTGGAATCAGTGTTCATACAGAGGTCAATGAGGGACAGAAGATGCTAGCTGGTCTTAGTTACTCAAAAAATGGTTTATTAATATGGTTTAAGCTTATCCACAGGAGAAGACACAGCTGTGCTAGATTATTTAGTTGACTCAGTCAAAGAAGTAGCCACAGTGTAAGTCTCTCTGCTCCTTTCATCTCACACAGAGGGAATCAGACTTGTGTGTTTGTCAACAGGGGACTGAAGCCATGAGTCAGCATTCAGCAAACGCTTCCAGTTCTGTACAGACAGTTACTTTACCACTTAGCAGTTCTAGATAACCTGCACGGAGGCAGAGAAATGCCAAAGGATTTTATCCTGGGGCTCAAGGCTCCAGGAACAGTGGTGGACATAAGATTTTGGTGTCCCTTACCTACCAATAGGATGTTTCCCATGCTACAGCAGCATTTTATAGCCTGTCCTCTTCAGATGAACCTGTCACACCACTTAGACAGAAAGAGATAGTGTAACCCTGCTGTGTTCCTCAGCAGGCTCCTGAGCTGCCCATAAGCAGGTAAATTCACGTTAGCATCTCTTCCTCCAGGACAACCACCTCAGACATTACGGGGACACAAATACAGGTGTGATTTAGGCTATGTTTGTCAATGGTTGTGACTTTGCAGAAACTGCACCATGTTGGCTTCAAAACAGTTTGAGCGTGAAAGGCTTAGAGATCTTCTCTCCACCTTGCAGCTACTAGATTGCACATGGGGACAGAACTGAGTCTCTTCATCACATTTTCATGGCTTTATGACTCTGATTTCTATTTGTTTGTGTACAGAAACAGAGAATCACACTTGGACTGGTCTCTTGGCAGTGCTGAATACCACATATCCACCTCATAACTTATGGACAGGTGAGGGTTTTCACACTTGTCCTCCACAGCTGGCAGTCATCTATAGGTTCTCCAACATACCTTTCTAGAGAAGTATAGTCTAGGTGTCTACCTTTGTTTCTCTGCTGAGTCAGCTCAAAGGCCAGTACATTTCAGAAGTGATAAGAGCTCCATCCAATGCTTTTGCTCATGAATTCCCTTTCTTCAGCCAAATTTCTCAACTGCCTCATTTATTTACTGTAAGCCACACTGGAACCCCCTCTAGTTCATCACTAGGCCTGTATCTTGCAGTAGATCTTGCACCCCTTGAAAAGAAATTTTGCAAAGGATTGTTATTTTATACACTGCAAAGAAAGCAGATTAACACCTCTGTAGGTGCCTGGAGCCTAGTTTTCCTTGTGCTGAGAGGAGAAGAAATCACATTGAAAATCCTGCACTGTATGGTACCTGCTCTGGAAGGGAACGTTGCTTATAAAAACAGTCCCAAAGAATTGCACTAATGGTTTTTCAAATGCCTGAAAAGACATTTGCCAGGCTACAGTGAGTGATGGATTAGGAAGAGAGAAAAGAGAGAAATGACACATTAGTTTCACTTGTTTTCACAGACAAGGACCTTGTGGATAAAACAATTTGCCCCCGGGATATATCCTGGAAAGAGGGAAAGCATCTAGATAACCTTTTTGCTAGTCTGCTGTCAAATTCACGGAGACAATCCAAGAACACGGCACTATCAGACTTGTCATGACTCTGAAACAGCAGTCCCTTTTTGCATGTCATGAACTCGGTCCCTCATATGGGGTTGCACCTCCAGTTGACCTTTATGGATGGGATTGTGAAGAGAGGAGGTAATGGGTTTTGGAGTGTTTTACTTCAGAAATTGCCAGGCTAAATCCAGTTCATACCTAGAGGTGCTGAAAGTGGTTAGCATCTAAGGGCTGCTCAGCAAATCACTGGTCTCAGGTCCCCTTCTTTTGAGATGACTGTCCAAAACCCCACTTTTGTTGCTGGCCCTAATTTGGATCTTTTCTGCCAGTGTTAGGCCTGGACTGCATGACCTGTTGTGCCAGTAAAAGCTGCCTTCTGTTAGCACAGCCTGTGTCCATATCCAATGCTGAGGCCTGGAACAGGGTAAAACTTTGTCTTTCTCTTAAGTACCACCCAAAAAAACCTCTCCTGGCACCATGCCACCAGTGCAGATGGTGGATGCTGCGTTTCTCCTGCCAGTCCAAACAGTGCTGGAGCAAGTCTCCCATAACCCCATCGGGTCCCAAACATTTTCAAGGTCTGATCACATCTTTAAATATCACTGCCTGGAGGAAATGGAAGCCTAGCCACAAAGCTCTCAACCACGCAGAGCCTGATCCCAGATCCTGCTATGCATTAACACGTTCCTGTGCTTCCTCAGCAAGGGAAGAACTTAGCAAGATGCAGAGGGGAGCCTGGGTCCCAAGTAAAATGTTTGCATCGTGGACAGAGTCCTACAGACCTGGCATGCCCCAGTATGAGTGCGGAAATAAATGCCTTCAAAGGGACTGGGGCTGATCAGGTGACGGAGACAGAACTCCAGGTTGGGGCTCTGTAGGTGGAAAGTGGGGACTGCTAATGACCATACTCCGTCAGCCCATTGAAGAAAGACAAGCCTTCTCTCTTTAACACTCTTGTTAACCTATTGCCAGAGGCACTTACTAACACTGAAATTAAGGAACTATTTGCAAGCCTTCAGAAACACCTTGTGCAAAATTAATCCCCTGTTGAGTTCACAGAAGGCAATTGTTCTAGCTGCTTGTAGAACCTCAAAGTCCTGCCTGTGCTAGAAGCTGAGGAAAAAATATAGTTATGGGATGGTCCTTCATTACTTCATTCCTCCCCCCCAGTGAAAAAATTACAGGTGGAGAGGGGAAAAAACAGTCTGCCAAAGCTTCTGGTGTGGGTTTCTCAGATCAGTGGGAAATGCTATAAAGGGAAGAATGGAAACCCACTTCCCGAGATACTGAAAACATGACTGGGCAATGTACAAGAGTGGTTATTTAGGAACAAGCTTTCATTGAGGCGATATGGCTTAACATAAGCTTTGGGCGTGATATGTCTTAACACGAGCTTTGGGTTTCATCAGATGTTTTTCCCCTTTAAGGGAAGATGTCTAAATAAGCAGGGCTGAAAGTCATTTACTACCAGGTGTCCAAGGCTGGCTCTAACACAAAAGGCCAATTTAGCAAATTAGAACTGAGCTCTGAGTTAGATGTCCCAGAGGCTCTAGAATGTGGGTATTGACCCATCTTGAGAGCACCAGCCTTTCCTCTTAAACCTTTTCCACATCCTGATGCAATCCTGAAAGCCTAAAAGCCCAGGTGAGGAAAGGAATATCTTCAAAAAATATAACAGTACCTCCCTCTGCCCATCATATTGGAAGAAGTTTCCTTTTTGTGAACACTCACCACATCAGAGGATGGGAACTTGCATACGCACAGTTAGGCTAGCAAATCCTCTTGGCAGTCTTTCATATTTCCAAGGGGTTTGCAGATAGTAGCAGATAGTTTGTCTTTTTCACTTTCCTCTATCTTTGAATGTTAATTTTTTTTTCTTTATTACTGTTACCCCATTTTGTATCTGTAAGTTGTACACAGGAAGGCAGAATGTGGAAGAAAAAAGGTGGGTGAAATGTTCAGATTTCTGGGTAAAGAGCCAATTTGTCTCACCTGTGTCACGTTTTCTCTTCTGCCTGGATCTGTCAAGAGCTTCCTCCGAGGTCTCACCATGGTACCAAGCTTGCTTAAACACACATGTATGAGGTGATTCCTTTAGTATGTGTGCATGTGCACGTGTATAACTGAATGTTTAGAAGAGAGGCCATGAAGTGAGCACCATTTGAAAAGCCCCTGTTTGTCTTGGCGTCTTTCTCTTCTCCATTTTTGTTAATTATTTGACGAACTCTTGCTTGTGCCTGATGTCCTTCCAAATGAGAGGAGCCTTCAGCCAACTGTGCACCATTATTCAAACCTTCAGTTATTGCTCTGCAAAAGCCTCTTCAAAGCCCGGCCTTGCTGCCCCTGTTTCTGTTTATCAAACAGCTGTGTTGAGGTTGGCTGCGTTTGGTCAAGTTCAAGGAGAAGAGCTGCCAAAATTATGAGTGAGCAGGGGAGAGTGAAAATGCCTCTCACCTCACAGGGAGTGAGAAAAGGAAAAATGGCAGCCTCTAGTCCAGGATGCTATAAATAACCAGTTTGGCACTGCTGCACAAGAAACAGCTTGGCTAGCCCTCTCTTCTCTTCTCCTTCCCCACTGGGTTTATTATGTATTTAACCCTCTGCAGCATTTACTGAGGCAGGAGGCCGTGTCAGCCAGAAGACATCTCTAGGTAACCCTTTGCACACCACGTAGATCTCCACCATAACCAAAAAGGGCAATGGACCTAGTCTGGGTCAAGGCTCCTTGGTTTTCAAATGTTTACTCATCCAACAAACTCTCAAAGAGCATCACAGCAAGCGCAAAACTAAGTAGAGGTTGAAAAGTCATGTGTTTCAGTCCCTTGATAGTAAAAAACCTACTGAGATAACTGAGAGGAGTGGAGGAGAAAATGTCCATTTTTCTACTGAAGGAAATGTGTATTGACCAAGATGTTGGGCAGGCCTTATTGCAAGAGGTATGAAGGTATTCCTTCAGGTTAGCTGCTGCAGGAATTGTGCAAAACCCCCGAGAGTCTTTCTCCAGAAGTGTGGACATTAGGAAGGGGCAGTAGCTCAGAGATATCCAAGTAGGGGGAATAGGATTAACATTTAGAAGAATGCTGTGGGAAAGGGACCAGGAAAATGCTTCAAGCACTCTGGAGGTTTTGGCAAAGTAAAGATTGCCTGTTGTAAGATGCTTCAGTGTTTTCTCCAGTCTGCAGAGTGTTTCTTAGTTTTGACAAAATGCACTCACCTCCTCCACAGTGTAAAGAATTTTAAATCAAAAGGGATTAGTGTCAAATCCAACAGTCCCTCTGAGTGCAGATCAATGCGTTGTGTTTATTTGCCATTGGCACCAAGCTGGGCCAGGCAGAGTAATTAATACCCACCTGAGGCTGAGGGATAAGCCCCTATTACAAAGTCTCTATATTCGGTCCTCTAGTCTCTGCCTCAGCTGTGTGTTGGGGAACAGAGCCACAGAACGTGTGAAAATATAGGGACATGGCTGGTTTGCAGAGAGCTTCCTAGGCAGAACACACTTTGTAAGAGTCCAGGAGGGAGAAAAAAATTCTTTGCAGATCTTTCTAAAAGGCAAGTTTTTCAAGGGGCCCCTCTGACAAAACCACTTCTTTCCTTTGTTTTTTTTAAGAAATCTTTTTCACAGTTCTCTTCTTCCCTCAGAACAGTTTTCTTCCATCTCTTCAAATAACCTCACTGCAAGGTCCAAGGCAAGGCTCCCAGCAGTGTCTCCATTTACTGACCTCTCTCCCTCCTTGTCAGCACTTTGGAGGGGTCTTCCCTGGGTCCCTTTGTTCCAGGTCTCCCTGACCTTGGCTGCCTTTTAACAAAGTCCTTGGATCATCAGTTGCACACTCTCTTTGTTACTTGATTTGGCCAGCTCTCTTGTTTTCCATCCCCTCTGGTATCCTTGTCAGTCTCCCAGATAGCGCTCTTCCCCACTCCATTTTTCTTTATTTGGAGGCTCTCGCAATACCTCTTTCCTAATCTCTCCAAAATTCCTTTCGCTGTATTATTCTGTTTTGTGCAAGATCTAAGCCACTATTGGAAATAATCATCTGCTCAGTTTACACTTGCATCGCTCCTAGAAAAGGCTCTGTGCAAGTGCTCATATTTATCCTGGATGTGAATCCTTACCAGCAGAGAAAAATGGTCCAAAATTTTAGGCACTTCCTTGGGTTCAAGATGGAAGAGATGCGTTTCAGGGAATCTTTCAATTAATACCTATGTAAAACCATCTCCATTTCAAATACTCCTTGAATGTTGCCCTAGATCAGAAATCCCAGCAGAGGTGCTTTCCTTCTCTGCCATCCTCAGCAAGAACTTATCATTCATAAATACATAAGAATGGCCAAGTTAAAGATCCATGACCCCTAAATCCCATTTCTGAAGTTGGTCGTAAGCTGAGGTTTACCAAAGGAGTAAAAGAAAGGGAGGCCACATGGAGTGTTTGTGTTTTGGATGTGCCCTTTCAACCACTGGCAGCATAGGGACTGATGACATAATGATCTTGACGAGCCCACTTCAGTGGACTAAGTAGTGGAAAGCAACCACCAAAAATGCACTCAGAATAAATGCTGCTCTCCTAAATTAACAACATCCAGAGAACCTTTTATTTTTTGCATCTTTTGGTAGTAGTTCTTGAAGACAAACTTATCTTAAAAAGTACCTGGTTGAAGAGGGGTCATATATCTCTACCTAGGAGACTCTAAGCTGACATATTCATCTGGTGCAGGCATGAGATATTCATGCTAGCTCAGGTGCCTGAGAGCAACAGTGTAAATTATCACACCAAGTTTCTTATAGCCCCTGCAATAATTCTCCCAGTATCTGGTCAGGTTTCCTCAAAAATAGCTTGTTTGCCTCAGATGCAATCATGATGAGAGCTGATCATTTGGGGACATAAACTTACCATTCCAGCATAATATCTAAAGGACACTCTTTCTTGACTAAGCCATTTTATCTTTAGAAGTTTTTCATATCCTTAGTTTGGCCTAGCCGGAGTGAAAACGGCTGCTAAACTCAGTAATTTGGCATTGAAATTTTTCCCAGAGCAGAAAATCAGAAGGCAGCCACGCAAGGGGCAGCTTTTGTGCGGTGCCTCACCAGAGCATCCAGTCTTTTCCTTTGGGATATTCCCTCGGTTTCTGGTTTCATTGGGAGTTTTCAGTAGCAAGCAGACTGCCTTATTTCAGATGTTTGTGGAATTGAACAGCAGAGAGAAAAATGCCAGGGCTCAGACCTTTTGCTTGAGAAACGTGAAACTTCCTTTTGATATATTTCCCCTCAAAACGTGTTATTTATTTAACAGGCTCCCTGACTGACTCTGGAAACCTGCTATTTTGACTCAAGAATTTTTCTCAGTGAATTATATTAGATAAATATAACCAAAGTGTGTGATTATGTTGGGTCGATTAACTCCTGATGTTAAAACAGAACCATTCCTTTGGCTCTGTTCTCACCAGCAATTTGTCACTGGTTTATGTTAAAAAAAAAAACCCTCCCTATGGCTGAGTGATGGAAATTTTTAAAAGCCATTAAATCTTGCCCCTGCAGTTAATTGTTCCTGATGTTGCATATTGCACCTATTCACAATCACGTTTTATTCCTCTGCAGTCCAGACGCTGGTGCTCTGTGCAAGACCTGGAATTAGCACAGCACTGCACTTTCCTCAGAAATTTTCCTGCAGCAGTAGAACATGTATTACAAATCTCAATTTCAATCCACTTTACTTTATTGGAAGAGAGAGTCTGAGCTAAATCCTGCAATGTGCTGACTATCCTCAGCTCCTGCTGTTGGCAGGAGATCCCAGAGGAACAGTGCATATGTGGATCATGCCTTTTCCTATATTTCATGAGTTCTAAACTGTGGTATTTAAGCCCTGTTTCAGACATCTTATGTAACATTCCTGTCTTGTTTGCCCTTCTGCGAGATTAAAATAGCATTTTTGTCTCTCTTCTCCTTTTTTTTCCCCCAGCAGGTCTAGTAAGACAACTTCTGCATGGTGAATGGTTTCTTACTCTGAATACATCCTAGTGCAACAGTGGGATAGTCTTCATTCAGTCTTGGTTGCACCAACTTGCTTGCAAGCACTGGTAAGTACCACTGCTGCCAAAACCCTGTAAAAGTGCTGAACACCACCACACCCAAGCTGTTACACTTCATATTTGGAGAAGAAGAAAAATGCAATTTTGTACTTTTCAGTCTTTTTTTCTTTTCGGAAAAACTATAGAGCTAAGATATTTGCAACAAGGAAAATGTACTTGGGGCTAGGAAGGGTGGGAAATCCCTTTGATTTGGTATTGCAGCCACAAGAAAATTCCAAAACCGGTAAAATGGACTTAATAATCACCCTGGCTTTGTTTATTTCTAATCATTAATTGGCTCTGATCCTTATACTTTTGGCTTGATGATAAAAGTCCACCTAAGCAAGAATTAATTTTATTTAAGGAAAGTTCCTGGAAAATGAGCAGGACATGGGTTAGCTGTTGGAGGTTTGCCAGGCATGAGGCAACCAACCTGCAGTGTTTGTAGGCATTTTATTCCACAAAGAAACTGCCTCATAATGTTTGTATTGGGGAATAGAGGAGTGAAGGCAGTAACACAAGATTGTGCCCAAAGCCAAAAGAATTAAATAGACTTGGGTAAACTGGTCTTGGAGAAACCAATTGCTCACCCAAATTCCAAAACCTTCTCACAGGCCATGGGGTCCCAGCAGTAGACAGCAACCACCTTCTGGGGGAAAGTTAAGGGTCTTTGTAGACAGTGTCACTTTTTAACACTGGCTGGCAGAGACAGAGAAAGTAGATTGTGGCACAAGGGAATGAGGAAGGAATAATACTTTGTCTCAGTCCTTTGACCTCGGAGATTTCCGTGTAGTTAAACCAGTAACATGGTTCCCAGGGATTTTGGGAAATGAATGGTTGTCAAAACAAATACTACCCCCATGGCACCCTCCCTCCCTCATTGTAAACAGTCTTTAATTGCTTCATAATAGGCTGCACCAATGGGAAATGGTGATTAATACTGTTTACCACTAAGAAACTCCCGTTGCTTTTTTACCAAGGAGTCATTAGAGCCAGATTGTACTATGGATATAGGACTACCTTCCTTTGAAATCACAACTCAGGGACCCTACTGCTCTCAGTCATTGCTCTATGATGGGATTAAGATGAATGAAATGAGGAAGAGGAGGTCTCCTGCTCTCTGTGGCCCTTCCCTGTGTAGCTCCACAAGCTCCTTAGAGATTAGTAAACATTTACGGCCTCATTTGCAGGAACAGAGGTGTGGGGCAGATGCAGCTGTTTCATTTGTTCAGTGCTCACCAGTGAAAAGTCCATCTCTTCTGGTGTCTGTTGAAAACACTGACACGAAACATTTCTTAAATTGAGATTGTAAGCTGGGTAGCTGGGACTAAAAGGCACTTCTTTGGTAAAATATTTGAGTTAAAGAATGTAATGCATTCAAGGAGGTTTTTTCTTTTAATTTTTTTCTGGTGGGATTAAGTCTAGGTTAACTGGGCAATTTAGAAGCTGTGACTAGAGCCTTGTGAAGCATAATTTCAGTGCCCTGAACAGATAGAAGGCAAATTTGCTCAAAGATCCCTTATGGTGCCCATGCTCCTCCAGGCATGCAAACTCCTGTTTCTGTGTGTCATATCGGTACTTATGAAACACTCCCAAGCTGGGCCATTTGCTCTGGCTCATTTTTCCAAATCAGTAGGTTTCAGGCTGAGCTCATGGAGAGAACCAAACAAATATGTTGTTGGAAATATCACCGCAGCCTCAAACTGGTCCAGTCTGAGGCAGGAATCAGGAGCCCAAGTCTTGGTTTTTGCCCAAGCAAATGTGAAGCCAATGGAAGTTATCCATCTGCTGGGATGCAAGTTGTAGTTGCCTTCTCAATGAAACTCCTCTGAGTGTATCTTGCAGGCATGCTGAAATGTCTTTAAAGCTTTCAGTGACCATTAAGATTCATAGGGTCTTACTTCCTGCATAACACAAACCACAAAATTTCATTGGGAAATCCCCTCTTCAGGCCCATAACTTCTGGCTGAATCTCATGATGGCAGCATTTCACCCTTGCAGCAACGCATCTTAGTGAAAATGGCTCACATGATGTCACATGCCACCTCCTCCTTCTCTCTCTCCTTTTCTTTCTTTTCTCTTTTTTTCTTACTTTGTATGTATGTGTGTGTTGTGAGCGTGGACCAAAAATGGTTATTTTCCCCACACCTTCCATAGTACTTTTCCTAAATGATGCAATTGACCTGAGCCACAATGGGGAACCAGTGGTGTGCAACTTGATGAAATATATACAAGATCAAAGCTGAGATGGTTCCGAGCCAGGGAGTGGGAATGTGGGTCTGAACTTTCCCAGAGTCTGAAGGAGCTGGTTCAGCCCATTGTGAAAGCCCTGGGTAGATTCCAGGTACACATTTTCCTAAAATGTGGAGGTATTTAGATCATTATCTGTCATTTGAGCTTATTACAATGAATCAGCTTCTCTGTTCGCTACCTTTATAACTGGTTTGATGATTTCATTATACTTTTTTTTAAAGAAACTTTTATGGCAATATGGTATTTGCTTGAATGTGAACAGGAACATCATGTTTAAAGATTGATGATGCGTAACACAAGGTGAAAAGGGGTTCATAACCTTACATGGGATCTTACTCCTCTCTTGCAGTTCTAAACAACACAGCAGAGTCTACCCAGCAGATAGCGTTTCTTCTAGCAGATGCTGTGAGAGAGTGAATTCCTAAGGGGCAGTAAGTGCAGTACAGGCCAAACACATCTCTGTGAATAATAACCCCTACGCATTTATTAACGTATTATGTAATTAACATTGAGAATAACAATATGGGTATTAAACTTTTCTTAACACTCTCCAGTGTAAGTTCTTCTTTTCATGGATTTATAGCTTTGTCAAATTTTAATCACTTGGACTGAAACTTTCCATGTTCATGCTCCGCCTCAGGCAGGCTGGCTTTTTTTCTGGCAGGTTTGGTGGTTTGTTTTTTTTTTGATGGAGGGTTTTTTTGGTAATTAATGTTTTAACAGTCTGGCCATTTCTGAAAAAGAGATGGAGGAAAATAAATTACTCTTCTGAACCAGACATTTTTTCCCTAACTTTTTTTCTTGAAACAGTCTGAAATCTCAAGGCTTTCAGGAGGAAACTTGAGAGGGAATGAACTGGGGAAGAAGAAGGTGCTGTTATGTTGGGGTTAAACCCCTGGTCATGGCAATGTCCATGTGGTACTTAGAGCTTGTAACAGTTGAATGTGGTCCAGCCACCAAAGTCTCTGCATGTTGTGTCTGAAAAGTGCCAGTCTGTACTATAAACTTTTTACATGGCAGGCAGATGAGTTCAAATCCTAAACAGAAGGGCATAACTGCAAAAAACCAGCAGTATAGGTAGTCACAACAGTGTTTGTTCTCTGAGCTACAGAAACGTGCAGTGAGCTGCCAACCTCATGGAAGGTCATGGTTGTTAGTCTTAACTCCTCATTGTTTCAGTTTTCCACTAAAGTCAGCCCTATATCACTGCCTGAGGAGACAGATAGGGACCATTTATACATTTTAAGAATAAGTTTGTGGAAAGGTTTTATAAGAGATGTATACAGAGCTAAGATCCCTTTTATGACAATCTGCCTTTTAGAAAGATTGCACACTAAATCTGAGTGATTGATTGTGTTGAGTGTACTGGCTTAGGCCACATTTCCTCCCAGAATCAGGAAGAGGAGCCAGGATTTTGAATATCCATACATTTTTGCTGGCTAGCGGAGACATAAATGTATCATATCTCCCTTTAACCATCTGTTCGTGTACAGTAACAACATACTACCTCTGCAGTTGCTCCTTCAGTTCACGTTGCACATAGCAACGTGCATTCAAAGGCAGTGGGCTCTGACTGATGCATGAGGTTCATGTCCCTCCACCCTTTTCCCTCACTAGCATGCACTTACCCAAAGTAATTAAAGACCCAAGTCTACGACAGGGTTCACCCCAGCTTGTTGAGTCTGCCAGCCAGTATGGAAGAGAAGTCTCTGAATGTGCTCTCACATCCATCCTGGATTAGTTCCTCAGCATGTTATCCATGGGCTCCTCTCTTTCAAGCTACTGGTTACCCGCAGCCACTGTCTGAAAACCATGAGGAAGCCACTCCAAATACAGGCTTGTTCCCTCCTGTGAGTTTTCTCATAAGAAGACATGAAAGAGGAGGGGGAAGGAGATAATCCAGACTATTTCAAGAGCACTTTTGTTAAGAAGATGCTTATTTTGGAAACGTTTCTTCCCTTGAGCATCCTAAATTCTTCGTATCTTACTCTCTGCTAAAGCAAATGTTCAGAGTAGCTGAAGTCAATAGCACTATGCAGAGTTTGAAGACTGGTGCTAGAAAGGATGACACTTGATTCCTCCCATGCTGTTCTGTCACACTCCTCAGTCAGTGGAGCTGGAAACCTCATGAGAGACCTTGTCCTTCTGCAGATCTCCAGTGACAAATGACTGCGCAGCTCTGGAGATATGGCTGAACATCCAAGGTGTTTGCTTTCCCCATGAACTTCAGGACCTCTCTTTGTTTCTGCATGAATCAAGGCCTCTTACCAACCAGGATGTTGTAGCCTTTAACTGGTAGGTTCTACTCTTTAAATTCTGCTGTGAGCAAAACAGGTGCAGATTTTTTTTTTTTTCCAAATTGATTACCCCAATTATTCACTTTATTATATGAAACCTAAGGACAAGATGAAGTGCACTCATTCCTGGCCACCTGCCAGTTGCAGCTCAGTCATTAGAAATTACAAATTGATGCTGGTTGTTTTGCAGTGTTCCTTGGGAAGATTTATGTCTTTATGTAGCCAGTGCTGATGGAATAAATTAAACTGGGCAAGAAAAAGGAATAAAGATTTACTCAGCATTTGAAAGCCTGGCTTCAATGCCTCATGGAAGAGTGTGGCAAATATTCCGTGGACATGCAAATATATCACATATCCCTAACAAAGAAAGCCTGGGTAACTTGCCATTAAAGCTGTGACATTTCACCCCAATGCCCTCTCATTCCCAGAAAAGTCCTCTAAGCTGCTGGGAAAAAAACATTGCTTTCTCCCAGTGCAGAAAAAAAGTATACCGGGCTTCACAGTGACCATCAGATTTTAGAAATGGACCTGAAATGAGACCCAGCCTCAATCCTATCCTTCTTTCAAGCTGAACTATGTTGCCCTTGCCAGACAGATTGCCTCCTTAAAAAGGAACTGAAAAGGAGAAATTGGTTTTGAATTCCTCCACATTTTGCTTTCCCGGGAGAAATGTGTTTGGTTGAAGCCTAAACTGGAACTTTTCAGGTCCTTAGGGCCATTACTACTTGAGCACAGTAGACTGCAGAGGTACAGAGACTCTAGAAGAAGAGCATGCAGACAGTGCGTGGTGTTGGAAAAGCCTGCCGTGCCTCTCCGTGCAGACTCTCTGGCAGGTAGTCATCTGGACTGCACAGTGCTTGCGCCATGCATGGCTTTTCAGTAAACATATTGGCACTGTGATATTATTTTAGTTTTCATTTTGAACAAGGGACTGCCCAAGGAAAGAGACTAGACTTAAACAGATCATCTTTCCTCCAAGCTTGCCGCCAGCAGGAACTGAAGTTGGTTTTCATTCGTGTCCTTTTGGCAAGCCAGCTCTGTGACTTAGCCTAGATTATGTGTTCAGAGCTATGTACAGGATTTTAGTCATTCTGCTTGCATTGCTTAGGCCGCGTCATCAGACAGATCAGGGAAAAGAAGGAGTTAATACCCATGTCTTGCCCCAAATATGAAACAGCTGAAGGTATGGGAGTTTTTTTCTGCATTTTACATTAAGGGTCCACTCAGAAGCCTTGGTCCTGTGTAAGACCTGAACCTGAAACATGCTGCCTCATGCAAGAATTTTGCTATTTGAGACTCCTTGTTGCGAATGCTTTCCTTTGTCAATGATTCATAGCAGGTTGTTTCTTGGATGACTTGTATTTCATTTTTTGCTTTCAAATGTACATATTGTGTGAGTCCAGCTGTGAAGTCATTCAAATAAATAGTCCTTTTCCCTTGTCTGTTCATGGGCAATTTGTTGCTGGGATTTATCCATTCTGATTGGGCAGCTTGGTCAAATGGTTCATTTTAATTAAATTCACTCTTCATAAGTGTTCTCTCTAAATTCACTTGTTTCCAGCCTGAAATGGGTTTCATTCTTTCACTGTATAAAAGAATGCCAAAACTTGTGGGATTGAATAAGCACAGGACTGAATGCGAAGTCATTTGCTGGAACATTTAAAGAGGAGCAAACAGAAAGGGAGTCAGTCTACTACCTAGACTCTTGTTTTCTGGCCCATTTAAGCAGCAAAGGTGCCCACCACAGTACTGAAAAGTATCTGAATCCCCTAATAATTTCTTAGGACAACCTTCAGAGCATCTGAGGAGGAAGACGGTAGCTGGTCTTGCTAGCCCCTTGACTTCTCAGTGAGTTTGGAAGTTTTGATCCAAAAGGGCATTTCTCAGCCTTCTACTGTTAGCCATGTTGCAACTCAAGAAATAGCACTGCTGGAGAGTGACATCAAAGCTATAGGGACAGGGGGAGGAAGAAGGAAGGGATAGGACATGACATAAACAAGGAGAAAGCCATCATGGTTTTTACACTTTAGAATCTGCCCTTGGCACAATATGTATGTCTTGTCTAAGGACTGTAACATGTCTATTACCTGGCAGTTGAAACAGCTGAAACTACTTGCATGGAAAGGCCATCTTTGAAGAAGGGATCCTGTGGTCACAATATCTCCAAGTCTCCTCCTCTTCCCTCTTCTCCAACAACATCTCAAATGGAAATTTTCACCAAATCTGGAGATATTACTCTCCAGTGATGCCATTTCTTCAGTTGTAAGGTGGTTGCACATATTATAGGAGGTAAGGGACTTATACTTTTTGGCCAGGAGATGCTCTCAGGCTCTATTCTGAGCCTGAGGTGCAAAAGTGCAAAAGGTGGTGCAAAAGTCGGGAGACAGGAACATGGCCATGGTTACACAAGAAGCAAATACTAAATGTGATGAGGAGATGTCCATGACAGAACCTTTCTCAGAAAGTCAACTTATTGACCATAATAGAGCCATCCACTGGTAATAATGCAGTGTTCACACCAAGGCTGTTTAAGCAAAATCCTCACATCTCAGTTGCTCAGCATGGGCAAAATTTGTGTTTATATCAGATGAACTGATTCCTCATTTGGGTCTGTCTTTTCTTGACCAAAGTCTTCAGTGAACTCTCAGAACTGCAATTACTATGGGTATTTGAAAGGAAGATTTACATGGAAGCTTAATCTTCTGTTATGGCAGAATATAGAAAAATCTAGTCCAATCAGTCATCTCAGAACAAATTGAAGAAATGTGTAGCATATACAGCAAAGGGCAGGTTTTGATATTTGTCGCAAGGATAAGCCTCACAACACTACTAAGTGTCACTTTTCCTGTAATTTGCTTAGTTTTGACATTATTCCATTTTCCCTTGAGCCATCCTTGAGATGACATTAACAGGATGCACTCCATTAACCTCAATGAAGTCAAGGCCTTCAAAGCTCTTAGTCTGACAGTATTTTACTTTACTCTGGGGTGCAAATCAGCTTTAATCCCAGGACTGCAGGCACTGTAATCTAAGCCTGGAAAAGTTAAAAGGGTGTTGCAATGCATGTAAAATCTATATGAAATAGAAGGATGCTTTTTTTCCCCTGAAGGAAAGAAAATGCTTTATTGGTTAAGCATTCTGATGTTCCCTTGGAAAGGCAGTGGTTTTTCCTTTTTTTAAAAGGGGAAAAACAAGTACAAATTACTTCTGCTACGAAATATCAGCCAATAATTGGTAGATGTAATTCTGCAAAGCGTTAGTGGCAAAATCTTTCTGCAAGAAGCATAGGGCCAGTTTTGAGGCCAATTGCTTCTGGGTAACCCAACCGAATCCCACAGCACGATGCTGCAAAATATCCAGCCCATCTCCCGACCAGGACTCAGAGGCTGGCTTTCATAGGAAAGTGTTTTACTTCTCACACCGACCTCAGAAACTCGGCTCCTGCCACTAAATAGCCAAAAGGGTTTTGAGATATCCTGTTAAGGCCCAAAGCCACCGACCTCAGTGCTACCCAATTTCAGGCAAGATGTCCCTTCTGGTTTCACTTCTCTCGAGCGGCCTGAGGTCAGAGGCTGTAATTGTGGGTTACAAGCATAGAAACAGAGAGAGCAAGACTAGATCCTTGCAGAAGGGAGGCCTTGAATGTGAGAGGAAGGGAAATATCTTGATTCAACTGGGCTTTAATTTTTATAGCTGGCACCAAAGGATATTTGGATTCTTTTCTTTTCTCTTAAAGACTCTATTTGTCCACTGAGGGGAAATAGAAGAGAGATAATGAGTGACTTGGAACATCAGCACTAGAAGGTGGAAAGAAATGGTGTCCAGCCCTTTTTTAGAATGGCCTGTTCTGAAGAAATGCTGCAAAGGATTGGCTTTGATACTTCAGACTGCCAGGGAGGAAACCAAATTAGCATCAGAAAGGAAGATGTGTGGGTTGCCCCAAGTACAATTGATGGGTTTAATGTTAACATTATGAGAGCCATGCCAGAGATTTTCACTGCCACAGAAACCCAACAGTGGGGATAGGTAAGATGCCCAGGAAAATGGCACTGAAAATATGAACTGGAGTCCAGATGGCTCTCCCAAAAGAGAGACTAAGAAATCTTCCTGGCAAAAAACAATCCCTGTCTTTGCTGCCTCTTTACAAACAGGGCTACAGTTGAAAATTAATGCAATTAGCTGGATGACCTAGAAAAAGGCAGAGAGACTCTCTCTTTTCAGAGAGTTTCTTGTGGTTGGACCAAAGTCCCATTCATGAGAAGAATCCAGCAAGAATTTCACAGCTTACTGAAAAGTGGTTCAATGCAATCTGGCTGAATTGAATGCAGTGTTTCACATTAGTCCTGTGCTTAATGTGAGCCAATCGCATTTCCACCCAGGGACTCAAGGGAGTCCTCAGCATAATGAGGTAGTGAATCTTGATTGGGTTCCTAAGGGATGGGTAACCACATAACACAAAGTATCATTCAAAATGCTGCATTTCTTAAAATCTGGCTCATGAATGTTAATGTCACACTACGACAGAATAACTTTCCACTACCTGTGGTCACAAACAGAGAGCAGGACCCACAGTTCAGCTAGGTATTGCCAATGATGACAGCACCCACAGGGTTAAGATGCCAGTCATCCCAGAGGTATTTGTGGCCCTAATTAATTTCCCTCTTTTAAGAACTATTCTTTCTCTCCCATATTCTGGCATAAAAAGCCCAACATCTAGAGCCTGATCTCTGCTGCCCCGAAAAAAACCTAGTTGCTTGCCGTCAATTCCCTTCATGGCCCCATCCACTCGTGCCGTTTCCCCCAGGCAGGAAGACACACAAATGAGACATAAGGGAGCCTACTGTAACGAGACCCCATGAATGTCCTATCCCTGAAGAACTTTACAGGCATTTTCCCTCCTCTAGGGACTCAAATGCAGCATCTCCAAATGTACTTACCCTCTGCCAGCCTAGGTCCTGGGAACTTGAGTTTATTCCCAAACTCAGATGTTCCAGTTGACAGCATTAAGCAGTGGCTGCCAAGCCAACAGGCCAGTGAGTGAACGGGTTTTATTAAAAGTAATAATTTTCAAGCAAAGCTGAGTGAACTTTATCTTTACCTTTGAAATAGAATGGATATCAAATACCTGGGTTGGACTCCACTCTTTACCTGTTGGTCCTTCCAAAACTGACATAAATCATACCTCTGCTTTAATTTCTTTCATGCTTTTTGATTTTTCTCTCCTAACTGGTATGGAAAAGAAAACTTTTTTGCTTTTACATAAACAATGCTTATGAGGAGCAGCTGAGGGATCTGGGGTTGTTCAGTCTAGAAAAGAGGAGGCTGAGGGGAGACCTTATCACTCTCTACAACTACCTGAAAGGGGGTTGTAGTGAGGTGGGTGTTGGTCTCTTCTGTCAGGTGGCTGGAGATAGGACAAGAGGAAATGGCCTCAAGTTGAGGCAAGGGAGATTTAGGTTAGATATTAGGAAAAATTTTTTTACTGAGAGGGTTGTCAAACATTGGAATGGGCTGCCCAGGGAAGTGGTTGAGTCACCATCCCTGGAGGTATTCAAAAAGCGAGTGGACAGGGTACTCCAGGGCATGGTTTAGGGGGCATGGTTAATGGTTGGACTTGATGATCTTGAAGGTCTTTTCCAACCAAAATGATTCTATGATTCTATGAAACTCTAGGGAGTTGTTTTTAAGCTCGAGTACAGTAATACAGACAGGTTTCTAAGATGGGTGCTTCAAATAGGCATTCATGCCCAGAAGTTGGCGTGACATACAAAGATGCAACATCTACTGATATATGCACCAGTTGTGTTCAATATTAATCTAGAAATCAAGATGCAAGCACTTTGTTTTGAATGTCTGGACCAAAATGTAAAGACCTGATATCTAGGTGCAAGTGAAGCCTGTTTCCATTCAAGTCTTTTTTTTAGTACTTCTTGTTATTAAGCCATTAAGAATATTCCTAGATTATGAAAAAAGATTAATTTAACTAAATAGGGATTTGCAGTGGTACCATAAGAATCTGAACCAAACTTCACCAGAAGAACAGGAAGAAGGAGTTTTACTTGAAGGAAGGCTTTTTGGTTAGTTTTACACTCAAAATCTGAACAAAAAGGTCAGCATTGTTTCTAAAAAAAAAATAAAATCCTTACCAATTAGTTATTATTAGTAACATTTGAAAAATACTTTGAAGGTGGTTTCTGATCATTCAAAACTTTTTATTTAAAAAGCATCTGAAATATTTTTTATTTATTTGGAACCAAGCAGTCATCTGCTGAGAAAGGATGTCTGTCTGTCCCCACTGAACCCAAAGGACCTGTTTTTTACCTTCCTGTGAGTTTTTAGCCCAGGCTTTCCTGGACCAGAGAGGGTTAATATGTGAGAAAGAAGTGTTCCTGGTAATGGCAAGGAGGAGAGGAAAAGCTTTAAAATAGTTTCTGCAATCTTGTCTTGCTGACTGTTTCTAACATGTAATAGCATTTTTAAAGGGCTTTTAAATGAAGCCATTCAGTCAGCTTTGCTGCGTCACTTTCCACTTCACGAGTTTTTCATAAAAGTCTGGGAACAGCTCTGGAAAATGTAGGAGTGACTGTTGAAGGACATATAATGGACCACAAGAAGGAAACCTCTTTGCCATCCAGTTCTGAACTCAGAATTTACCTAATGTCACCCTGTTTGGAAGTTTCCAGATGAGGTGTGAACATAGCCAAGTTTCACCTGCAAAGCCCTGAGAGGTACAGGTCATAGTGATATCTGCGTTCTGTACCAGTACAAAAACTAAACAACTCTTGCAAATCTAGCATCCTGGCAAACCTCCCAGGAGGCTGGGAGTAAGTATCACAGATGGGGAAACAGATCCTCATAGATTAAACTGTTTTTCTGAGGTCGCTTGGTAAAACTGTGGTGGAGCTAGAGACTGATGTAGGATTTCTGGAATCCTAGGACTAAACTTAAAGGGCAGAATCATTAGTGCTGGAGAAGATGTGCTTGAACTGATGTTGTCAAGAACAAATCGGTGTTCTGTAGTTTAACTTCTGATCAAAGGTAACTGAATGTATTTTGTGTGGGTGTATGTAATTGTATGAATTTAATGCATATGCATACATACGATGGATTTCTAATGACTAGCTTCTCCACTTATTTCAAACAGTCTGGGACCATTCACTGTGAAGAAGAAGGACAGAGTTTGAAGCCAAGTTAGGTTTTCTGCAGCAGAAGCTAACATACCTATGTAAGGTTTTCTAGCTACAGGGCTGGGATAATACCCAAAAGTTACAAACAGTGCTGAACCAAATACAAGGCCCTTATTAAAAGGCAGAGAAGTACCTGGCAAGGAATAATAATGTCAAGGTAAAACTCAGTTGATGATTTCTTATTCATGTGCATCATGAATGTTACTGCAGAATAGAAAATCCTTCCCTCCACTGTTTGTTGCTCTTTGGGGGGTGGGGGGTGAGGAGCAGAGGCAAAAAAAGAGCTTTTTGAAGGTGTTGTGGAAGGGACTCATTTCTCTCTTGTTCTTTCTATTTCTCTTCACCACCCATACTTCCATTTATTCATTCATCCATATTCAGTCCCTGTCTCTCTACCTAAGGCTCTATTTATCCATCATTGAACATGTCCTGTGCTGGTTCCACTACTGTAACCAGAAAGAGATGATCCCAGTGACCCTGTGAAAGTCAGTATAAAAGTCATTGTAGAGAGATGGCGAATTGATCAATGTCCTTGCTGATAAGCCAGAGAAGCTATAAGTCTCCTGCCATATAGGAGCGAGAGAACTAGACCAGCTTTCAGCTGTGTCAGGTCAGACAGCTCAAGTCTGAGTATCTTCGGATATGCCTTGGATTTCCAAGTAAATACCATTTAGTCTCTGCAGCTTCTGAGGATTGTTTGACTCAGATTCTGACCTTAGGCTATGTTCTCTTCAGTCCTGATCCAAAATAACTCTGCTGATTTCAGGGAACTGACTCTGGACTTGTGCCACTTAGTGCAAAATTGGAATTTGTCCTGTCAGAGACAAGCTGTCCCAGCAGTTTATGTGTGGTGCTCATTTAACTCACTAAGAATAAAGCACAGCAAGTTGGGGGTGCAGTGACCTTCTTACTGCCTCCCTTGTGTCACCAAAAAACAAGAGAGGTCCTGCAAAGTCAGCCATCCAAATCACGGAGCTGGCTATAAACAATCCAAAGGGCCCTGTTTTCCCAATGTAAGGGAAAGAGCTTACTGGGCAGCTCTGAGATGTATGGATCGTGTTTAGTCTACATGCTTAAAAATAATAATAATAAAAATATTGTTCAGGCCAGAAGGAATTTACAGGCTTAGAGCATGTTGGAAAGCAACTACCTTAGTCTGAGGAGTGAAAATATTCCAGAGAGACCCAAATAAGCTCTTCCTCATCCTATTAATTCATCAAACTTGGCCATGCATCATTGGCCCAATACAGCACCCTTTCCTAGGCAATAATCTTCTTCTTCAGGGTTAGTCATGAGCTGTGCCAGATTCCTCCCAGCCTGTGCAAACTTGATTGGCATTGGACATCATCCAAACAGCCAACTTTTCTTCATGGGATTCAAGTTCTCAGATACCAAAGAGCCTCTTCCAGCAGCATTAGGCATAGGGCGCTACACTGTTATTTATACGAGACTCAGATCCTCAGTGCCCCTTTCATGGAGAAGGGCATATGCCTGAGATCACACCCTTAGGAGGATCACATCACTCTGGAGCTAAGAATGTTGGCCTCAAGATAATTAGGCCAGACGCATTTCAATGGCAAATCATATTTTTCACAGTCCAAGCAGCCAAACATGTTTACCTCAATTCCCAGGATAAGCAAAAGTTAGAACACTGAGACACTCACCGTCATTCAGCTTAGAGGCTTATGCTCTTCACTGGGAGCTAATTTGGGAACACTAAGCAGCGTATCAAGGCCGTCTCAGCACCGCCATGTGCAGCTGCAAAAAGCTATTCAGAATCGCAGCTGGA